>NC_061514.1:299095172-299341409 GCF_022539505.1 Lolium rigidum | reverse complement strand
ATCTTGAAAAATAGGATTTTTGGTATAATTTCCTTCCACAGTTGATCTTCCGAAATATTGCGTTCTGACGGTGCTTTTTCCAGCAGAATCATGGCTCCGGTGCTTGATCTCCAAATAATCATGAAACATGCAAAATAGATGAAATAACATAAGTATTGTGTCCCAATATGAAATATATCAATGAATAACAGCAAATTATGATATAAAATAGTGGTGCAATTTGGACGTATCAGCTGTCCGGAACCCGAGGCCCCAAAGTGACAGAAATTGGGACAACCGGAGGGGAAGGCTGTGATGTGAGGATCACATGTGTTCACGGAGTGTTAATGCTTTGCTGCGGTGCTCTATTAAAAGGAGTACCTTAATTACCAGTAGATTCCCTAGAGGCCCGGCTGCCACCGGCTGGTAGGACAAAAGATGTTATGCAAGTTTCTCATTGCGAGCACATACGACTATATACGGAACACATGCCTATGGTTGTTTAGTACTTGGATACCGTTTTATTATTATCTGCAAATGCCCTGCCTTGATTGTTACATGAGTTCTCTTATCCATGCAGCGCCCGTTCATCCATCCCTGTGCCTACAGTATTTTAATCCTGCTGTTCACTATAATCACTACTGCTGTCTTTGTTACACTGCTGCTTTTATTTCACTACTACTACTGCTATAAAAGTGTTGCTACTGATAAACTCTTACGAGCAAGTCTGTTTCCAGGTGTAGCTGAATTGATGGCTGGGAGCGTGACTGGGCCGTTTTCGTCCATCCGGAGGAAAAAAAAGGTCCTGGGGGCCTTCCCGGGACATGACTGGAGATGCTCTAAACTCCGAGCTCCACCACGACTTTGCTCGCATCGATCAAATTTCCCATCTTATTTCTTCATATGATTTTGTTCAACGCCTGGCCTGCCTGCCGCTGCCATGCTCCTCGCTCAACTACTCCTGAGTCCAGGTCGTCCCGTATCCAATGCCACATACCAGCACCAAGAAAGAAGGCTGAAGCCCACCTGAAGCTGAACGTGTGATGTGGCGACTCCTATCATTCATCGCTCCTGTAATATCGCCTCTGTTACAGGTCTATTACCTATTTTTTCATTATGCAGTCCTAAAGGAACTGGGCGTGTTTTAGTGGACCATTAATTTGATGTAAGGCATTTTTGCGCGGAAATTTTATGTGAGACATACTTCTATACTATAGATGCAGTGTGATTCTCTGCCTATTTCCATTCAGTTTTCACTGGAATGTGTGTTCAAGAAAAGGAGTAGTCATAAATTGGACACTCCAGGGCCATATGTATTTCTTATGCAGTAAAGTGAGCTAATGAAATTAATTATTATTGTGGATCCTAAATTTGTAATATGACATATATTCTATCATTTTTCTTATATTCCATCTTTTCTATAATTTTTGTTATTATTTCACTCTTTTGCAGACGTACTGGCTATGACGATGGTCTCTTGCTTATTCACGTAGAACCAAATTCAATGTGTGAGGTAGACGCTCTGGGTTACTTATGCCCTGGAACCAAATTCCACAAGCTCAACATAGGTAATTGCCATACTGCAGATGTTTCCCTTGCAGTTTTGTTGCAAAAAAAAAGGCAGTTGCTCACTTTCTCGAGTTAAGTGAATTGAGTTATTCATCTTATCTACTGATCACTGTTTTGATTTCAGTATCCTCTCTTCATGGTTCGATCTTGAAACCTATTCCTCATGATGCATCGGTATGGGGACTTATCATATCCCAGATGTTAATAGTGTCCAGACTAAATTTACGACATGAACCAAACATGGCACTCTGTTATGGTATATATGTCTCTGTACCGGTCAAAATACTTATATGTAAGCATCACATATCTGAAATTATTGTATGATATATTGACTAAAAGGGCTTAATTTGTAAGGCTGGGTACATTAGCGTTGTTTCAAACTCTCAACTTCCTAAATATATGTGGGATTCTACTGGCAACTAATAATTAAATATAGTATATGTGTATTGATTGCAGCTTTCTGCAAGGTGATTAGCAGCATGATATATTTTTGTGATATCACCCGTTACTAAATGTACATTGATATTTACTTTACTAAACCTCCAATCAACGTATTCCCGCAGCAACGAGCGGAGCATCATCTAGTTCTATCTCAAACTGTTGTGCTAGCACATGTGCATAATGGACCAGATACTGCCCCCAATCTATCTCAATCTGCTAGTTGGTGTCAACTTGTCGAACAATTTGTGAAGGGAGGAAGTGTAGGGATGCGGGTCACTACTTCCAAACTAGAAAAGGACTTCGACAGGGGGATCCACTGTCATCTTTGTTATTTAACATTATTGCGGATATGCTAGCTATCCTAATATCAAGGGCGAAAGATGACGGACAGATAGGAGGTCTCATCCCTCATCTGGTTGATGGAGGAATTTCCATTCTGCAATATGTTGATGACACGATACTGTTCATGGAACATAATATTGAAAAGGCTATAAATATGAAATTGATTTTGCGTTTCTTTGAAGAATTGTCAGGCCTAAAAATTAATTTTCATAAGAGCGAGATTTTCTGCTTTGGTAAGGCTAAAGAGGAAGAGGAACAATATAAACAACTATTTGGTTGTGAATCTGGCTCTCTACCCTTTAATTATTTGGGTATTCCAATCCATTACAGAAAATTAAAAAACTCTGAGTGGAATCCAGTGGAAGGCAGGTTTGAAAACAAATTAGGATGTTGGGCTGGAAAATTATTATCCTACGGGGATCGCCTTGTGTTGGTTAATTCAGTTCTTACTAGTTTACCGATGTTTATGCTATCCTTATTTGAGATACCTAAAGGGGTAAGAAAGAGGTTAGATTTTTCCCGATCACGCTTCTTTTGGCAATGCGAGGAAAATAAAAAGAAATATAGGGTTAACTCAGTGGAACTTGATCTGTAGACCCAAAGACCAAGGTGGTTTGGGAATTGAAGTGTTGGAAATCAGAAATTCCTGCCTTCTTAGTAAGTGGCTTTTCAAACTGCTTTCTGAAGAAGGATTATGGCAACAATTATTGAAAAATAAATACCTATCACAAAAAACACTGGCTGAAGTTGAAAGTAAGCCGACAGACTCACCATTCTGGAAAGGTCTAATGAAGATCAAGGGGGAATTTTTTAGTAGAGGAAATTTTGTGGTAGGCTCTGGAGAAGGGGTGCGTTTTTGGGAAGATAAATGGCTAGGTGATCAGACGCTCGCAACTCAGTATCCCCAACTATACAATATTGTCCACCGTAAGCATGATACTGTGGCAAATGTATGAGGTCAACTCCTTTAAATATTGGTTTTAGGAGAAGACTAATTGGTGATAAATGGGATCAATGGGCACACCTATGTCAACGTTTAATGATGATAAATTTAAATGGTGATCAAGATAGGTTTGTCTGGGGCCTAACATCTTCAGGTAAATTTACGGTTAAATCGATGTATGCTGATATGTTAAATGGACATACTAGATATCTTCGTAAGTATCTATGGAAAATAAAAATCCCACTGAAAATAAAAATATTTATGTGGTTCCTTAGTAAGAAAGTCCTAATAACCCGTGATAATCTAGTAAAGAGGAATTGGAATGGTAATACGAAATGTTCTTTCTGTGACGCCGAGGAATCAGTTGAACATCTGTTTATTTACTGCCCTTTTGCTAGGCTTCTTTGGAGAGTCATTTTCGCTGCTTATAATATTCCACCTCCATCCAATGTTAAAAATATGTTTGGAAATTGGCTTAATGGAGCTGACAAAAACAATAAAGCTTGAATTCGCATTGGTATTTCGGCTTTATGTTGGTCAATATGGAATTGCAGGAATGATATTGTTTTTAACAGAAAGGACTCTACTAATTTTTTGCAGGTTATCCACACTATGGTCCACTGGATCCAGCTATGGCGTTTCTTGCTCCCGGAGGACCAGCGGAAGTGCATGGTTTCTGGATGCAACCGCCTTCAAATGGTTGCCCTGGATATTTCCTACCAGGCTACTTGGTGGCCTATTAAGAGATTACAAGATGTGTATAGCACTTTGTAATCTTTTACTGTTTCGATGGTTGATTTTTGTATCGACCCTTGTTGATCCTTGAGTTGTAAACTTTGAATATTTCTTTGATTAATAAAAGGCTGTGTGCATCAACCGATGTAGAGGATGGGGTGTACCCCGTTTCGAGAGAAAAAAAATCTCAATCTGCTTGCTCTTGTTGCAACTACAAAAAAAAAGGCAGAAACAGCAGTAAGTTGGATGGACAGAGAACCTAATCAATACGGATTGCTTTACTAGACCCAGGAATATGATTCGAAACAGAGAACCAGGATTTGGGGATTACTGATATAGTTATGGAGGAGAATATTCTAGGCAGTATTCGTCGTTGTCGTTGGGTGCTAGCCTCCATACGCCACCGAGGGGAGAGGGGATTGGGGGAAGCTTCCGTTCGCTCGGATTGGAGGGGAGGGGAATGCGGGAAGCAGGTGCTGGACGCCGCCAGTCGCTCAGTCCGCTGGTGATTATGGTAGGGCTCAGAATGACGAAATGACATGAAAAAAGGTACCTCCAGGGTCGCTCGCGCGAGAGCGGCTCCGGAGGCCCCAGATCGCGCGAGACAGGTGGCTCCGATCTCCGTCCCCGGCCGTTGTTGTCGCTGTCGCCGGTGGTGGCGGCCACACCTGGCTGCCTAAGGCGGTGGGTGGGGGTTGGTGCTCCCTGACGGATCCCATCGCGTGGGCTTCTCGTCTCCAGGGCGGCGTCGCGGGAGGGAGGTGCGGAGGCGGAGGACGTGTGGTGCTGCTCGCTGGAGGCGATGGCGATGCTATTTGTTCCTATGATGCAGGCGTGTGGCCAAGATCTGGCAGCGGTATCGCGTCGTGCGGCCTCATCCTAGGCTCGTCTGAGCCGGAACGGGTCAACCGATCCCTCCGATCGTCGGAAGTCAACCGGCAACATGGGGCAGCTGTTTTCGGCTAGAATAATGGCGTCGGTCCTAGGATTTCAACTTGCGCCAAGATGTTGATCTGCCGGAGGTGTGTCCCCATCGATCTGGCTAGAGTGACGGTGTAACATCCCAAATTTCAAATAAAGGAAGAAGAAGAATTTCCAAGATCCAAAATTTAGAACCAATAAAAACTTTTATTTGCATATAGTGCTATGCATAGGACTTGTGCATTTTTGTGTGATATGCCATGATGAGTGCTTATGTGTTTATGTACTAAACCCTAAAGTGATCAAGAGAGGATCACAAAGCAAATCCAAGAAAAAGAAAAGAAATCAAATAAGAAAAACCCTAAAACCCTCACATATGGCGTATGCCATTTTTGCAAATCTTTACCCTAGACCAATTTGACTTTCACCATTAGTTGTAATATGTTACTAAACACTTATTACAACTTTTGGAATCAAAGAAATTCAAATCAAATCAAGTTTGAACTCAAATTGTGATCACATGGAATAATGGTCAAATCTGCCATTTACAATCTGGTCACTACTTTGAGCCCCTGGTTTTCAAAATTTTCAAACCAAACAAATCCAATTCTTTGCACCACCTCCAAGTACACATCAAGGTGAACAACTTTTGTAAAGACCACCATATCAAATTCACCCTGGATCAAAATCTATGCTCATGCAAAGTTGAGACTTTTTAACAGATTCAACAATCTCACACTTTGCATTTTTGCATTTCTTTTATTTTTAAAATTCCACCACCACCTATGTTTGTCTCTGGTCATTTGCAACTCATCCAAACCAACCAAATTCAAATTTTGGAACCACATTGCATAGATCAAATTTGGCACAAATTTGAAATTGCAAATAGGATCAAATCTCAAACACTATTTCAAATAGTGTTTGGCCCAACCCTACTGCCCCACTTGAGCTCTACTGGTTCCCTGGTCCCCTCTCCTCCAACAACAACCATAGCAACCCTAAGAGGGAGAGCACACATGGCATAGCCATGGCCATGGGCACGTGCATGCCCCTCCCCTCTCTCCCTTCTTCACCAGCCAGGGCCACCATGCCAAACGTCGACACCTCACTCCCCTACACCAGCCTACGCAAGCCATGGTCGAGGAGGAGGCCGACACTCGCCGGGCAACGCACGCCCAAAACGGCCAGGACATGCCGATGGCGTCGCGCGTGCACGCCGCAGACGCCCACTGGCCACCTGTCGCCTGGCCACCTCGAGCATCCCCTAGACCCCCTCTCGACGCGTTGAGCATCACCGCGCCACAACGAAGCCGCCAGACACTCGCGCGACCACGACCCGTGACCGCCGCCGCCGGAGACGAGGAAGAAACCCCGCAGTTGCCGCGCCAGATGTCGAAGCAACCCGACCAAGTTAGGCACCGCCTGGGCTACCTAGCACCGCCTATCGGACCGCCTGGACACACTGAGCAGTGTGCCGCCCTCGCCTAGCCCAGTAGCTCGCCGGAGAACCCGTGCCCATGTCGAGTTCGCCGCAGCACCACGGCCTCGTCGCGCGGCTATAAAAGGAGCCCTCCTCTCTTCGAATTCGACACACCACCGCTCCTCCCTCTCACCACTGATCAGTTCTAGCCACTCGCTCCTCCACATTGGCCACTCCCTCGCCGGAATTTGAAGCTCGGTGCCGCGGAGGTGCTGAGAAGGGCGCCATCGATCCAAGCCGCCGTTGGAGCCGCCGCTGCTTCCATCTGCTTCCCCATCGTCGACAACCTCTCCGCCGCTCGTCGCCGATCATCGCCGCGCTGCCGGTGAGCCTCCACCCCCTAGCCTCGCCGCGCTAGTGGCAGGATCTCGCCGGAGATGACGACGCTCGTCGTCCGTCCGATCCGCGTCTAATCCAACGGCGCGGAAAGGAGCGTACCGCTTCGCCTGTTAAGACCCGCTGACGCGTGGACCCCACGCTGTCAGGCGGCCCGCTGCGCTGGAGCACTGCTGGGCTGGCCCACTTCCTCTTCCACCGCATAGCCCGTTAAATTTTCCCGCCAGGCCCTTTTATTTCAAATATGAATTTGCTGATTTTGTTCAAATTACAAACTGGCTCCCACTTTCAATTTAATTTCCAGAAGATCTACTTGGCCAAATTTAGCAAATTTGATATTGTTGGAAAGCTAAGAAAAAGATCTACACAACTACACTGGTCTCACTGTGAGATTCTTTGTAGAAATAATGTGACAAAAAGAACAAGTCAGGGACTTTTGCACTTTCAAATAACTATTAAAAATCAACCAAAAGTGATATTAAGTTGATTTAAACTCTCATAGCTCACATTTCACTTACACTAATTGTATCTGGAAGAATATGGCATGGTTACTTTGAGTGATCATGGCCTAGTTTAAATATAGGACTATATGGCTAGTTTAGTCAAGTGATATTGTCCAAACCCATTATGTAAATCATATGAAGTGTTTTGCTTCATTTAAATCTTGTCCCAAGTACTTTCATATGAAGTTGTGACCCTGGTCTAAATGCTCTCACATGAAATACTTGGTGATATTAAATCATAATTGGTATTGTTAAATGGTATGAGGTATTCTACCTCATTTAAATAATTTTCCCAAATAATGGTGATGAATGGTTGACTTAGGTCAACATGATTTCATGCATGATTGTTTGAGGAAATTAAATCTTAAGAAGATTCAATGAGAGGAAATTATTTCCTCAAAGAACTAAATGGAAACTATCATTTACATATGTAATGAGAGGAAATTATTTTTCTTTAAGAAAGAAAACTAAACTCAAATAATATGGTGTGTGTGTCATGAGATTAGAATAGTTTGTTTGAAGCCATTGTGTGCTTAGTATAGCTCTTGAACCTTGTTTGGTGATTGCTACTTCGTATTCGTTTTTAGACGCTAGTACCGGAGAATACCAAGAGGAGGAAGGCTTCTACCAAGAAGAGGAAGAAGAGAACTGTGATCACTACCCCAACCAAGGCAAGCTAATATTCTTGCAAGTGCAAAGCCCTTTGGGGCAAGGCACCATTGATCTTACCTTACTTACCATGATCCCATCCCAAGTTTTTACCTTACAAGTTTTTACTTGGTTTATTAAGAAGTTACTTTTATAGTTAACTTTGGTCTAAGTTTAGAATGTTACTTGAGTAGCAAAGTTAGTCTCAAAGGTGGCCAAGCAAGATAGCACCCCTCATGATTAGTGCTAGTGCTAATGATTAAAATTGACTACTCTAGATGGGAACTTGTGTTTTGAAATGAATTTGAAAACTTTGGAATGATGAGTCATTCCATTGAATGATTTTTGAAGGTGAATATGACTTGAATGAGATGGTGAATTTTGACTAAAACTGATATTGGTTTGGATGCGATACCTTTCCAATTTTTGAGTAACCCCACAATACCTGATTATGGGTAGGGCTTAGCTGGAAGTTTATACATCTTAGTATGGGTTCCCTCTGAACAAGCATCATAGGGGTTATGCCGAGGCTGCCTCCATTGTATGAGAAATGATGTGAAATGAGGTGAATTGTACGGCCAAGCCCTGTGCAGTTCCCAGGTTGACAGTTGGTCTTCACTGGGAGGCCAAGCTCATGGGGAGAGGTACCTATACTAGGGTATGTAAGTGAAAGGTTATGGTTGATGATCTGCGTACTGTGTTACGATGATTCGGGGTTATCCTCGACGGATGCAATCAAATGTTGTGGCACAGGTGTGCAACCTCTGCAGAGTGTAAACCTATTCGAATAGCCGTGTCCACAGTTACAGACGGTTGGAAAGGCCATACAGTTTCCGGTGCCAGATTTATGAAAATGTTGATTAAGTGGTTGGTGAATTGAACTGAATTGTTTTTGAATCGCAACTGAGTTGTGGGAATGACACTAATGTTCCCACTTGAGTTAGTTAGCACCTGAAAGAGTCTTTATCAAATACTTGTGAACTAAAACTGGCGTTATGCAAAATAAACTAGAGCTTAGCACCCCAATACTAGAATTGATAGCACTTACACTAGTATTAGTTTGCGAGTACTTAAAGTACTCACGGCTGTGTCCCTGGCTATTCAAATGGCCAGAATATGAAGAGGAGCAGAACTACCAAGGTGACGACCAGCAGGACGCCTACGACAACTAGGAGTCTTCCGACGTCAAGCGTTGGCCTGTGGACTAGAGAGTCCCCTTTTATTTACGCTTCCGCTATGAATTGTGTTCGTTGATCAATAGATCAACTATTTGTGTAATATGGATCATGTGATCTGAGTTTGTAAGACAAGTATGGTTTGTAATGAATGATGAATTATGATATTCGACTGTTATGTCTCGCAACAACATTATTCCTGGGATTGCGATGAATGGCATAATAGGCATCTGGATTTAAAAATCCGGGTGTTGACAAGTTGGTATCAGAGCCATTGTTTGACCTTTGAACACCCTAGTTAGAATGGACGTTCAGAAAAACTTAGTTTTGAAACCAAATGAAGGGAATATTTATGAAAAGTTATTCATACTCTTGTCTTTGAGACCTTTTCAAATTGATGAATCATGCTCTTCCTTATGAATCTACCTAAAATTTTGACACACTTGTTTCACTTCTCTAACTTACTCATCCAATTCACTTTCAGATGGAGCCCAATGAACCGATCAACACCAAGTTTTACCAGCTTGGGAATGGCGGGAGTCTGATCTTCGAGCATGACCTCAACGCCGTGTCGGACTTTCTTGGACGCCCTCACCCCGAGTTCCACGGAATCGAGGTGAACGACCAGCTCGGAGGGGAGCTTCAGTGGATCATCACCGCTGACTTGAGGGGCAAGATGGAGCCTCCCACTTCTGAGAGGATCCTCTTCTCCTTCAGGGAGAGCAAGCGGCTCGGACGGACTCGCACGTGCTCTTCAGGAAGCACTTGCCTGTCTGTGCGGGCAGAACGTGGTAGCACTCTTAGCGTCTCGCTATGCTCACCTCGTGAGGCGTGATGCCGCAGGAGTACCCATGGAGCTACAGCCCCACCCCGAGTTGAGGCACCATGCTGAGCATCTGGATTTCATGCTGTACCACACTCAGCAGGATCTGGACAGCGCCCGCGCCTACGCCAACCAGACTCACCTTGCACTGGCAAATCATGCCGATGCAATCAAGATGCTTGCCAAGGACCGCAAGTCACTCCGCCTGCAGCGTGCCAAGAAGGACGCTACCATCACGCGCCTTCGCGCCAAGATAGCATCCTTGGAGGCCACTATCAAGGCCCAAGAGGACCAGCTGAGAGAGATGGAGGAAGATGATGGAGGTGAAGACCTTCAGGGAGGAGGAGCCTTCCTGAGCGACGACGACGACTTTGAGGAGGACGAGTTCACCGAGGAGGAGGACTATGAGTTCCTGGAGGCCGGACCCGATGACTTCGTCCCGATCGATGTGGACGATGAGGAGTAGTTGCACTAGATCACTTATGTAGGTGTGAGTTGTATCCCGTCCCTTGTATCGTAGCATGAGAAATGGTTCTTAAAACCATGGGAAGTGTTAGTTTGTAATGTGTGATGTTGAATGAATGAATGAATATTTGTGTTTGTCATCAAAAGCATTCAAGTTTTAAAGTTTTGAACTTACCCCAAAATAAGCCATAGAAAATTCCCTCTTATCTCATGATCTACCTCAACGTTCAGATGGCCCCTCCAACCCGTGGTGCAAATCAAGATGCCATGATGCAACTGCTGCAAACCCTGATGGAAGATAGGGAGAATGACAGAGCTGAACGCCAAGCCAACATAGCTGCACTGCAAAACCTTGCCAACCAAGGCCATGGAAATCATGATCACCCCGGATCAAAGTTCAAGAACTTCCAGAACACCAACCCTCCGGTGTTTAGCAAGACCGAAGAACCCCTCGATGCCGACGACTGGCTCCAGACTATGGAGAGCAACCTGGAAGTAGCGGGAGTCGAAGCCGCGGAGAAGGTCTTGTTTGCAACCCATTACCTTGCCGGACCAGCCCGAGCCTGGTGGACCAGCACCCGTGCCATGAACGCAGGTCAAGTCATGACTTGGGCAGACTTCAAGCTCAAGTTCAGCAAGTACCACGTGCCCCCGGGTTTAATCAAGAAGATGAGGGATGAGTTCCGTGAACTCAAGCAAGGACGGATGACGGTGGTCGAATACCGCGACAGGTTCCTTACACTGTCAAGGTACGCCCCCGACGAGACCGACACCACCGAGAAGAGGCAGGAGAGATTCCTGAACGGACTGCATGATGAGATGCAGACTGTCCTAGTCAACATCCCCTTTGCCGACCTTGAAGCCTTAGTGGACTCCGCCATCCAGATGGAGGGCAAGCTCCACCAAGCCAATGAGAACCGCAAACGCCGCATGATGCACCAGAGTGGGCCCAGCAATGCTCCGAAGTATCGCCCCAGCTCAAGCGGAGGTTTCGCCCCAAGAAACAACAAGCCCAGATGCAGACTGCACGTCCGGGTTATCAGAACCGGAGTGGAGGAAACTCCAGGCCAGGAGGCCACCACAACAACAGCAACTACAATAACAACAACAACAACAACAACAACTTCAACCGCGCTCCGCCCAGAGCCCCCAACAACAACAACAACAACACCAACACCGCTCCAAGGACTGGGAGCAACGCCATCCCCGTCGCAACCAAGGACAAGTCCACCATCACTTGTTATGAGTGTGGCGTGGTGGGACACTACTCCAACGAGTGCCCCAAGAGGTTAGCCAAGAATGCCGCCAACACCGCTGCCCCTGCTCAGCAGCAACGCCGCGTCTCCACCGGCAAGAAGTTCGCCCCCAACAACCCCAATAACCGCAACGGCCGTCTCTTCCACATGAACACCGAAGAAGCCCGGGAAGCACCGGATGTTGTACTTGGGTATGTTTTCTGTTAACTCGGTACACTGCCAGAGTGTTGTTTGATTGCGGAGCATCGCATTCATTTGTCACTGAAGACTTTGCATGCACAAGTAAAATCCAACCCATCAGTTTGAAGCATGTTATGATAGTTCAAATACCTAGATCAACCACCAAAGCTAGAAAATTTTGCAAAGATGTACCCATCAGAATCCATGAAGTAGATTTTTATGCCAATCTGATTGTTCTGGGAACCAAAGGTTTGGAAGTCGTACTAGGAATGGACTGGATGTCAAAACACCATGGACTGATTGACTGTGCTAAGAAAGCCATTACCATGACTAGTAGCACTAGTATCCTAGTAGAGCATGTATCTGAAAGACTGCCCAGAAAGTTTACATGCAACCAAAGTGTAGCCAAGCCAACTCTGGATCAGATCAGGGTCGTTTGTCGATACCCTGATGTGTTTCCGGATGATCTACCCGGTATGCCCCCTGATCGGGATATCGAGTTCATCATCGAGTTAATCCCTGGAACTGGACCTATAGCTCAGAGAGCCTATAGTATGAACCCAACAGAGCTAGTGGAGCTGAAGAAGCAAATTGATGATATGTTAGCCAAAGGTTTGATTCGACCTAGTGCATCACCATGGAGATCACCAGTTTTGTTTGTGGACAAGAAGGATGGTGCCACTCGTTTATGTACGGATTACCGTAAGCTTACCGATGTCACCGTCAAGAACAAGTACCCCCTACCCAAGATAGAAGACCTGTTCGATCAGTTGACCGGTGCCAAAGTATTTTCTAAGATTGATCTTAGGACTGGTTATCATCAGCTGAAGATTCGTGCCACAGATATCCCAAAGACTGCCTTTACCACCAGATATGGGTTGTATGAGTACAACGTCATGTCGTTTGGATTAACCAATGCCCCTGCTTATTTCATGAACCTCATGAATAAGATCTTCATGAACTTTTTGGACAAGTTTGTCATTGTCTTCATCGACGACATTCTTATCTACTCCAAATCCGAAGAAGAACACGAACAACATTTGGAGACTGTCCTAGAAACCCTTAGACACCACCAGCTGTATGCCAAGTTCAGCAAATGCGAGTTTTGGTTGAAGGAAGTAGGATTCCCGGGACATATCTTGTCTGTAGGAGGAATTGCCGTAGATCCCGCCAAGATCAAAACAGTTACATAATGGCAAGCCCCAACCACCCAGACCGAGGTCCGCGCTTTTCTTGGATTAGCAGGATATTACCGTAGATTTGTAGAAGGCTTTTCCAGCATCGCTAGACCGATGACACAACTGTTGAAGAAGGACAATAAGTTTGAATGGACCAAGAAATGTGAAGAGAGTTTCCAGCAACTCAAGAGTAGATTGACCTCAGCCCCAATCCTGATCATGCCGGACATCACCAAGCCCTTTGACGTCTATTGCGACGCCTCCAAGATTGGTCTTGGATGTGTGCTTATGCAAGAAGGCAAAGTGATATCATACCTGTCAAGGCAACTGAAGCAACATGAGCAGAATTATCCAACCCATGACTTAGAGCTTGCAGCAGTAGTCTTAGCCTTGAAAGTTTGGCGTCATTACCTCATGGGTAATCGATGCGAGATCTACTCCGACCACAAGAGCCTGAAATATATCTTCACCCAGAAAGAGCTGAATATGAGGCATCGCAGATGGATAGAATTGATCAAGGATTACGACATGGAAATTCACTACCACCCCGGCAAGGCCAATGTGGTAGCAGATGCCCTGAGTCGACTGTCGTGCCAGTTGAACTCCATGATCGCAATCGAGCAACCCAGCCTGTTTCAAGAGTTTGAACAGTTTAGACTTGAACTTGTTAGTGAAGGATTCCTAGCCATCATAGAGCTTCAACCCACCTTGATCAGCCAGATCAAAGAAGCCCAGAAGGGAAACGCTAGCATCGACGGAATCAAGAACCAGATAGCTGCAGGGAAAGCACCAGGATTCACCGAGGATGAAGCTGGAGTTCTTTGGTACATAGGACGCCTTTGTGTACCATCAGATTCAGAGCTGAAGCAAGTCATCCTGAAAGAAGCCCATGACACCCTTTACTCAATTCATCCCGGAGGTACCAAGATGTATCAAGACCTGAAGGAACAGTTCTGGTGCATGGAATGAAGAGAGAAATTGGAAGGTACATCGCCAAGTGTGATATCTGTCAGCGAGTCAAGGCGGAACATCAGCGACTGATGTCTATGGGTGCTTCTATTCTTGTAGACAGTGTTGGGCCTCCAAGAGCAGAGGTTTGTAGAACAGAAGCAAGTTTCCCTTAAGTGGATCACCCAAGGTTTATCGAACTCAGGGAGGAAGAGGTCAAAGATATCCCTCTCATGCAACCACTGCAACCACAAAGCAAGAAGTCTCTTGTGTCCCCAACACACCTAATAGGTGCACTAGTTCGGCGAAGAGATAGTGAAATACGGGTGGTATAAATAAGTATGAGCAGTGGCAACGGCACCGGAAAAGTGCTTTGCCCAGGACGATAAACAAGCGATGAGTAACGCAAGCGGTAGTAACGCGATAGAAACGAGTAAACAAGCAGCGATAGCGATATTAAGGAACAAGGCCTAGGGATTACACTTTCACTAGTGGACACTCTCATCATTGATCACATAACGGAATAGATAAATGCATACTCTACACTCTCTTGTTGGATGATGAACACCACTAATTGCGTAGGATTACACGAACCCTCAATGCCGGAGTTAACAAGCTCCACAATATTCAATGTTCATATTTAAATAACCTTAGAGTGCATGACAGATCAACACAACTAAACCAAGTACTAACATAGCATGCACTACTGTCACCTTCACACCATGTAGGAGGAATAGATCACATCAATACCATCATAGCAATAGTTAACTTCATAATCTACAAGAGATCATAATCATAGCCTACGCCAAGTACTAACACGGATGCACACACTTGTCACCAGTACACCGTGCGGGAGGAATAAACTACTTTAATAACATCACTAGAGTAGCACATAGATAAATTGTGATACAAAACACATTGCAATCATAAAGAGATATAAATAAGCACTTCACTACGCCATTCATAACGGTGAATAAGTATTCTGTGAAATATAGCCTAAGAGACCCACACGGTGCACACACTGTCACCTTTACACACGTGGGACAAGGAGTCTCCGGAGATCACATAAGTAAAACCCACTTGACTAGCATAATGACATCTAGATTACAAGCATCATCATATGAATCTCAATCATGTAAGGCAGCTCATGAGATTATTGTATTGAAGTACATAGGAGAGAGATGAACCACATAGCTACCGGTACAGCCCCGAGCCTCGATGGAGAACTACTCCCTCCTCATGGGAGACGAGCAGCGTTGATGGAGATGGCGGTGGTGTCGATGGAGGAGCCTTCGGGGGCACTTCCCCGTCCCGGCGGCGTGCCGGAACGGAGACTCCTGTCCCCCGGATCTTGGCTTCGCGATGGCGGCGGCTCCGGAAGGTTTCTCATACCGTGGCTTTTCGTATCGAGGTTTTAGGTACGGGACCTTTATATAGGCGAAGAGGCGACGTCGGGAAGGTCGAAGGGGCGACGACACCATAAGGCGGCGCGGCCGGGGCACTGGGCCGCGCCGGCCTATCATCAGGGCCTGTGTGGCCCCCTCACGGCGACTCTCGGGTGTTCCGGATGCTTCCGGGAAAAATAGAAACCCGGGCGTTGATTTCGTCCAATTCCGAGAATATTTCGTTACTAGGATTTACGAAACCAAAAACAGCGAGAAAACAGAACGGCACTTCGGCATCTTGTTAATAGGTTAGTTCCGGAAAATGCACGAATATGACATAAAATGTGCATATAACAGGTAGATATCATCAATAATGTGGCATGGAACACAAGAAATTATCGATACGTCGGAGACGTATCGGCATCCCCAAGCTTAGTTTACGCTCGTCCCGAGCGAGTAAACGATAACAAAGATAATTTCTGGAGTGACATGCCATCATAAACTTGATCATATATGTAAATATATGTAATGAATGCAGCGATCAAAACAATGGTAATGACATGAGTAAACAACTGAATCATAAAGCAAAGACTTTTCATGAATAGCACTTCAAGACAAGCATCAATAAGTCTTGCATAAGAGTTAACTCACAAAGCAATAAATTCATAGTAAAGGCATTGAAGCAACACAATGGAAGATTAAGTTTCAGCGGTTGCTTTCAACTTGTAACATGTATATCTCATGGATAGTTGTCAATGCAAAGCAATATAACAAATGCAATATGCAAATATGTAGGAATCAATGCACAGTTCACACAAGTGTTTGCTTCTTGAGATGGAGAGAAATAGGTGAGCCGACTCAACAATAAAAGTAAAAGAATGGTCCTTCAAAGAGGAAAGCATCGATTGCTATATTTGTGCTAGAGCTTTTATTTTGAAAACATGAAACAATTTTGTCAACGGTAGTAATAAAGCATATGAGTTATGTAAATTATATCTTACAAGTTGCAAGCCTCATGCATAGTATACTAATAGTGCCCGCACCTTGTCCTAATTAGCTTGGACTACCGGATCATCGCAATACACATGTTTTAACCAAGTGTCACAAGGGGTACCTCCATGCCGCTCTGTACAAAGGTCTAAGGAGAAAGCTCACATTTTGGATTTCTCGCTTTTGATTATTCTCAACTTAGACATCCATACCGGGACAACATGGACAACGAGATAATGGACTCCTCTTTAATGCATAAGCATGTGGCAACAATTATTATTCTCATATGAGATTGAGGATATATGTCCAAAACTGAAACTTCCACCATGAATCATGGCTTTAGTTAGCGGCCCAATGTTCTTCTCTAACAATATGTATGCTCCAACCATTAAGGTGGTAGATCTCTCTTACTTCGGACCAGACGGACATGCATAGCAACTCACATGATATTCAACAAAGAGTAGTTGATGGCGTCCCCAGAAACATGGTTATCGCACAACAAGCAACTTACTAAGAAATAAAGTGCATAAGTACATATTCAATACCACAATAGTTTTTAAGCTATTTGTCCCATGAGCTATATATTGCAAAGGCGAATGATGGAATTTTAAAGGTAGCACTCAAGCAATTTACTTTGGAATGGCGGAGAAATACCATGTAGTAGGTAGGTATGGTGGACACAAATGGCATAGTGGTTGGCTCAAGGATTTTGGATGCATGAGAAGTATTCCCTCTCGATACAAGGTTTAGGCTAGCAAGGTTATTTGAAACAAACACAAGGATAAACGGTGCAGCAAAACTCACATAAAAGACATATTGTAAACATTATAAGACTCTACACCGTCTTCCTTGTTGTTCAAAACTCAATACTAGATATTATCTAGACTCTAGAGAAACCAAATATGCAAACCAAATTAGCAAGCTCTAGGTGTTTCTTCATTAATGGGTGCAAAGTATTATGCAAGAGCTTAAACATGAGCACAACAATTGCCAAGTATCAAATTATCCAAGACATTTTAGAATTACTACATGTAGCATTTTCCAATTCCAACGATATAACAATTTAACGAAGAAGAAACTTCGCCATGAATACTATGAGTAAAGCCTAAGGACATACTTGTCCATATGCTACCGACGGAGCGTGTCTCTCTCCCATACAAGATGAATGCTAGGATCCATTTTATTCAAACAAAACAAAAACAAAAACAAACCGACGCTCCAAGCAAAGCACATAAGATGTGGCGGAATAAAAATATAGTTTTAGGGGAGGAACTCGATAATGTTGTCGATGAAGAAGGGGATGCCTTGGGCATCCCCAAGCTTAGACAGCTTGAGTCTTCTTGAAATATGCAGGGGTGAACCACCGGGGCATCCCCAAGCTTAGAGCTTTCACCCTCCTTGATCATATTGTATCATACTCCTCTCTTGATCCTTGAAAACTTCCTCCACACCAAACTCGAAACAACTCATTAGAGGGTTAGTGGACAATAAAAATTAACATGTTCAGAGGTGACACAATCATTCTTAACACTTCTGGACAATGCATAAAGCTACTGGACATTAATGGATCAAAGAAATTCATCCAACATAGCAAAAGAGGCAATGCGAAATAAAAGGCAGAATCTGTCAAAACAGAACAGTCCGTAAAGATAGATTTTATTGAGGCACCAGACTTGATCAACTGAAAATGCCCAAATTGAATGAAATTTGCGTACATATCTGAGGATCACGCACATAAATTGGCATATTTTTCTGAGCTACCTACAGAGGGGCAGGTCGAAATTCGTGACAGCAAAGAAATGCATGAACTGCGCGATAATCCAAATCTAGTATTCACTTTACTATCAAAGACTTTACTTGGCACAACAAAACACAAAACTAAGATAAGGAGAGGTTGCTACAGTAGTAAACAACTTCCAAGACTCAAATATAAAATAAAGTACTGTAGCAAAATAAACACATGGGTTATCTCCCAAGAAGTTCTTTCTTTATAGCCGTTAAGATGGGCTCAGCAGTTTTAATGATGCACTCGCAAGAAATAGTAGTTGAAGCAAAAGAGAGCATCAAGAGGCAAATTCAAAACACATTTAAGTCTAACATGCTTCCTATGCATAGGAATCTTGTAAATAAACAAGTTCATGAAGAGCAAAGTAACAAGCATAGGAAGATAAAACAAGTGTAGCTTCAAAAATTTCAGCACATAGAGAGGCATTTTAGTAACATGAAAATTTCTACAACCATATTTTCCTCTCTCATAATAACTTTCAGTAGCATCATGAGAAAACTCAACAATATAACTATCACATAAAGCATTCTTATCATGAGTCTCATGCATAAAATTATTACTCTCCACATAAGCATAGTTATTCTTATTAATTGTAGTAGGAGCAAATTCAACAAAGTAGCTATCATTATTATTCTCATCATCAAATATAGGAGGCATATTGTAATCATAATCAAATTTACTCTCCATAGTAGGTGGCACCAAAAGACCACTATCATTATAATCATCATAAATAGGAGGCAAAGTATCATCAAAGTAAATTTTCTCCTCAATGCTTGGGGGACTAAAAAGATCATGCTCATCAAAACCAGCTTCCCCAAGCTTAGAATTTTCCATATCATTAGCAACAATGGTATTCAAAGTGTTCATGCTAATATGTTCCATGGGTTTTTTAATTTTCGCATCAAACCATCCATGTCTTAAATCAGGAAATAGAATAAGAAGCTCATTGTCGTCCATTATGCCAAACTAGTGTAAACAAGAAACAAAAAGATGCAATTGCAGGATCTAAAGGAAATAGCTTCGAGTACTTACAACGGCGAAAATAGCTTAGTAGCCGAGATCCGGAGTGTGAGTACCTTTTAGCTTTCCTCCCCGGCAACGGCGCCGAAAAATAGCTTGATGTCTACGGGTGCTTCTATTCTTGTAGACGGTGTTGGGCCTCCAAGAGCGAGAGGTTTGTAGAACAGCAGCAAGTTTCCCTTAAGTGGATCACCCAAGGTTTATCGAACTCGGGGAGGAAGAGGTCAAAGATATCCCTCTCATGCAACCCTGCAACCACAAAGCAAGAAGTCTCTTGTGTCCCCAACACACCTAATAGGTGCACTAGTTCGGCGAAGAGATAGTGAAATACAGGTGGTATAAATAAGTATGAGCAGTGGCAACGACACTAGAAAAGTGCTTTGCCCAGGACAGTAAACAAGCGTAGTAACGCAGCGATAGTAACGCAGTAAAACAGTAAACAAGCAGCGATAGCAGTATTAAGGAACAAGGCCTAGGGATTACACTTTCACTAGTGGACACTCTCATCATTGATCACATAACAGAATAGATAAATGCATACTCTACACTCTCTTGTTGGATGATGAACACCACTAATTGCGTAGGATTACACGAACCCTCAATGCCGGAGTTAACAAGCTCCACAATATTCAATGTTCATATTTAAATAACCTTAGAGTGCATGACAGATCAACACAACTAAACCAAGTACTAACATAGCATGCACACTCGTCACCTTCACACCATGTAGGAGGAATAGATCACATCAATACCATCATAGCAATAGTTAACTTCATAATCTACAAGAGATCATAATCATAGCCTACGCCAAGTACTAACACGGATGCACACACTTGTCACCATTACACCGTGCGGGAGGAATAAACTACTTTAATAACATCACTAGAGTAGCACATAGATAAATTGTGATACAAAACACATTGCAATCATAAAGAGATATAAATAAGCACTTCACTACGCCATTCATAACGGTGAATAAGTATTCCGTGAAATATAGCCTAAGAGACCCACACGGTGCACACACTCGTCACCTTTACACACGTGGGACAAGGAGTCTCCGGAGATCACATAAGTAAAACCCACTTGATTAGCATAATGACATCTAGATTACAAGCATCATCATATGAATCTCAATCATGTAAGGAAGCTCATGAGATTATTGTATTGAAGTACATAGGAGAGAGATGAACCACATAGCTACCGGTACAGCCCCGAGCCTCGATGGAGAACTACTCCCTCCTCATGGGAGACGAGCAGCGTTGATGGAGATGGCGGTGGTGTCGATGGAGGAGCCTTCGGGGGCACTTCCCCGTCCCGGCGGCGTGCCGGAACAGAGACTCCTGTCCCCCAGATATTGGCTTCGCGATGGCGGCGGCTCTGGAAGGTTTCTCGTACCGTGGCTTTTTCGTATCGAGGTTTTAGGTCTGGGACCTTTATATAGGCGAAGAGGCGGCATCAGAAGGTCGAAGGGGCGACGACACCATAAGGAGGCGCGGCCAGGGCCTGGGCCGCGCCGGCCTATCATCTGGGGCCTGTGTGGCCCCCTCCGGCGACTCTCGGGTGTTCGGATGCTTCCGGGAAAAATAGGAACCCGGGCGTTGATTTCGTCCAATTCCGAGAATATTTCGTTACTAGGATTTCTGAAACCAAAAACAGCGAGAAAACAGAAGCGGCACTTCGGCATCTTGTTAATAGGTTAGTTCCAGAAAATGCACGAATATGACATAAAATGTGCATATAACATGTAGATATCATCAATAATGTGGCATGGAACACAAGAAATTATCGATACGTCGGAGACGTATCAGCGACCTGCAGGATTGCTGCAGCCACTGCAGATTCCAGAATGGAAGTGGGACACAGTAGGAATGGACTTTATCACTGGTTTGCCCAAATCCAGCAAAGGAAATGATTCAATATGGGTAGTTGTTGATAGATTAACCAAGGTAGCCCATTTCATCCCCGTCAAGACCACATACCAAGGCCCAAAGTTAGCTGAGTTGTACATCTCCAGAATAGTCGCCCTGCACGGAACCCCGAAGTCAATTGTGTCAGATAGAGGATCTCAATTCACCTCAAGATTCTGGCAGAAAGTGCATGAAGGACTAGGAACCCGGCTGAATTTCAGCACCGCCTATCATCCGCAGACCGATGGACAGACGGAAAGAGTCAACCTGATACTGGAAGACATGTTGAGAGCATGTGTACTGAAATATGGATCCAAGTGGGAAGACTGCCTGCCTTACGCAGAATTCTCTTACAACAACAGCTACCAAGCCAGCCTACAGATGGCCCCCTTTGAAGCCTTGTACGGAAGGAAGTGCCGTACCCCTCTGAATTGGTCGGAAGTCGGAGAAAGCCAAGTCTTTGGACCAGATGTTCTTCGTGAAGCCGAAGAGAAGGTGCACAAGATTCGCGAGTACCTCAAGACGGCGCAATCAAGACAGAAGAGCTACGCCGACAAGAGACGCTGAGAGATGACCTTCGAGATCGGAGACTTCGTCTATCTCAAAGTATCCCCCCTGAAAGGAATGCAGAGATTCCAGCTGAATGGAAAGCTTGCGCCCCGATATGACGGACCCTTCAAAGTTCTGAGTCGCCGAGGCGAAGTATCTTATCAACTGGAGCTACCAGAAGAAATGTCGGCTGTGCACGACGTGTTTCACATCTCACTCCTTCGGAAGTGTCTAGAAGTGCCGGAGAAGACCGAAGTGTTCAAGAACATCGATCACCGATCGGTGGATATCAACAAGGACTTGACGTACCGCGAAGTGCCGATTCGCATACTGGAGGAAGCTTATAGAACAACTCGCACCCGAAGCATCAATTTCCTGAATATACAATGGAGCAACCATACCGAAGATGAAGCCACTTGGGAACGCGAAGACTTTATGAAGAAGGAGTACCCAGATCTCTTTAGTACCTCGAGATCTTTTGTAAGGGGGAAGGGTTTGTAACATACCAAATTTCAAATAAAGGAAGAAGAAGAATTTCCAAGATCCAAAATTTGGAACCAACAAAAACTGTTATTTGCATATAGTGCTATGCATTGTGCATTTTTGTGTGATATGCCATGATGAGTGCTTATGTGTTTATGTACTAAACCCTAAAGTGATCAAGAGAGGATCACAAAGCAAATCCAAGAAAAAGAAAAGAAATCAAATAAGAAAAACCCTAAAACCCTCACATATGGCTTATGCCATTTTTGCAAATCTTTACCCTAGACCAATTTGACTTCCACCATTAGTTGTAATATGTTACTAAACACTTATTACAACTTTTAGAATCAAAGAAATTCAAATCAAATCAAGTTTGAACTCAAATTGTGATCACATGGAATAATGGTCAAATCTGCCATTTACAATCTGGTCACTACTTTGAGCCCCTGGTTTTCAAAATTTTCAAACCAAACAAATCCAATTCTTTGCACCACCTCCAAGTACACATCAAGGTGAACAACTTTTGTAAAGACCACCATGTCAAATTCACCCTGGATCAAAATCTATGCTCATGCAAAGTTGAGACTTTTTAACAGATTCAACAATCTCACACTTTGCATTTTTGCATTTCTTTTATTTTTAAAATTCCACCACCACCTATGTTTGTCTCTGGTCATTTGCAACTCATCCAAACAAACCAAATTCAAATTTTGGAACCACATTGCATAGATCAAATTTGGCACAAATTTGAAATTGCAAATAGGATCAAATCTCAAACACTATTTCAAATAGTGTTTGGCCCAACCCTACTGCCCCACTTGAGCTCTACTGGTTCCCTGGTCCCCTCTCCTCCAACACCAACCATAGCAACCCTAAGAGGGAGAGCACACATGGCATAGCCATGGCCATGCCGGCCATGGGCACGTGCATGCCCCTCCCCTCTCTCCCTTCTTCACCAGCCAGGGCCACCATGCCAAACGTCGACACCTCACTCCCCTACACCAGCCTACGCAAGCCATGGTCGAGGAGGAGGCCGACACTCGCCGGGCAACGCACGCCCAGAACAGCCAGGACATGCCGATGGCGTCGCGCGTGCACGCCGCAGACGCCCATTGGCCACCTGTCGCCTGGCCACCTCGAGCATCCCCTGGACCCCCTCTCGACGCGTTGAGCATCACCGCGCCACCACGAAGCCGCCAGACACTCGCGCGACCACGACCCGTGACAGCCGCCGCCGGAGACGAGGAAGAAACCCCGCAGTTGCCGCGCCAGACGTCGAAGCAACCCGACCAAGTTAGGCACCGCCTGGGCTACCTAGCACCGCCTATCGGACCTCCTGGACACACTGAGCAGTGTGCCGCCCTCGCCTAGCCCAGTAGCTCGCCGGAGAACCCGCGCCCATGTCGAGTTCGCCGCAGCACCACGGCCTCATCGCGCAGCTATAAAAGGAGCCTTCCTCTCTTCGAATTCGACACATCACCGCTCCTCCCTCTCACGACTGATCAGTTCTAGCCACTCCCTCCTCCACATTGGCCACTCCCTCGCCGGAATTTGAAGCTCGGTGCCGCGGAGGTGCTGAGAAGGGCACTACTGGCGTGTAGTCGACACGTCCGTTGAGAACCCCAAGAGGAAGGTGTGATGCGCACAGCAGTAAGTTTTCCCTCAGTAAGAAACCAAGGTTATCGAACCAGTAGGAGTGATGGCGTGTAACTCACACGTTCGTTGGGAACCCCAAGAGGAAGGTATGATGCGCACAGCAGCAAGTTTTCCCTCAGAAAGAAACCAAGGTTTATCGAACCAGGAGGAGCCAAGAAGCACGTTGAAGGTTGATGGCGGCGGGATGTAGTGCGGCGCAACACCGGGGATTCCGGCGCCAACGTGGAACCTGCACAACACAACCAAAGTACTTTGCCCCAACGAAACAGATGAGGTTGTCAATCTCACCAGCTTGCTCGTAACAAAGGATTAGATGTATAGTGTGGATGATGATTGTTTGCAGAGAACAAGTAAAGAACGAGTATTGCAGCAGATTTGTATTTCGAGTATAAAAGAATGGACCGGGGTCCACGGTTCACTAGAGGTGTCTCTCCCATAAGATAGCATGTTGGGTGAACAAATTACGGTCGGGCAATTGACAAATAGAGAGGGCATAACAATGCACATACATGACATGATGAATATTGTGAGATTTAATTGGGCATTACGACAAAGTACATAGACCGCTATCCGAGCATGCATCTATGCCTAAAAAGTCCACCTTCAGAGTTATCATCCGAACCCCTTCCGGTATTAAGTTGCAAAACAACAGACAATTGCATTAAGTATGGTGCGTAATGTAATCAATAACTACATCCTCGGACATAGCATCAATGTTTTATCCCTAGTGGCAACAGTACATCCATAACCTTAGAGGTTTCTGTCACTCCCCCAGATTCACGGAGACATGAACCCACTATCGAGCATAAATACTCCCTCTTGGAGTTAAGAGCAAAAACTTGGCCAGAGCCTCTACTAATAACGGAGAGCATGCAAGATCATAAACAACACATAGGTAATAGATTGATAATCAACATAACATAGTATTCTCTATCCATCGGATCCCGACAAACACAACATATAGAATTACGAGATAGATGATCTTGATCATGTTAGGCAGCTCACAAGATCCGACAATGAAGCACATGAGGAGAAGACAACCATCTAGCTACTGCTATGGACCCATAGTCCAGGGGTGAACTACTCACTCATCACTCCGGAGGCGACCATGGCGGTGAAGAGTCCTCCGGGAGATGAATCCCCTCTCCGGCAGGGTGCCGGAGGTGATCTCCAGAATCCCCCGAGATGGGATTGGCGGCGGCGGCGTCACAGTAAGGTTTTCCGTATCGTGGCTCTCGGTACTGGGGGTTTCGCGACGAAGGCTTTAAGTAGGCGGAAGGGCAACGCGGGGGGCCACACGAGGGCCCCACACACCAGGCCGGCGCGGCCAAGGCTTGGGCCGCGCCGCCCTGTTGTGTCGGCGCCTCGTGGCCCCACTTCCTTTCCCCCTCGGTCTTCTGGAAGCTTCGTGCAAAAATAGGACCCTGGGCGTTGATTTCGTCCAATTCCGAGAATATTTCCTTTGTAGGATTTCTGAAACCAAAAACAGCAGAAAACGAGCAAGCGGCTCTTCGGCATCTCGTTAATAGGTTAGTGCCGGAAAATGCATAAATACGACATATAATGTGTATAAAACATGTAGATATCATCAATAATGTGGCATGGAACATAAGAAATTATCGATACGTCGGAGACGTATCAGCATCCCCAAGCTTAGTTCCTGCTCGTCCCGAGCAGGTAAACGATAACAAAGATAATTTCTGGAGTGACATGCCATCATAACCTTGATCATACTATTGTAAGCATATGTAATGAATGCAACGATCAAAACAATGGTAATGACATGAGTAAACAACTGAATCATAAAGCAAAGACTTTTCATGAATAGTACTTCAAGACAAGCATCAATAAGTCTTGCATAAGAGTTAACTCATAAAGCAATAAATCAAAGTAAAGGTATTGAAGCAACACAAAAGAAGATTAAGTTTCAGCGGTTGCTTTCAACTTGTAACATGTATATCTCATGGATAATTGTCAATGTAAAGTAATATAACAAGTGCAATATGCAAGTATGTAGGAATCAATGCACAGTTCACACAAGTGTTTGCTTCTTGAGGTGGAGAGAAATAGGTGAACTGACTCAACATTAAAAGTAAAAGAAAGGTCCTTCAAAGAGGAAAGCATCGATTTCTATATTTGTGCTAGAGCTTTTATTTTGAAAACAAGAAACAATTTTGTCAACGGTAGTAATAAAGCATATGTATTATGTAAATTATATCTTACAAGTTGCAAGCCTCATGCATAGTATACTAATAGTGCCCGCACCTTGTCCTAATTAGCTTGGACTACCGGATCATCGCAATACACATGTTTTAACCAAGTGTCACAAAGGGGTACCTCCATGCCGCCTGTACAAAGGTCTAAGGAGAAAGCTCGCATTTTGGATTTCTCGCTTTTGATTATTCTCAACTTAGACATCCATACCGGGACAACATGGACAACAGATAATGGACTCCTCTTTAATGCATAAGCATGTAGCAACAATTAGTGTTCTCATATGAGATTGAGGGTATGTGTCCAAAACTGAAACTTCCACCATGATTCATGGCTTTAGTTAGCGGCCCAATGTTCTTCTCTAACAATATGCATGCTCTAACCATTAAGTGGTAGATCTCTCTTACTTCAGACAAGACGGACATGCATAGCAACTCACATGATATTCAACAAAGAATAGTTGATGGCGTCCCCAGAAGCATGGTTATCGCACAACAAGCAACTTAATAAGAGATAAAGTGCATAAGTACATATTCAATACCACAATAGTTTTTAAGCTATTTGTCCCATGAGCTATATATTGTAAAGGTAAAGAATGGAAATTTTAAAGGTAGCACTCAAGCAATTTACTTTGGAATGGCAGAGAAATACCATGTAGTAGGTAGGTATGGTGGACATAAATGGCATAGTGGTTGGCTCAAGGATTTTGGATGCATGAGAAGTATTCCCTCTCGATACAAGGTTTAGGCTAGCAAGGTTTATTTGAAACAAACACAAGGATGAACCGGTGCAGCAAAACTCACATAAAAGACATATTGTAAACATTATAAGACTCTACACCGTCTTCCTTGTTGTTCAAAACTCAATACTAGATATTATCTAGACTTTAGAGAGACCAAATATGCAAACCAAATTTAGCAAGCTCTAGGTGTTTCTTCATTAATGGGTGCAAAGTATATGATGCAAGAGCTTAAACATGAGCACAACAATTGCCAAGTATCAAATTATTCAAGACATTTTAGAATTACTACATGTAGCATTTCCCGATTCCAACCATATAACAATTTCACGAAGAAGATTCAACCTTCGCCATGAATACTATGAGTAAAGCCTAAGGACATATTTGTCCATATGCAACAGCGGAGCGTGTCTCTCTCCCACACAATGAATGCTAGGATCCATTTTATTCAAACAAAAACAAAAACAAAAACAAACCGACGCTCCAAGCAAAGCACATAAGATGTGATGGAATAAAAATATAGTTTCAGGGGAGGAACCTGATAATGTTGTCGATGAAGAAGGGGATGCCTTGGGAATCCCCAAGCTTAGACGCTTGTGTCTTCTTAAAATATGCAGGGGTGAACCACCGGGGCATCCCCAAGCTTAGAGCTTTCACTCTCCTTGATCATATTGTATCATTTCCCTCTCTTGATCCTTGAAAACTTCCTCCACACCAAACTCGAAACAACTCATTAGAGGGTTAGTGTACAATAAAAATTAACATGTTCGAGAGGTGACACAATCATTCTTAACACTTCTGGACATTGCATAAAGCTACTGGACATTAATGGAACAAAGAAATTCATCCACCATAGCAAAAGAGGCAATGCGAAATAAAAAGGCAGAATCTGTCAAAACAGAACAGTCCGTAAAGATGGATTTTATCGAGGCACCAGACTTGCTCAAATGAAAATACCCAAATCGAATGAAAGTTGCGTACATATCTGAGGATCACGCACGTAAATTGGCTTAATTTTCTGAGCTACCTACAGAGGGGCAGGTCGAAATTCGTGACGAGCGAAAGAAATGCAGTAATCTGCGCAGTAATCTAAATCTAGTATTCACTTTACTATCAAAGACTTTACTTGGCACAACAAAACACAAAACTAAGATAAGAAGAGGTTGCTACAGTAGTAAACAACTTCCAAGACTCAAATATAAAACAAAATTACTGTAGTAAAAACATGGGTTGTCTCCCATAAGCGCTTTTCTTTAACGCCTTTCAGCTAGGCGCAGAAAGTGTATATCAAGTATTATCGAGAGATGAAGCATCAACATCAGCGGGGTTTGGAGTTTTCTCAACCATGCATAGTATATTGGATACATAAGTTTCAGCGGCTCCCTTTTCATTATTCTTGGGCTTGCTACTCTCATCAAACAAATTTTCAGGAACAAGCCAAGCATAGTTATTTTCTAGCGCTTCATTCATCGCTAGGAGCTTACATGGTATTGGTGCTTTGATTTCCCCACCATCATTAATATTATTAGTGTACCTTACTCTCTCCATGTCCATATTTTCAAGGATACTAACAAAATTGGTATAAGAACCAAGCATCTTATATTTAATAAAGACCTTTCTAGCCTCTCTTGTTATACCACCAAATTCTCTAAGAAGGGTTTCTAAAACAAAATCTTTCTTTTCCCCTTCTTCCATATCACCGAGTGTAAGAAACATGTGTTGGATTATATGATTGAGATTAACAAATTTAGTTTCCAATATGCGTACTAAAGCAGCAGCAGCAATTTCATAAGTAGGAGCAAGTTCTACCAAGTGTCTATCTTCAAAATCTTCAACGGTACTAACATGATTGAAAAATTCTTCTATATTGTTTCTCCCAACTATAGACCCACGTCCTACTGGTATGTCTTTTACGGTAAAATTAAAAGGAAACATGTTGAAATAAGTACAGCAAATATAAGTAACTAATTTTTTTGTGTTTTTGATATAGAGTGCAAGACAGTAAATAAAGTAAAGCTAGCAACTAATTTTTTTGTGTTTTGATATAATGCAGCAAACAAAGTAGTAAATAAAATAAAGCAAGACAAAAAAAAGTAAAGAGATTGGATTGTGGAGACTCCCCTTGCAGCGTGTCTTGATCTCCCCGGCAACGGCGCCAGAAAAAGAGCTTGATGGCGTGTAACTCACACGTTCGTTGGGAACCCCAAGAGGAAGGTATGATGCGCACAGCAGAAAGTTTTCCCTCGAAAAGAAACCAAGGTTTATCGAACCAGGAGGAGCCAAGAAGCACGTTGAAGGTTGATGGCGGCGGGATGTAGTGCGGCGCAACACCAGGGATTCCGGCGCCAACGTGGAACCCGCACAACACAACCAAAGTACTTTGCCCCAACGAAACAGATGAGGTTGTCAATCTCACCGGCTTGTCTGTAACAAAGGATTAGATGTATAGTGTGGATGATGATTGTTTGCGAGAGAACAAGAAAGAACGAGTATTGCGAGCAGATTTGTATTTCAGTATAAAGGAATGGACCGGGGTCCACAGCTCACTAGAGGTGTCTCTCCCATAAGATAGCATGTTGGGTGAACAAATTACGGTCGGGCAATTGACAAATAGAGAGGGCATAACAATGCACATACATGACATGATGAATATTGTGAGATTTAATTGGGCATTACGACAAAGTACATAGACCGCTATCCGAGCATGCATCTATGCCTAAAAAGTCCACCTTCGAGGTTATCATCCGAACCCCTTCCAGTATTAAGTTGCAAAACAACAGACAATTGCATTAAGTATGGTGCGTAATGTAATCAATAACTACATCCTCGGACATAGCATCAATGTTTTATCCCTAGTGGCAACAAGTACATCCATAACCTTAGAGGTTCCCGTCACTCCCCGGATTCACGGAGACATGAACCCACTATCGAGCATAAATACTCCCTCTTGGAGTTAAGAGCAAAAACTTGGCCGAGCCTCTACTAATAACGGAGAGCATGCAAGATCATAAACAACACATAGGTAATAGATTGATAATCAACATAACATAGTATTCTCTATCCATCGGATCCCGACAAACACAACATATAGAATTACGGATAGATGATCTTGATCATGTTAGGCAGCTCACAAGATCCGACAATGAAGCACATGAGGAGAAGACAACCATCTAGCTACTGCTATGGACCCATAGTCCAGGGGTGAACTACTCACTCATCACTCCGGAGGCGACCATGGCGGTGAAGAGTCCTCCGGGAGATGAATCCCCTCTCCGGCAGGGTGCCGGAGGTGATCTCCGGAATCCCCCGAGATGGGATTGGCGGCGGCGGCGTCACGGTAAGGTTTTCCGTATCGTGGCTCTCGGTGCATCGGGGTTTCACGACGAAGGCTTTAAGTAGGCGGAAGGGCAACGCGGGGGGCCACACGAGGGCCCCACACACCAGGCCGGTGCGGCACAGGCTTGGGCCGCGCCGCCCTGTTGTGTCGGCGCCTCGTGGCCCCACTTCCTTTCCCCTTCGGTCTTCTGGAAGCTTCGTGCAAAAATAGGACCCCGGGCGTTGATTTCGTCCAATTCCGAGAATATTTCCTTTGTAGGATTTCTGAAACCAAAAACGAAGAAAACGAGCAATCGGCTCTTCGGCATCTCGTTAATAGGTTAGTGCCGGAAAATGCATAAATACGACATATAATGTGTATAAAACATGTAGATATCATCAATAATGTGGCATGGAACATAAGAAATTATCGATACGTCGGAGACGTATCAAGGAGTCAAGGAACACTTGAAGGTTGTTGGTGGCGGAGTGTAGTGCGGCGCAACACCAGGGATTCCGGCGCCAACGTGAAACCTGCACAACACAATCAAAGTACTTTGCCCCAACTTAACAGTGAGGTTGTCAATCTCACCAGCTTGCTGTGAACAAAGGATTATATGTATAGTGTGGAAGATGATGTTTGTTTGCGAAGAACAGTAAAGAACAGAGTTTGCAGTAGATTGTATTTCAGATGTAAAGAATGGACCGGGGTCCACAGTTCACTAGTGGTGTCTCTCCCATAAGATAAATGGCATGTTGGGTGAACAAATTACGGTTGGGCAATTGACAAATAAAGAAGGCATAACAATGCACATACATATATCACGATGACTACTATGAGATTTAATCGGGGCATTACGACAAAGTACATAGACCGCTATCCGGCATGCATCTATGCCTAAAAAGTCCACCTTCGAGGTTATCATCCGAACCCCTTCCGAGTATTAAGTTGCAAACAACGGACAATTGCATTAAGTATGGTGCGTAATGTAATCAACACAAATATCCTTAGACAAAGCATTGATGTTTTATCCCTAGTGGCAACAAGCACATCCACAACCTTAGAACTTTCCGTCACTCGTCCCGCGATTCAATGGAGGCATGAACCCACTATCGAGCATAAATACTCCCTCTTGGAGTTACAAGTATCAACTTGGCCAGAGCCTCTACTAGCAACGGAGAGCATGCAAGAACATAAACAACATATATGATAGATTGATAATCAACTTGACATAGTATTCCATATTCATCGGATCCCAACAAACACAACATGTAGCATTACAAATAGATGATCTTGATCATGATAGGCAGCTCACAAGATCTATCATGATAGCACAATGAGGAGAAGACAACCATCTAGCTACTGCTATGGACCCATAGTCCAGGGGTGAACTACTCACACATAAATCCGGAGGCGATCATGGTGATGAAGAGTCCTCCGGGAGATGATTCCCCTCTCCGGCAGGGTGCCGGAGGCGATCTCCTGAATCCCCCGAGATGGGATTGGTGGCGGCGGCGTCTCTGGAAGGTTTTCCGTATCGTGGCTCTCGGTACTGGGGTTTTCGCGACGAAGGCTATAAGTAGGGGGAAGGGCGGAGTCGGAGGGCTGACGAGGGGCCCACACCATAGGGCGACGCGGGCCCCCCTCTGGCCGCGCCGGCCTATGGGTACGGCGCCTCGTCGCCCCACTTCGTAACCCTTTCGGTCTTCTGGAAGCTTCGTGGAAAAATAAGACCCTGGGCGTTGATTTCGTCCAATTCGAGAATATTTCCTTTGTAGGATTTTCGAAACCAAAAACAGCGAGAAAACAACAACCGGCTCTTCGGCATCTCGTCAATAGGTTAGTGCCGGAAAATGCATAATAATGACATAAAGTGTGTATAAAACATGTGAGTATCATCATAAAAGTAGCATGGAACATAAGAAATTATAGATACGTTTGAGACGTATCAGGCACCGTCGATCCAAGCCGCCGTTGGAGCCGCCGCTGCTTCCATCTGCTTCCCCATCGTCGACAACCTCTCCGCCGCTCGTCGCCGATCATCGCCGCGCCGCCGGTGAGCCTCCCACCCCCTAGCCTCGCCACGCCAGTGGCAGGATCTCGCCGGAGACGACGACGCTTGTCGTCCGTCCGATCCGCGTCTAATCCAACGGCGCGGAAAGGAGTGTACCGCTTCGCCTGTTAAGACCCGCTGATGCGTGGACCCCACGCTGTCAGGCGGCCCGCTGCGCTGGACGCACTGCTAGGCCGGCCCACTTCCTCTTCCACCGCGTAGCCCGTTAAATTTTCCCGCCAGGCCCTTTTAATTCAAATATGAATTTGCTGATTTTGTTCAAATTACAAACTAGCTCCCACTTTCAATTTAATTTCCGGAAGATCTACTTGGCCAAATTTAGCAAATTTGATATTGTTGGAAATCTAAGAAAAAGATCTACACAACTACACTGGTCTCACTGTGAGATTCTTTGTAGAAATAACGTGACAAAAAGAACAATTCAGGGACTTTTGCACTTTCAAATAATTATTAAAAATCAACCAAAAGTGATATTAAGTTGATTTCAACTCTCATAGCTCACATTTCACTTACACTAATTGTTTCTGCAAGAATATGGCATGGTTACTTTGAGTGATCATGGCCTAGTTTAAATATAGGACTATATGGCTAGTTTAGTCAAGTGATATTATCCAAAACCATTATGTAAATCATATGAAGTGTTTTGCTTCATTTAAATCTTGTCCCAAGTACTTTCATATGAAGTTGTGACCCTGGTCTAAATGCTCTCACATGAAATACTTGGTGATATTAAATCATAATTGGTATTGTTAAATGGTATGAGGTATTCTACCTCATTTAAATCATTTTCCCAAATAATGGTGATGAATGGTTGACTTAGGTCAACATGATTTCATGCATGATTGTTTGAGGAAATTAAATCTTAAGAAGATTCAATGAGAGGAAATTATTTCCTCAAAGAACTAAATGGAAACTATCATTTACATATGTAATGAGAGGAAATTATTTTTCTTTAAGAAAGAAAACTAAACTCAAATAATATGGTATGTGTGTCATGAGATTAGAATAGTTTGTGTGAAGCCATTGTGTGCTTAGTATAGCTCTTGAACCTTGTTTGGTGATTGCTACTTCGTATTCGTTTTTAGACGCTAGTACCGGAGAATACCAAGAGGAGGAAGGCTTCTACCAAGAAGAGGAAGAAGAGAACTGTGATCACTACCCCAACCAAGGCAAGCTAATATTCTTGCAAGTGCAAAGCCCTTTGGGGAAAGGCACCATTGATCTTACCTTACTTACCATGATCCCATCCCAAGTTTTTACCTTACAAGTTTTTACTTGGTTTATTAAGAAGTTACTTTTATAGTTAACTTTGGTCTAAGTTTAGAATGTTACTTGAGTAGCAAAGTTAGTCTCAAAGGTGGCCAAGCAAGATAGCACCCCTCATGATTAGTGCTAGTGCTAATGATTAAAATTGACTACTCTAGATGGGAACTTGTGTTTTGAAATGAATTTGAAAACTTTGGAATGATGAGTCATTCCATTGAATGATTTTTGAAGGTGAATATGACTTGAATGAGATGGTGAATTTTGACTAAAACTGATATTGGTTTGGATGCGATACCTTTCCAATTTTTGAGTACCCCCACAATACCTGATTATGGGTAGGGCTTAACTGGAAGTTTATACATCTTAGTATGGGTTCCCTCTGAACAAGCATCATAGGGGTTATGCCGAGGCTGCCTCCGTTGTATGAGAAATGATGTGAAATGAGGTGAATTGTACGGCCAAGCCCTGTGCAGTTCCCAGGTTGACAGTTGATCTTCACTGGGAGGCCAAGCTCATGGGGAGAGGTACCTATACTAGGGTATGTAAGTGAAAGGTTATGGTTGATGATCCGCGTACTGTGTTACGATGATTCGGGGTTATCCTCGACGGATGCAATCAAATGTTGTGGCACAAGTGTGCAACCTCTGCAGAGTGTAAACCTATTCGAATAGCCGTGTCCACGGTTACGGACGGTTGGAAAGGCCATACAGTTTCCGGTGTCAGATTTATAAAAATGTTGATTAAGTGGTTGGTGAATTGAACTGAATTGTTTTTGAATCACAACTGAGTTGTGGGAATGACACTAATGTTCCCACTTGAGTTAGTTAGCACCTGAAAGAGTCTTTATCAAATACTTGTGAACTAAAACTGGCTTTATGCAAAATAAACTAGAGCTTAGCACCCCAATACTAGAATTGATAGCACTTACACTAGTATTAGTTTACGAGTACTTAAAGTACTCACGGCTGTGTCCCTGGCTATTCAAATGGCCAGAATATGAAGAGGAGCAGAACTACCAAGGTGACGACCAGCAGGACGCCTACAACAACTAGGAGTCTTCCGACGTCAAGCGTTGGCCTGTGGACTAGAGAGTCCCCTTTTATTTACGCTTCCGCTATGAACTATGTTCGTTGATCAATAGATCAACTATTTGTGTAATATGGATCATGTGATCTGAGTTTGTAAGACAAGTATGGTTTGTAATGAATGATGACTTATGATATTCGACTATTATGTCTCGCAACAACATTATTCCTGGGATTGCGATGAATGTCATGATAGGCATCTGGACTTAAAAATCCAGGTGTTGACAGACGGGTTACGAAAGGCTCCGCTGGCGATCTCCCATGAGCACTTCATGCCTGGAGACTGCTGGATCGGGTAGGATTCGGTCGTGCGCACCCGTGTTTTACTCTGGCCGTTTGGTTTGAGAGGGAGCGCTTCGTAGCTCTTTTGGCTGTTAATATCATGGGGCACGTTCTCGTTCCATGGTGCTGGCAGAGAATGTCATGAAGGCAGAGATCTGAGGACTAGCAATGGAGGGTCCAATCTTTGGGGCGATGAGGAATTAGTTTGGTGATTCATGACTTGGAGCGGCGGCATGCAAGTGGGGGCGATTTCATAGGAGAAGACAAAAGTCATACCTTTCAGGGTGAAAATTCAAGGTCTGGCCTTAATTGGTTATGCCTGGCAATGGCCTTGTTGAAGACATTGTTTTGAGAGCGAGGACCTTCTTCAGGGTGAAAACACAGATCTTTGATCGGGCGACGACGGTGCTTGTGCACTATTCCCTTATTGAAGGCGCCGCTTTTGAAGAAGTTGGACTTATGGTGCTATCTTGGTGGTGATAGTGCTGTTGTTTCGAGGAATAGACCACCGTAGCGGGACTTTTATTTTTGTAATCCTTCTTTCTTTTTTGGCTGTGTGCATCTGTAATGCCGCTAGGACAATGCGTTGTTGCAGAGGCTGGGTGTAATTGGTATCTCCGCAATATTAATATATGCTCTTTGTCGAAAAATGTACCACATAATACAAACTGTCCCTATCGAAAAAATATTGTCTGTTATATGTGTTTAAATGGGTGTAATGGTGAATGTGAGATGTACATAGAATTTCAGTGGCATTTTTCGAAGGTTGAAAATTATAGTGGTGTTTAATATCCGAAAATTGTAGTGGCGTTTATTTAATTAACCCAATCTTAAACTTGAGATTTACATACTCTCCTCCTTTTCCTCTTCATAGAATTATATGGTTTGTTTGATTTCTTAGGCCTAAACAACATTCTTGAAAAATTTTCAAATCCAAACCTCAAGAGTGCATAGATCACTTTAAAATGGCAGAATGGATATTTTGGTTGCAAGCATTACAAAACATGTGAATAGGAAATGTGAAACATTGAGATGTTAGTATGTCACACAGTTCGTGATTTGATTGTGCAATCTTTCTTTTTTTCAACTGGGACTTCTTCCCATTTCCATTACAAATACACATCATTTGTTCAGTTTTATCACAAACAAAGCAAAGGAAACAAGGAAATGGAAAAGATGACTAACGCCCAGCTAAAGGAAAAACAAGATGGTAGGACAACCCGCTGCTCAACCTCGGCATCGAAAGATAAGCTACTGGGCAAAAAAACCTACCCTACACTACATAGTTCAAGGCATCAACTGCAAAACACATCCTACGAGATTAACAAAGTATATTACAACCACAAACACGAAACTGCATCCAACATTCAGGTTTTCAAGCACCCCCGTTTGTGAGCATCAGGACCCCCGGTCTTGCCTTTGGAGTCACAGGCGCCATAGCTGCATCGAAGTGAAGAGAAGATCAGCCCCGCTCTTGATCGTCCCATCGTCCTCGGGTCCGTACAAACCTGCCCAACAATGTAAGAAAGAGAAAATCGTAGCAATCGTTACCAAAGGGGAACGGACAACAACCTCATCAAAAGTTATTTTGTTTTTGCCATTCCAAATGCCCGAGCAAATGGTTGCAAGAAGGAGCATGTGAAATTACCTCCCATTTGGATAAAAACAATAAAACCAAGAAATACTTTGCCACAGGGAAGTAGGGTAGACCGTAGTTCCCAAAATTCTCCCCAAATTTCCCCAGACCACCGTGGCATTAGCACACTCAAAGAACAAATGACTTGCAGTCTCATGTTGACTACAAAAAGAACAGAGAGGAGATCCAGGCCATTTACGCTTTTTCAAATTATCTCTGGTCAAGATGGCTTTTTGAAAAGCTGCTAAAGGAAAATTTTAATTTTTCGAGGGGTTTTGGCCTTCCATATCCACTTGTTATGAGAACTTTACACATTTCTCTCGAGGTGCTGATATATGGTTTTAGTTGAGAATGCACCATTAGCACTCAAGCCATGGGCGGACGCAGCGGGTGGGCCGGGGGGTGGGGGGCGTGGCCCACCCAAAAATTCTTGGAAACCATTTTTTATACCACTGCTATTTTGCGCTAGAGTAGAGAGCCCAATCGGCTTGATTAGGGGTTTCTTCGTTTCCTGGTCAAAGCGAGGCACCGGCTCATCCAAGCCAGCACAGGACCCGACTTTTACTGCCCCGCCGCCATATTGCTCGATGGTCGATGCGACTTGGCCCCCGCGCTGCGCCGCTGCCCGTCTCCCTCTACCGCCGCTCGGCCCTCGGCGCCCTCTGTGGTCCGGTCGCCGATGTCCGACCATCGCTGCTCCCTCTCCCTATTCCCACTGCTCAGTTCGCTGGGCGCTCAAGAAAAAGCAGGCTTGGGCTCGGCCGCACTGTTGCAGTCCGCTCCCACCTCCCTATTCTCTATTTCTCTATGTTACGGTGTAGACTATGCTACCGTATGTGTTACCGTTAACTGTTAAAAACTAAAAATTGCCCTGATCTCTATGCTTCTGTTCAAATATTAGTAGAAATGAAGAGGAATACATGTCACTTTTATGTTTGAATGTCTATTGTGTAAAAATGATGAGAGATAGCTAAATTTGTGGCACATTTCGAGAAAAAATGAAGCAATTAATTTTTTTTTTTTGCATTTTCTTCAACACCTTTGTAGTAGGTGATGAACAAATCGAAGATGGTAGGCTTTCGTTGGTGTGCCTTGATTCTGCACCTTCGATCCAATTGTAGTCTTGAAATCAAACACTCTTAGATGCTTGATATCTTCGAAGGCGGAACATAGGGGCAGAAATACAAAGGATTAATTGTATTGAAATTCAATGTTGACAATCCATTGGCTATATATATTTTACATTTATCAAACTTTTATCACAAATGGGGGGCGATAAAAAAATTAAAGTGTGCCCAACCTCTTAACTTTTTCCTACGTCCGCCACTGACTCAAGCACCATGTAACTAAATCCAGGACACTTGACATGGGCCGATAAAGAGCATTGGTTTTAACAAAGTCCCACTGTACCACCATGTCAGGTAACAACCTTTTTCTAAAGGGAACGGGTAAACTCGCAATTAAGCACTTCCTCAAAAGTTCAGTCATGTCCTTGACAAATATCGAAAAGGGCCAGGAAAGTTTCGAACAAATGAGTATTATTAACCAGGGGTCAATCCAGAACCTAAATAGCCCCCCTTGTTTAGGATAATTTTCCTCCCCGTAAAATAGTGCTCTTTCACCTTTAAAAAGGTCTTCCAACTAGGGGAATCGTGCACACAAAGTTTAACCGAAGCAATAGATTTGGTTCTCAAGTTTTTGGCTTTCACAATTGGTTGCCACAAACCACTTTGTGTCTCTAACTTCCACCACCATTTACAAAGAAGACTAATATTTTTCTTCCTAAGATCCTTGACCCCTAACCCGCCTTTAGACTTGGAACGGCAAACTCTTGACCACTTAACCATATGATTTTTTTTCTTTTTTTCTTCTTAACGGTCCAAAAGAAACTCCTTCTATGTTTGTCCAGCATCTCCACAAAAAATTTATTCAATAAAAACATAGACATATAAAAGTAAGGAATACCAGAGAGACTAGAGTCCAGAAGGATTAAATGCCCTCCTGAGGTTGCAGACTCCCTAATCCAGGAATCAAGATTTTTCAACATTTTAGCGTCAAGAAAATCCCAATCAATTTTTTTTTTCAACTTTGCAAAGCTTACCGGCATACCTAGGTATCTCATAGGAAGTTGGCCAACCTGGCAGTTGAAGAGATCATAATAGAATTTCATAACCTCATTATCAGCATTGTTAGTAAAAATCTTGCTTTTAATGAACTTTATTTTTAGGCCAGACATAAGTTCAAACATGTAAAGCCACATTTTCATGTTCAAAGCGTTCTCAGGGTTATGTGCTAAACAAATGGCTGTGTCTTCAGCCTATTGTAAGATGGCAACACCATTATCAACCAGGTCGGGGGGCCAAACCACAAAACAAACCATTTTGTGGTGTCTGTAGCACCATTTTAGTCAAGGACTCACCCACCATGTTGGAAAAAAAAGGTGCCATTGGATCCCCTGCCTCACTCCTTTAGCACTCTGAAAATACGGTCCCACTTTATCATTAATCTTCACACTCACTGTTCCATTATGAAGCGACTGCCTAACCCAAGAACACCAAAGGGGACAAAAGCCTCTAGCCTCATGACAACTCAAAAGAAAATCCTAATTCATCTTGTCATAAGATTTTTCGAAATCAAGTTTCAAAATCATGCCAACTTGTTTCTTAACATGCACATGATGCATAATTTCATGCAGCGAAAATACACCATCCATAAGATATCTACTTTTTATGAAGGCATTTGTTGGACACTGAAAAGCTTGGACGAATATATATGGATCTAGTCTGATAGTTAGAGTTTTAGTGATCAGCTTATAAATGCATCTAAGCAAGCAGATAGATCTAAATAACGGATGAATTTTATTAGCGTTCCCCATCTTAGGAAGCAAGGTTATCACCCCATAATTGAGCCGCTACACATTTAGATTTCCATTATGAAAATTAAAGAAAAGATTCATCACGCCGCCTTTCACCACCTCCCAGCAATGCTGGTAGAACTCTATGGGAATATCATCCGGCCCAGGAGCACGATTACTCTCCATAGAAAAGAGAATAACTTTTACCTCCTCAGTAGTAAAAGGTCTGGTTAATTCGATATTGTCACCCGCATTCAACATCTCATTATCACTCCAAAGGTTTTGTGATAATCTGAACATGTTAGAGCATGTCTAACAGGCCCCGTATTTTTTAGCCCCTTAAAATGCGAGTAGAGGGCCCTGTATTCACTTTTCGCCGGCCAAAAACTCGGACGAGCTAGCAGACCCCGTATCCCTACCCCGTAAAACAGAATATTCTGTTTTACGGGGTGGAGATACGGGGTCTGCTAGCTCGTCCGGGTTTTCAACCCCTCAAAACAGGGTTTTTTGACAAATTGCATATTAGAACCAACACACCATTCACATAAAATAAATATTTTACATCACACAATAATCGTCATAATTATTACAATAATATTTTTCGGAAATGTCAACAAATGTTCTAATGGAAGAATTAAACAAATAACAAATGTTTCACACATACAACAATAGGAAATGAATGTTGCACACATACAACAATGGGAAATGAATGTAATAAATCATTGGCCATGCAACTGCCAATGGTGATCAATCAAATCTTGGGTGAGCTGGTGATGAGTCTCGGCATTTTCAATGCCTCGATGAGCTGCAAGAAAAGCTTCAATCCGATCAGGCTTCCTCTCGGGCTGCACTCGGGTGCCAACATTGTCATAGAAACATGGCAAGTTCAAACCTATTTCATCTTCAATGATCATGTTGTGAAGAATCACACAACATGTCATGACATCAACAAGAGTTTCCTTGTCCCAAAACCTAGCAGGACCCCGGACAATTGCAAACCTTGCTTGCAAGACACCAAAAGCTCTCTCAATATCCTTGCGGCATGCCTCTTGATTTTTGGTGAAGCAAGCTTCCTTTCTTGTCAAAGCCCTGTCCTTTTTCTCTTTTATGGACTTGACAAGGGTTGCATAGTTAGGGTAAATACCATCTGTGAGATAGTACCCCATGGTGTACTCATTGTTCATAACTTTGTAGTTACAAGGTGGAGCTTCACCCTTAACTAGTCTTGCAAACAAAGGGGGTCTATTCAAGATGTTGATGTCGTTGAGTGTCCCCGGCAATCCAAAAAAAGCATGCCAAATCCATAAGTCTTGAGAGGCCACAGCTTCAAGAGCAATGGTAGCATCACGGCTTTTGCCACAATACATTCCATGCCATGCTTTTGGACAATTTTTCCATGTCCAATGCATGCAATCCAAACTACCAAGCATCCCCGGCCACCCCCTCTTTTCATTGATCTCCATGAGCCTTTTTGTATCATCCTCATTTGGAGCTCGGAGATACTTCTCTCCATACAACTTGATCACCATCTTGGCAAACATACGCACGCAATCCGTGGTTGTTTGCACACCAATGCGAAGGTACTCATCGGTATAATCTGCTGGTATACCGTATGCAATAACCCTCATGGCGGCAGAATTTTTTTGATATGGGCTAAATCCCATGACTTGGGCAGCATTTCTTCTTTGCTTGAAATAATCGCAATTTGCCTCGCAATCTTTGACGATTCTCTCGAACAAAGACCTACGCATTCGGTACCGTCTACGGAAGAGGCGGGGAGGATAGGTCGGTATCTCGGTGAAATAATCTTGCATCAGCCGTTCGTGGCCGAGCGCGCGGTTCCGCGGAATGCACATACGCCCCATCACGGATCCTTTCCGCTGATCCATCAGCTTCATGCGGTCCTCCGTTTGCTTCAAGCCGAACAGGAGCAGCATCATCTCCGTCTCGTCGTCGTTGAGCAACTCGTCGATGTCCGAATCGCCGGAATCCGACGACGACCAATCGGTCGATGTCGCGTCCAAATCCGCCATGTGCACATCCTCCGAAGCCATCTACCACAGTGTACCATACATCAGCCCCAAATCCGACCAATTTACCGGCGGCAACGAAGAAGAACGCGGCGGAATACTCACCGGCGACAAACGGCGGAGAAGACCACAGCGGGAGGGCGGCGGCGCGCGCGGAGGGACGCGGAACTTCGGCGGGGGTGCGGCGGAGGTGCGGCGGGCATCGACGCAGCTCGGCGCGGCTCGGCGGACGGCGGAGGGGCGCGAATCTGACGGATTCCGGCGGCGGCGCGCGGGTGGCTGCGGCGGCGCGCGGGGGAAAATGGGTGGGGGGAACTGAAATGTCCGCGCGCGCTTTCGAATTGGGATACCGGTTTCGCCCACTATCCCCGCTCCCACCCCGCACAAGTAGGGGGCGACGACCCGCCCCGTACTCGAAAACAGCAAAAAAACGATGCGGGGGCCGTTTTTACGGGGCGTGCTAGACGGCCGGGTAGAGCCGAAACCCTCAAATCGGCGGTTATTATACGGGTTCGCCCCTTTTACAGGATCTGTTAGACCTGCTCTTACCATGGGCTGGCCCGAATGTTTCAATCTGAACGTACCAAGCCTAAATTGTTCAGCCGTGGCAACAGACGAGCATTTTTCCTAGACTTAGATATTTGTGTACCTGTTGTTTAAAAGTCTCTACGATATTTGATAAGCAAATTGCATTGTTCTGAAAGAGTACAACAAGCAGGACGCGCAGCCGTTCTACATACGCGCATCGTATCGTCCCACGCGCTGCGACGGCATCGGAGAAACACACGACGTGGCCAGCAGGCAAGTACAATTAGCTGCTCGCGCATGTATTAATCGCGCCTCTTGTCGAGGAGTCGATGCCTTCCGACCGGAATAATCAAGCTAGAACTCGTGATCGTGACCCGTTTACTTGGGTAGCTACTTTGTTGGAACCTTGCAGTTTACCGCTGACCGTGTGCTCAGCTCAGCTGCTGCTAGCTGCTCTGAATCTTCTTGCAAGAAGCTAGTGGCTTGAATCACTCTTACGTCTGCTATCACCATCAGCCTAAGCCCACGTACGTACAGCGTGTATGTGTATATAACAGAGGTGGTCATCACTGTTCCACCCACAGAATCGCCAAGGTAAACCTAGCCTGGATCGAACACAAACCTTTCCGAACATCCCCCCTCGATTGTTGGCATCTCACGAACAGGGAGCACCGAAATGAAGGTAACGAACTTCTTCGGTTTCTGCATGCCCCCTATTGCATCTAATTCATACCGTTCCCTTGCTTAGCAGCTTAGTTTTGAGCAATTACTACCTCTTCAACTGAACCATGCGATGGACTGATCGATAGCTTTTCTCTGCGTGCCCTTGTCGTTGGTGCGCAGCAAAAGATTGTTATCCAGGTGAGCGTGTCAAGCGACAAGAGCCGGCGCAAGGTCATGACGACGGCCGCGAAAACCACCGGTATCCACGCGTAAATTGATTCTTCACCACGATCTCCCTTGATCTGTGCGACTGTGCGTTAGTGGTCGTAACATGCATGCATGGATGCAGGTGTGATCTCGGTGGGGATAACTGGTGACTCGAGGGACATGCTGGAGGTGGTGGGCAACGACGTCGACACGGTGTCCCTCGTCGGCCGTCTGCGCAAGAAGCTCCTCGGCCGTCTTCTCCTCGGCCGTCTGCGCAGGAGGCTCCTCGGCGCACGCATCGTGAAGGTGGAGGAATTTAAGGACAAGAAGAAGAAAGAGGAGGACGAGAAGCTGCCGTACTGGTATCCCGGCTACTACTACCACCACCAATACCCCTCGCACATGGTCGTCGCCGACCAGCCCAGCTCCTGCGCAATCATGTGATTGCCTATTCTTGCCAGAGACTGATTTTACCATATATTTTGGTCAACAACAATATCAGTATTTACTATTATATATGAGTATGTAAGTTGGAGGAAATAAAGAGAACATGAATATATATTCGTATATGTGTAGGTCTTCAATTGGTTTCAAGTTAGATATCGAGCCAAACGCCAACACATTACTTAAAACTGTAAGCTGGGCTGTGTAGGCGTGTGTTGAGATGGTCTAGCGAGCGGAATGAACAGTACCACACGTGATGAACAGTTCCCGTGCCGGCTTGGTCAACCGTGTACCTACTTCCATGCGATGCTTTGGAAGGGCGAACAGCGGCAACCAAAACGCGGCGCTCCCTCATCAACCGCTGTTCCACTCGCGGGCTAGGGTTTCGTCTGTTGACGCCGCTGCGACGTCAGTTGGCACCGACAACTCCGGCGGTTGTTGTTCCGTCATTGAGGAAGAACGGGGTTCGTGGATTGGGTGGCTCTCCTCTTCTTCTTCCTGAGGAGATTGGGTGCGGAGACCCTTGCGGTGGTCTCGCATTGGTCGGGATCCAACAGGAACTACCTGGATATCTCTGAAGGTGAGGCACCTTTTCGATAAGCGTTCTCACCTTCTTCTTGGTGGCCTCACACCTTCACTTCCCCTCTTGGCAATCCTCGGTGGCGAGAGAGAGGGTGGCGGTGCATGCGTTACTGCGGTGGTGTGGAGGTGGCGCTGGAGGCCCGTGCAGTATGCGACCTTGGCAGCAGTTCCCAAGCGGCGGCGAGCTTCTGTCGCCGCTAGCCGTGGCGATGAGGATGGCCTTGCTGTGCTTGGCATTGTAGGCTCGAACTCTTTCTTCCTCGTTTAGTGGAGGATCTTCTCCGATCTCGATGTGGCAGACAGCACTACTGCTTTCCCAAGTGGTTTCGTTGCCAATGGAGGTGACGTCGGTTGTGTCTAGAGGTCCAAGTTCTTCGGTGTTTGTCTTGATTGCATTTCCGTGCTTTCTGCGATTTTTAGTGGGGTGCTATATGTAGAAGTTAAGGACTTTGTTGTAGTTTCTTATTTCCTTGGGGTCGTTCCTGTTCAAACAAAAAAAAATCTTGAGTGTAGCGCAAAAGACACGTTGTGCAACAACACCAAGAAACGGCGCGCCAAAACTCGCTTGTCTATCTAGCCCTAATTACATCACGAAGCCTAGGTGGACTCTATAGTCAGTTTTCTAGATACAGGGAGAAAACATGATGCAGTAAATTAGACTGCAACATCGCAGTATTAACTATTCCCCCCTCCACAAATAAATGTACATGCGAATTTTCCAAAATAAATTATGAAGTGAAGTAAAAAATGCATTGGGGGTAAACAGTTAAACTGTCACCACTCATGTCGCCAGTTGTTTCTCTGGGTACCATGTTGCATATTTTCCTCTCTACCCTATTAGTCAGCTCCACGTGCTTTGCGCGTTAAAATTAGTCATTATAACTAATAAACTCTCCGAACTGAAACCAAAATGGCGTTTGAGATTTTCAAATATGAGATAACTATGTCTTGCTGAAATATTGACACGTCTTCTCATGCTGAAATAGTGAAATGTAAACTGATGCTATGTGCTTGAACTTTTCACCTCTTACTCTTCTGTACCAACGGGAGCTCTGGCCGCATGGGCTCGGTCGCTCGGACATTGGCAGGCACATGGGCCGTGAGTTTGTAGCCTAGTTTCCGTACTATGTGAACCCGGTAGCAGAGTGGGAAAACCCTATTTCCCGTCCACTAGCGGGACGTATCACAATAATCCTAGACATATGGACGGGTTGGCTTAGGGCATATACAATGGTGATACTGGTGATACTGTAAGAGGTAGTTGTAGGTGATTTTGGTGATGTGGAGGAAAAAGAATGAGGAGAGAAGGAAGATGTCTGTAAAATTACAAACAGTCTATAGGCTTCTTACAGACAGTTTACACACACCATTTTTGTTGTTGTATGAAGGGTGTCTATAACTTATACTCACATATAGTTATGACTAAAAATAGATAACTTATAGACAGACTATTGTATACACTATCTATATCATCGTCTATAGATGATACGGAGTAGTATTAGAGACACCATCCGTCTAAACGAATGTACATGCCCTTATGGAGACTTCTATGGACGGACGTGTGGTGAATTGGTTGACTTTTGTTTCTCCCCTTAAATCACGGGCCACGTCCTGATGCTTTACGGGTTTTCCTATTTCCCGCTCCTTAGCGCGTCGAAACAACGCATCGCCTGAAGCGGAAGCAGGATGGACCAGCCTATTAGTTCGTTCCGTGAATAAAGTAGGTACTATAAAGTTTTCTTTCGTTTCTGTTAAATACATAAGACATACCGTAGTGGTGTCAGCTCCTCCGCTGCTTGTGGAGACCAGGCAAATCCCCGTATAAGAACATATTTTTTCCGAACTTAAACAAATATCAAAACTGAGCAAAATTTAAATCTGAGCGAATTTCAAAACCAGGCAAAATTTAAAATCTAAGCAAATTCCAAAAACAAGCAAAAATTAAATCTTAGCAAATTTCAAAACTGGGCAAAAATATAAATCTAAGCAAATTTCAAAACCGAACAAAAATTTAAATTTGTTTCAGTTTAAATTTGCTCGAATTCGAAAGTTGCTCCAACTTAAAATTTGCTTAAATTTAAAATTTGCTCCAATTTAAAAAAATATTCAAAACGGGAAAAGAAAAAGCAGAAAAAACGAAAAAAGAAAAAAAATGAAAAGAAAAAATGGAACCGAAAGAAAACCAACCGCAAGAGAAAAAGAACCAATAAAACGCAAAAAAATAGCAAAAATTAAATTTTAGCAAATTTCAAAATTGGGCAAAAATATATATCTAAGAAAATTTCAAAACTGAACAAAAACTTAAATTTGTTTAAGTTTAAATTTGCTCGAATGCGAAAGTTGCTCCAACTTAAAATTTGCTTTAATTTAAAATTTGCCCGAATTTGAAAAATTTATTAAAAACAGGAAAAGAAAAAGCAGAAAAAATAAAAAATAAAAAATAAAAAAACCAATGAAAAGAAAAAACGAAACCGAAAGAAAACCAGTCGCAAGAGAAAAAGAACCGATAAAATGCAAAAAACAACAAACCAACCTAGATGGGCCGCGGCCCCCTCACCCCCGCACGCGGGCGGGGGTTAATCCGGCCCGCAGTTGGGCCTTAACAACTTTTTCGGAGGTGAGGTGTAGCATTACTCCGCGTATCAAGCCCCGCCCTCGCTCGCGGAGACAAATGGACCGACCCAAGTACCTGGTGACCGACGGTTTTTTTTCTTTTTTCAGCTCTCTTTTTCTTATTTCTAATGGGGTTTCTCAGTTCGATCTGGTTTCTGTCGGCTTTCTGCTTTTTGAACTTTTTTTGAATTTGAAATTTTCTAAAATTTCAATTTTCAGATTTGATTTTAAAAAAATTGAATTTTTTAAATTTGAACTTTCCTAGATTTGTACTTTTTTGAAATTCAACCTTTTCTGAAATTTGAACTTTTTCTAAATTTTAACTTCCCCAGATTTGAAATATTTTGAAATTTGAACTTTTTCCAAATTTGAACTTTCTTCAGATTTGAACTTTTTTCAAAATTTGAACTTTTTTTATTTTAAACATTTAGAAATCTGTACAATTTTTGAAATCTAATATTTTCCCGAAAATAATAGAAAAATAAAAAACAATACAGAGGATTGCTTACCCATGCCGGCCCAAGAGGGACGCACGCGGTGGACGGAGCGACTGAGCGAGGCATCGCTTTCCCTTCCTAGCGATATGTGTGGTTGCTCCCACTAGCGAGCGGGCAATAGGCGTACCCAGCAGAGTGCCCTGCCTCGTCGCGGGAAAAACCTTCAGATCTCCCGTTAAGGGCTCGTTTGGCTGTTCGGACCAAACTTTCCTAGGTAAATATTTCCGGCGGGTAATAGGCAGAAACAGCAAACTCCCGGGATTATTTTTCCGACCTCCGGACTAGGGAAAAATCTCCCCGGGAAAGGCCGGGATCCCGCCGGGTTTCCAGTAACCAAACGAGCTCTAATGGGGTACTTGGTCACGGCCCATTAGGGCGGGTTTTTCGTTTACATGCGGTTTTTTATTTTTCTGTTTTTTCGGCTCATGCGGTTTCTCACCTGTTTTCTGTTTTTTCCTTTTTATGTTCTTCTTTTCTGATTGTTTTTTCAACATTTTAAAAAAAAGTGAATATTTTTAGAAATATGAACATTTTTTTAATTCTGAACTCTGAATAATTTATTTGAACAAAAAGTTTATAGCAATTTTTTTGGAACAATTTTTATTTAAACATTTTTTAAGTTTGAACTTTTTTTTGCTACAAATTGATTTTTTTCAAAATTGATTTTTTCAAATAAAAAAAAGAAAAAGAAAATCTGGAGAAGAGGGTTACCTAGGCCGGCCCACCAGGGAAAGCTTCCAGTGCGTGCGATATTTCCTCACGCACTGGAGCGATGCATAGACGCGCCTCTCGTAGCGAGAGGAGGGGCGGGCATGAGAAATGAAAGATCGTAAGTTAGGGCCGCCTAAGTAAGGCATCTAGGTTTGAATAGATGGAGCTATATCTAATTGTTTTTACACCCAGAGGCAACAACTATTGCTTGACATATGATGAGCTCAGTCAAGTTCACATGATCATTTTTCTTTTCTTTTTTGATAAAAATATTAATATCGCAAAGATAGTAATTACACATAGCCTCTATAACAACTACATAACATTATAGCTAAAAGAGAAAAAAAAGCTAAAAGAAGAAAAATACAGCTATAGTGTTCCTATTTTGACAACAGCAACACAAACACCACCATGACAACACCTTAAATTCAAGTTTTCCAAAAGCGACGACTCCAAGAAGGAAATAGTGTACAAGCGTCGTCCTCATTCGATCGTAGATCTTAGGTTTTCACTCTGAAGAAAAGTCTCCGCTCTCAAAACAATGGCTTCAACAAAGCCATTGCAAGGCACAACCAGTTAAGACTAGACCTTAGATTTTCACCTTGAAAGGTGGGACATTGAACTTCTGTGGTGGTGACACCACCGCTCATATGATGTTTCTATGAATTCCAAAACTCCAATCAAGTTCACCATCGATGCAAAGCCTCGAACCACTAACACTAGTCCTCAAAACTTGGTTTCCATACCATTATCCGCATCTGACTTCACCACGGAACCAAAAAGATGTGTCCCATTATGGAAATTGATAGCAGAGCTTCGCCCCATTCCCTCCTGAAACTAAATGGTCAGAAAAACATGGGAACGCAAAACCCAATACCATCTGATCCAGCAATCTCCATGAATGACTTGGCCAAGGGAGTTCGCCGGTGGAGCCTTCCAAAACTCGACACTCCGGCCCGATCAAACATGATAAGCATTTAGTAGATCTTCATCTTGAAGCGAGAGGAATACTAGGACTGTCAACTTACTTCTTTGATGCAGACGAACATACCCCCACGCCTCCATCCGCTGCACATCGACAATGAAGGATGTTCAGAATCTCCACCATAGTAGGAAACAACAAGCGCACCAGTGACATATGAGCAAGGTGGTCCCCACTATCTCCGCACAACCAGCCATCACCACAGGGCCGGCGATGTACCTGCAGCAGTGGCGGCCTGCACGACCCAGATCGAGCTAGCACGCTGCACAGATCGAGCCCGCCCAACAGGACGCTGACGATCGTCGTGAATCCACGGTCTAGACCATCACATCCAGTCGCTAGCCTATCGCATTCGTTGATCGCCGAGAGCGCCACCACTGCGCATCAACTGGAGCTTCACCTCCGCAAAGAGAGGATCCACCTTCTACGCCTCCCCTCCGGCTTTCGCAACTGGGCGCCACCACCATCGCTGGCACCAGCGGTGGCAGTGGCCTGAGGAGCCACGGGAGGGAGGTCTTGCGCTGGGGCTGTTGCCCTCCGGAGCCACCGCCGCGCAGGCGACCACGAAGGAGGGAGGGGTGGCCCGGGAGGAAGACAGAGGGGGCGACTAGGAGTGAGAGGATGCTTGGAATTAAACTTTCAAAATTGTGCAAATGGTATCCAATCAATGGTAGAAATTTGTTTCGGGTCATCTCTCTTGCCTACTTTTCCCTCCTTCTTTACACTCTCTTTCTTTCCTTTTTCTTGTGAGGTAGTGACCTCCTCTGCAAGCTACAACTTCACTTTTAAGGCTACTAAGGGCATGAGCAATGGTGGCATACACAACTAGCTGCTCCATGTAAAAAAGTTGTAAGAAGCAATATGGTGAATTTTATCTCTCCAATGGAAGCTACAACTTTAATCAGAAAAAAAAGAGAAGGGACCCCACAAATATGACACTATGTATCTCTTTCTCTCTCCAAAAAGCATGTTTTTAGGGCTTAAGATCCCACTTCTTGAAGAGGAGGCTACTTCCTCATCCGAACCTACTTTGGACCACCCGAACCTAACTAAAGGTGTGAAGCAGCACCTTTAGGGCAGTGCATTGGGCATGCCCTAATTTCCTACCTTCGTAGCATCCGAACCTATGTGGACCTTTAGAGAAGTATATTGAGGCATATCATCGACCATGCCCTAATTAAATTCGTGCAAGTTATTGGAATGACGTAGAAAAAGGTACATGCTACTGAATCCTACTATCTTGGGCCGTCAGATGGTGTCCAATTAACGATAGAAATTGGTTTATGATGCTTGGAATAAAACTTTCAAAATTGGCACACTATATACACGGAAATTCAATTCGGCTCCCGGGTGCGTATGCTCCCTCTACCAACAAAGCATATTTCGAAGTGTGGAAAAATTTTGACAAAAAATTCTACATGTACATCTCCATAATATATGTGTATGCGTCAAGTTTCACGGAAAAATAATATTTTTTGTGCCCTATGTAAAAAAGAGAAAACTTATCCTGTGAAAAGCATTGTTTTCAGCACTGAATTTTGTCTTTTTTACACACGTCACATGATAAGTTCATATTTTATGAAACGACTTTGTGAGCGCGTAGCACGTGAAGATGTACGTGCGGATTTTTTTTTTCAATTTTTTTGAAATTTAAAATACATGTAACATGCATTTCAAAATATAGGGAGCATATGCTCCCATGTTCCAAAACACCACTCCCATCTATAAGATGTTGTAAAGTTTTACGGAGAATATAGAAAACAATAAAATTTTCCACGATATCAAATGCATACAATATGAAAAAAATATTTCTTGATAATTCAAATAATATAAATTTGGCATGGTATATATTCATATCTTTTGTTAATATACATGATTACTCTTTATAAAGATTGATTTTGGCTAAATTTGTATGCAACCTATTTTAGGTAGGAGGGAGTACCATTTTCTTATCTCTTGATTTTGATTTTAATGACGTCACCAACTTGGAAGCTTTAAATGCTAAAATAATGATGGTTCAAATCTTACCCACTTAGGCTGGTGCCATTGCAGGCGTTAGGGAAGGCGCTACCGCCCGAGGCGGGGCGAGAGCCAGGCGAGAGAGGGGCGAGAGGGCAGCGCGGGGCGGTGGCGCGGGCGCCCGGCGCTATCGCCCGCTACCGCCCGCGCTGGGGGCGAGAGCGAGGCGATAGGCGGGCGAGAGGCAGGGCGGCGCGCTGGCAGCACGGGGCGAGAGGGCGGGCGAGAGAGCGGGCCTAACGGCTAGCTGAGGTGGCGCGATCTGATTCGTCCACGTCAGCTAGCCGTTGGGGTAGTCGTTGCTTGGTTCAAAAATCCGGAAAAAATGCCAAAACCCCCTATAAATACCCCCCATATGGTTTCACTCATTCCACACCTCACTTCATCTCCTCCACTCTCCATTTCCACTCCTCTCAACGCCATGTCTTCGTCTAGCAGCAGTTCGAGCGACAGAATGGAGGGTGATATGATCGCTGCATTCCAGACGGAGTATGAGGAGGAGATGCTCAACGAGGAGCCGAAGCCAAGACGGCCGCGACGCCGCCGAGAGTTCATCAGGCGTGATCGTCTGGGTACCCACGATCGGCTCTTCGAGGACTACTTCGCCGACGCAATTATCCTCCGAGCTACTTTCGGCGAAGGTACCGGATGAGACGATCCCTCTTTCTGCGCATTATGGATAGATTGGGTGAATACTCTCAGTATTTCACCCAAAGAGTTGATGCTCTCAACCGTGCTGGTTTTTCTCCCCTGCAAAAGTGTACTGCGGCTTTGCGTCTGTTAGCTTATGGAGCCGCTGCAGATACAATAGATGAGTGGCTTAAGTTAGCTAGACAAACTTCATCAGATTGTCTAGATAGATTCCGTGAATGCATCATTGACCGTTACGGGAGACGTTTTGTCGTCGACCAACCGTCGAGGATACTCGGCGTCCGTTAGCGAAAGCCGAGGAGCGTGGCTTTCCGGGCATGTTAGGGAGCATCGATTGCATGCATTGGCGGTGGAGGAACCGCCCGATGGCTCATGCGTCGGTCAATTCACAAGGGGAGACATCAAGCACCCTACCATAATCTTAGAAGCCGTTGCGTCGTATGACCGTTGGATCTGGCATGCCTTTTTTGGATTGGCCGGGTCCAACAACGACATCAATGTACTCAACCAGTCGCCGTTGTTCACTGATGTGCTTAGGGGAGAAGCACCCGTAGTGAACTTCACGGTGAATGGACACGAGTACAACTATGGTTACTACCTTGCCGACGGCATCTACCCCTCCTGGCCGGTGTTCATGAAAGGTGTTACTCTTCCACAAAGTGAAAAGCAGCGAGTGTTCACTGCTCGCTCAATCGGCTTGGCGCAAAGATGTTGAGTGTGCCTTTGGAGTGCTGAAGGCTAGGTTCAACATTCTAGCAGTTCCGGGACGCTCCTACTCGAAGCGTACTCTTGGGTTGATCATGCGTGCATGTATCATTCTGCACAACATGATCATCGACGATGAGCGTGGTACAAATTTGGAGAACAACTATGAGACAGTTTAGTCCAATGTCGGTCCTGCAATACACAACCATGCACCACCAAGCCTAGCAGCCAGGATTCAGATGGACAACGAAATGAGGGACTCACCGATGTATACATAGCTCCAGCATGATTTGATTGAGCATGTGTGGGCTAATGCCTCGATTATGTAATTTTTTCAAATTTTTATGTAATCTTTTCAAATTTTTATGTAATTTTTTTATGATGTAATCGGTAACAATTTTAGTTCAATAAAATAATTTCCTTGTATTATTTTTAATGTTGTAATCTGAAAAAGAAATGCTGATGTCGAGGAGACAGAAAAGCTGATGTGGAGGAGAGAGAAGTGAGAGCTGGCACTATAGCCCGTGCACTGGCACCGTGGGGTGAGAGTGGGGTGAGAGTGGGGTGAGAGTGAGGAAAAAAGCTGACGTGGCGGGTGAGAGTGAGGCTATGCATTGGCACCAGCCTTAGTAGGAAATATGAAAAACTAATGCTATGAAACACTTTAAATGAAAAATCTATTTGGGTCGTTCTTTACATGTCCTGCTAACTAACCAAATTATATTTAATAGTTACATGTCTAACATATGATACTGACGAGATTATATCATACCGTTGAATCCACAATATTATTCTTATATGCAAAAAACCATATTTTCTATTAGTGCACCGAGACACAATAATATTTTCATTTTTAAGAAAAAAATAAAGTTTCTCTTTTCATAATCTCTGAAAGTGTATGCGGAATTATTATGAGTTTTTTTTGTAGAGACTAAATGTATTAGTATTTCGAAATAAACAGAGAGAGACCAAGTCGTCGGTAATCAAATGGAAATGATAAATGACTAAAGATACACCTGATTAGCAAATTATTAGATGCAAAAAGTCACTTGTAATGACATTGCAAAGAAAGGTGAGCCAACACAAACTTATTCACCACTTACAAACACCCAAAATAATAATTAAACATTCTAATCCTGGAGAAGTTGCCTCACTCCTTTAATCATCTCAACCAGCATATTCTCCCAAAAAAGGTCAATTTGTAAAAAAAATTGCTGAAAACTTTCCATGGATCACTCATGCCTATCCACCAAAAAGCCCTCCAAACCTCGCTAAAGCCCTGCACAAGGGCCCCCTCACCCCACATCGCACAAGGTCATTATCACCAGCATCTCACTCTGCCTCGCACTCCCTCCTCACTCCCAAATCCCAGATTCCCCACTCAACTCAACAATGGAGGACGCCCAGCTCCTCCTCTGTGGTGTTCTCGTCCTCCTTGTAAGCCACTCGCTTGCCAATGTCAATGGTGACTCCGACGTCTCCACCAGCAGCAGCAGCGGCAGCGGCACCAAGACCTACATCGTGTACATGGACCCGTCGAGCATGCCGGCGGCGCACCCGTCCCCGGCACATTGGCACGCCGCGCACCTACAGTCCCTGTACATCGACCCGGCGCGCAGCCTTCTCTACTCCTACTCCTCAGCTGCCCACGGCTTCGCGGCGGCGCTGCTCCCGCACCATCTGCCGCTCCTCCGTGGTAGCCCCGGAGTGCTGCAGGTCGTGCCGGACACACTGTTCCAGCTCCACACCACGCGCACCCCTGAGTTCTTGGGGCTGCTCTCCCCGGCTTACCAGCCGGCCATCCACAACCTGGACGCGGCCTCGCACGACGTGGTCATAGGGGTTCTTGATACCGGCATCTGGCCGGATTCGCCGAGTCTCGCGGACGGCGACCTCCCGCCGCCGCCCGCGCATTGGAAGGGGGTGTGCGAGGCCGGCGTAGACTTCCCGCCGAGCTCGTGCGGGAGGAAGCTGGTGGGCGCACGGAGCTTCTCGCGGGGCTTCCGCGCCGCGACCGCCGGCCGCGGGAGAATGGGTGCCGGGAGGCGGTCGGCGCGAGACAGGGACGGGCATGGGACGCACACGGCGACCACTGCGGCTGGCGCGGCGGTGGCGAACGCGAGCCTCTTCGGGTACGCCACGGGCACGGCACGCGGAATGGCGCCCGGGGCACGCGTAGCGGCGTACAAGGTGTGCTGGCCGGAGGGGTGCCTCGGCTCTGATATCCTTGCGGGCATCGACGCCGCCGTCGCCGACGGGGTGGGCGTGCTGTCCCTGTCTCTCGGCGGCGGCGCCGCGCCATACTTCCGGGACACCGTGGCGGTGGGCGCCTTCGGTGCGACGGCGGCTGGCGTGTTCGTGGCCTGCTCGGCAGGCAACTCTGGCCCGTCCGGCGCCACGGTCGCGAACTCCGCGCCGTGGGTCGCCACCGTCGGCGCGGGCACGCTGGACCGCGACTTCCCGTCGTACGTCACGCTCACGACCGGGGCGCGTCTGGCCGGCGTGTCCCTCTACGCCGGTCCCGCCCAGTCCGCCCGCCCCGTCATGCTCCCTCTCGTTTACGGTGACAGCCACGACAATGCGAGCAAGCTCTGTCTCTCGGGCACGCTGGACCCGGCCTCCGTGCGCGGCAAGATTGTGCTCTGCGACCGCGGCGTCAACGCGCGTGTGGAGAAGGGCGCCGTCGTCAAGGCCGCTGGCGGCGCCGGGATGGTGCTGGCCAACACGGCGGCGAGCGGGGAGGAGCTCGTGGCGGACAGCCACCTACTCCCGGCCGTGGCGGTGGGGAAGCTGACCGGTGACAAGATACGGGACTACGCCGCGCGCGGTGGCAAGCCCATGGCAATGCTAAGTTTCGGCGGCACCATTCTTGGCGTCCGGCCGTCGCCCGTCGTGGCGGCATTCAGCTCTCGCGGGCCGAACACCGTCGTGCCCGACGTCCTGAAGCCGGACATGATTGGTCCGGGGGTGAACATTCTGGCAGGGTGGACCGGCGTCGCGGGGCCCACCGGGCTCGCCAAAGACGGCCGCCGGACTCGCTTCAATATCATCTCCGGTCAGTGTCTATCGCGCCCATGCACTTTCAAGATTCAGTCTTTTCTCATTGGGAATTGTCATGTTGTTATTATGTTTGGAAGAGCGCTCTGTTTGGAATTACTCATTTGCTGCTCCCACAAATTGACAATTTAGGTCCCTTCGGGGACATCCGACAAATTGACAATTTAGTCAGGAAGAAATGCTACCCGCAAACGACGCCTTTAAATTTAAACATGTACCACCCTGTTGGAAAAGGCTCCATTTCATTTCAACTTTGGTTTGTTGTTGGAAGAAACAGAGAGCACTTGCTTTCACTGCCTTTTGTCAGGAGTGCACATGTAATGGTCTAGACTAGATGTGAAATCTTTCAAAGGCGACATCAGCAAAGACAAGTTACTTTTTTTACTTTAGCTCCTTTCGAGTAAAAGTAAGACACTGCATGAGCCAAGGAGATACTCCTGGCAGATCTTGTGAAATTGGTAGCGGTTTCATTATCCACACTCGAGTTTCGTGAGATATCATTGAATAGTAGTCTGAATAATGCAACTAGTTGCGGAATGTTTCCTCTCAGTTGCTGCTTCAGTTTTTCTCTTCTGGCTCAGCTGTTCGATTCTGAATTTTAATGCTGTGTGTTGCATCGCCGTGATATATGCTTGATGTGGAGGGGGTATTTTATTGTAGCATGCTAGTGCTTAAATAATCCGTATGTCATGTGGTACATGTAGTTCATTATATAGTGTTACACGCTGATATCAGCTAAGCAGAAAGCCTGGAACTGATATGTCTCAGCAATATGGTTATGTTCTTCAGTAATGATATGGTTACTATATAAAGACCTGTTATTTATTTGATCTTGATCAACGCTTTTGATTCATGCAGGGACATCGATGTCTTGCCCTCACATTAGTGGAGTTGCTGCACTCCTCAAAGCCGCACACCCTAACTGGAGCCCTGCCGCCATCAAGTCGGCACTGATGACCACCTCATACATTGTCGACAACACAAACTCCTCCCTTCGGGATGCTGCAGGAAGCTTACCTGCAACCCCATTTGCTTTCGGTGCGGGCCATGTCAACCCACAGAAGGCGCTCTCTCCGGGCCTTGTATATGACATTTCTACCAACGACTATGTTGTCTTCCTCTGCTCTCTGGACTACAGTGAGACACATATCCGAGTAATAACCAAGATGTCCAACATCTCATGTCCACGAAAGTCCCGTCCAGGTGATCTCAACTATCCATCATTTTCAGTCGTTTTCAAGAAGAAACCAAAGCACGTTATGAGGTATAGGAGGGAGCTAACCAATGTTGGTCCAGCAATGTCAGTTTACAATGTGAAGGTCAGCAGCCCTGCATCTGTTAGTGTTACAGTTACACCATCAAAACTTTTATTCAAGAAGGTGGGGCAAAAGCAGAGGTACTACGTCACCTTTGAATCGAAGGCTAGCCCAAGTCACGCGAAACCAGATTTTGGTTGGATATCATGGGTGGGTAATGAACATGTCGTTCGCAGTCCTGTCGCGTATACATGGAAGATGTGAGGACAGCAAGTTCAAGTCTTCATGATGTTTTAGTCATGTTCAGGAGAAGATGAAAGATAGATAGCTTGATGTAATTTGCCGATGGCTTCACAAAGAGAATCTGCGTGAAGCTCCCAACTGCAAACCTTGAGTTCTTTCTTCCTAGTGCCGGTCACTCACCGAACTTCACTTTCCCTTTAGTTACTAGTTGCCCGGCGAGAAGCTCGTGTGCTAATAACATGTGAGGTTTCTATTTCTTTTTTCTAGTTGATGCCTGGAAGCACCCGAACTGAAATGGGTCGATTGTTTGATTGAAATGTGTAATTTATGCCCATCCTGGTGCTCGTGAACTAATGCAGAATAACATGATTTGATTTCTCTGGTTATGAGGTTAACTGGAACTGAATGTTTGCATCAACATGTTTTGTTTGGACTATTTTCATCAGATAAGCATTTGCATGCAAATCCATTGATGGCAGTTGTGAGTATTACCAGTTACCAGAAGTTCAGAACCCAGTTGGTCTCAAACAGAAGGCCTGAACTCTGGAATGAGGTCAAGTAGTCTGGTAGCAAGAAAAAAAATCAGGAAATTCTTCTTGGAATTTGTTGAGTGTTGAACTTTGAATTTTGTTCGGCTAGGCATTAGATTCTGAATCGAAGTTGCCATGGCTGTGCTTGAGCAGAGTTAATCTATGTGATCTTGACAAGTGACTATTCAGCTTCATGAGTTTTGAAACACCACATCCTGACGGAAATATCTCTTTTTGTAAGAAATTGGAAGCTTCATCATCCCTGCATCAGAGATGCACATGTCCAGCAAACATAGCCACAACGACAAATGTCACTCAGGACATCTCTATTCGTCAAAACTTGTCATAAATATATACCAGAAATGTTTATCATTGGCATTTTTGGAATATTAAAGATATGGTTATGTTGCCAGTCCATGTCGCTGTGGGCAGGGGGGGTGCTCAGGAAAACCCTAGTCGCCACCATCCCCATCTCCCCTCACCCCCACTGACTGCCTCTGCAGGGCGGCGCTAGGTAAAGGCCGCTCGGTGGATGATGACAACTGGCTCTTTACCTCTCCCAGTAGTAAATTCAATTCTCTATTCACCAATAAATACATTGTTTAGGTGTTAAGTTTTTCAACAAAGTGGTGTTATTTTGGGTAGTTCTAGATTTACCATATATGGAGATAAATAACAGATTTTGATAGAAGGGATAAAATTACTGCACCTAGTGGATGCATACAATGAATAAGTTAGTACTATTATTTTATTTATTTTTCTAAAATTATTGTATGCTTAATTAAGTTAATTAATATGCATAGACACGTATAAAGTGTAACCGATGAGATGTTACACGTAATCATTAATAGTCATTTTTTCTCCGGTGAAAAACCTGCCATAGGGGATGTCTTAGGTAGGGAGAGAAGTTCTCACGATAGCTGCAGAAGTAGTAAATCAATTGACACCAATCCTTTTTACGTGAATAACTTCTCAACTTGGAAGAAAAAACCACGGGCTGAAGTCAACCAAATCTTCTTCCACTATTATTAATTGGGGATATAACTTGTTCTTCCCTAGAGAGCATTAGAGGATATCATACATCAAGATATACATGGATTTTGGGTGCCAGCCACAAGATTTAGAACACAAGACTTAGAGATAGAAGCAATCTCACCAAATACGGTGGAACTACAGCTAGAAGGAGATATCGTCTTGACAACCTTATGGGAAGCGCCAAGTAATTGATTTGAGCTTCCTCCTTCATTTTTTTTTGTTTTTCTGTTCTAGTCTAACATGAATTTTCGTCACTTCATCTAATGATGACTAGGTGGGAGGCTTAATTATCCTCTCTCTCTCTCCTCTCGTGTGCAATGTACAAAATGATCCTCGGTCATATCCCAATGAGGAGTGAGCTCTTGCACCTATTTGGACCACCTCGAAGGGTTGATAAGGCCACTTCTCACTGCCCACATGAGGAGGACACCCAATACTTAATGAAGTTAACATGCATAGACTAATTATATAAACTGTATCTGATGATATGTTACACATCATCGTTAAAAGTCATTTGTTCTCCGATGGCACAATGTACACGAACGGTTCGATGGCGACATCGTCCATGGCGAGCAACAGCTCCAGAGCCTCCACGACGGCCGACATCTGCGGCCGCGACTTTGGGCTGACACTTAGGCACTGATACGCCATAGCTGCGGCCTTCTGGACAGCTAGACGCGAGTATTGTCCATCTAGGCTCTTATCGATGGCACGGTCTAGTCGGCGTGAGGAGTCATGCAATAAGTACGGCTGTGCCCACTCGATGAGGCTTTGCTCTCGGGGTGGCCGGTTCTTGTCAACCACCTTCCGCCCCGTCAGGAGCTCCAACAACACCACACCAAAGCTATACACATCGCTCTTCGTTGTAAGATGACCTAGCAAAAAAACATGTTTCCAAGAGTTATGCACCCTTTTAGTTTTGAAGTTGGTTTTATATGAATCTTAGACATACACAAATTATACATAGTTTCAGCAGATATATGTACCGGTCATGATGTACTCTGGTGCAGCGTAGCCTTGTGTACCTATGACTCGTGTGGAGACATGTGTCTCTTCTCCGTCGGGCCCATCCTTGGCTAGACCAAAATCAGAAAGCTTCGCATTGTAATTCTACAAAATTATACAAGTCATTTGCCACTTCTTAGAAACGTTGCATTCTTTGTGATAGTATGTCCCCATATTCACTTTTTTATTCTTAGGTAGAAGCTTTTATTGATTTTCTTGTGTCAAAGTGATGCAAGGCGATTTTCCTTATGGTCGTAGTTTAGTTACAGTCGAAGCTTGCACATATAATCGATTAATCACGTACGTACCGAGTCAAGCAGTATGTTGGAGGTCTTGAAGTCACGATAGATGACGGGCTTGGTGGCGTCATGGAGGAAGGCCAAACCTTTGGCGGCTGCAATGGCGATCTTCAGCCGTGTTGACCACGGCAACGACGCAGAGTACTCTGCAGTATCCCAACGACAGAAGCATTGCCATTAGAAGCAACGAATGGAGAACTAAACGTGATTTCAGCATTAATATTTGATTAAACATGAACAAATTAATAGCTAGTTCTCCAGTATCATTATTATTAATTTTAGAGAACTTATGAATTAAGCGGTTATAATACGGAGTAAGATTCTGTAGAATTGGACTTACTCTTGAACAGATGCTTCTCGAGACTGCCTCTTGCCATGAACTCGTAGACGAGGAGTCTGTGCTCATCCTCGTAGCAGTATCCGATCAGCTTGACGAGGTGAGGATGCCTCAGTTGTCCCAGAAGAACGACTTCAGCCTGCACCATTAGGACAAAATCATGTGTCAATTTTTTTTTTTGCAAGAGGTAATCATGTGTCCACATTTAGGTTAAGCAATACCATGCGGCCTGAATTTCGTAGCTACGGCAAACAGCTGCTAACCCCTGCTTCTGTGCACTACTTCGTTCGTTACATAAAATGTATCTTAGATTTATCTAAATTTAAATATATCTATATATTACATTGGATTCTAATACATTTAAATTTTTAAAATAATTTTCATGAAATGAAAGGGAGGAAGTATAATTTATTCTGTCCAGCTTTGAGGAGTTTGAATTAGGATATGCCCAAAAGCCAAGTCAATTAGTGTCCTGAAAATCTGTATTATGGAAGGAACATTGCGGAAAAATAGGAACTATTAGTATACACCAACATGATGCAAGGCTTGCTGTTCTCAACTGGGCCTAGCAATCTCCACTTTAAAACTTTAAATTCAAGGTTTTAAAACTTTGGTGTCTAATGAAAGCTTAATATTATTTTAGTGGGACGTGACAGTCCTTTCGATAGCGAGGCACCGACAGTGATTTCGTCGAGACCCGCTGAGTTAGTTTCTTAGACACAGTCTTTTGAAGGTGCTCATAAAGGTAGAATATGTGTGTGTTTATAGTTGTGAGTATATGTACATATTTGTAAGCGTATGTGTATGTACTATGTTTCGAGAAACAAAACAGAAATTTACGATTTTGAAAAGAGGATAGAAATTTATATCTCGTGCAAATATATCACTAAATTGAAGGAGAAAAAAATCAAAAGGAAGTTATCTCTTTTGTGGAATTTTATCACTTTCACGACACCACATGGAAGACCACGTTTGACGGGCGTTGGGAAACTGTAAATTAGTCCACGAGCAATATCGCGTTTGTACCTCAAAACAAATTGCATTTAGTAAGACGGGTGAGTAATTGTGTAGTACTCCATACAGTACTCCATGTACATAAGTAATTGTGTAGTACTCCATGTACGTACATAAGTAGACAAGTAGAACTGAGTATAGTATGGAAGTAGTAGTGAATTTACCAGCCACTCCTTGTGCCCCTGCGAGCCCTCGAGGTCGAGCAGCTTGACCGCGACTGCCTGCGCGCGCACGCCGGGCTTGAGCCGCTCGTCGACGTAGCCCTTGTAGACCGGGCCGAAGCCACCCTCGCCGACGAAGTTGCTGGTGGAGAAGTCCCGCGTCGCCGTCCGGAGCTCATCCACCGTGAACGCCTCCACGCCGGACCCCGCCAACGACATGGACAGGTCCTCCGGCGACGGCATCATGCCGCTGCCGGCCGTCTTCATCGGGCCGTCGACGTCATCGTCTGGTAGCGGCGCCGGTTTGGGCGGCCGGCCGGAGTCGTCGCCATGGTGCGAGCTGAAGCAGCCGAGGCCGAGCAGTGCGCTCCACGACGTCTTCACCATTGCGCGTGGCCAACGGCGCTTGAACGCGTTGACTGGATTGGCTGGAGGGGCTAATAATAGAGGGAATTTGTAGGAGTGGTTGCTTCAGTTGTCATCGGCATCAATCAAGGGACTGAATGGTTTGGTTTTGTTCGGTTCGGTTGGGGGAGAGTAGAGTAGTAGGATGGCCTTTTGACCCGGCGAAGAATGATCGATCCACATGGTGATGCAGCACTAAGGTCAATTGTGCCAGAAAAAAATATGGAGGGGTCTATTTGCAAAAGCTACAATGCCACGTGTTGGCTTCTGATTGATTTGGGACCTGTTTGCATTCATAATGAGATGCCATGGTATGTAATGCCACGTTCATATAGTACATTACTACAGTATCTTTCTTTTCCTTTCAAATATATGGGAAGCAACATAGCCTAGGCCTCTACATCGACTACGCGGAGTAATTTTTTCCTGCTCCCGGATTACAAGGACGACTAATTATTGACAATGTAGATCAACATAAAAGGTAGGATAACAGCGGTATGGCGTGATGAGTCTCTATTGTTGAAGGGTTGACTGTAATTGGTATTAGCTTAATATTAATATATTTTTGTTAAGAAAAAAATAGTGCCATTGATACAAAGTCGGGCCATGGATGTTAAGAGTATGTCCTAGTCACACCACAGCGCAGTTCGAGCGGAATAGCAACAAAAGAATGGTCTAGAGACCGAGCATTTTAATTCCTACCCTTGGTCATAGTTTGACCGGTCCTTCAGCATTTTAATTCCTAACCTTGTTAAGAAACAAAATAGTGCCATCGATACACGGACTGTTCGACTAGAATCTCTACTAGTACTCATTTCGGAAATTTTAACAAAATGGACTACATATCTCAATGAATTGTCAAAAAGGACCACGTGTGAACAAATTTGCCAAAAAAGATCACCTTACCGTGGCGGCAAGGCCTGCCAGGCGACACGTGCCACTTGCCGCCATAGCTCGGCCCTGCTGCCACAGCTCCTGGCGGCAGGATGTCATGGTAGGGTGGCAGGCCTTGCCGCCATAGCCCGTGGCGGCACCCCTGCTCAGCGTCCTCGTCGGAAGCATCATCAGCCAGCGCCGCGGATACTGTTCTAGCGCGAGCCGACCGTCTGCTTATCCACTAGTGATCGGTGGTTGCTACTTGCTAATGTTTACGTTGATAATGAATGAGCAGCTCGCTTTTGCTGATCGATCTTCTCCCACTGCAAGACAACCATGCATGAGAAGCAGATTTGGTCTGTCCAGCACTACGTAGACAACTCTGTAATGATAGCGGCAGTGCACATTTTGCCAAACCGGGTTCTTGCATGCGATATTCCGCCCCTCGCGCTCGAACAGTTCGTGGAGCAGGGGTGCCGCCCCACGCCATCCTGCCGCCAGGGGCTGTGGCGGCAGGGCTCAATCCGTCCGACGTCGACCGCAGCTGGCCTGACGTGCCGCCACATGCGACGACGGCAGGGCCTGCCGCCACGGGCTGCGGCGGCATGTGCCACGTGTCGCCTGGCAGCCCCTGCCGCCACAGCAAGGTGGTCTTTTTTGATAATTTCATTCACGGGTGGTCCTTTTTGACAATTCATTGGGGGCATGTGGTCCATTTTGTCAAAATTTTCTCATTTCGTTCTTAAGAGCATCTACACTCATTAGGCTCTCGAGGCCAAAATCCGGCGCTAAATAGGATCGGATGGATGCAAATTTTCGTTTGGGGCGGCCTAGTTTTCCAGCGGCGAGTTCAGGAAAATCCTGGCGATATGGCGAATTCAAACAGAACACGACTAAAATCGTTCAATCTTAGCCTAAATTAAGAGATATTTAACATATAGGCGAGTTCGTACATATATAGACCGAATTCGTAATATATTTGAATTCGGCTAGAGGAAATATTAACTAAACATATAAACACGGTGTTCTACATGCCGAAATGGCGGTAGAACGCCGTGTAGTCGCCGCCGTCGTCGTCGTAGTCACCGTCATCCTCGGGCGGCGCCTGCTGGCTGCTGCTCGGGCCGGGGGCTCCCCAACGGCTAGAACCCTGGCTAGGGTCGCCGAAGCATGGCGGCGATGGCGTCGGTCGATACCACTGGTTGTCGCTGCTATCTTCCAGCTTGATGAGTGGCGCGGGTGCGGCGCCGCGCCGCGCGGCCGCCTCCTCCAGAAGCCGGTGCTACTGCTCCGCCTCCTCCCTCTCCCACTCCTGCCTGGACCAGGCGAGAGCCGCGTCCATGGGGAGGGCGTTGTCGGCAAATCAGCTTTATAAGGAGTTTTAGTAAATTTAGAGAAGTTAAACTCATAAGATTCACCAGCAAATTTAGTCAAAATTTTCTCTTTCTTGCAATCTATAATAGCTCCACAAGTATTTAGAAAAGGTCTACCAAAAATGATAGGACAATAATCACTAGCAGCGAGAACCAAGTACCAAAAAGTCAGCAGGATATTTAATCTTACCACATAGAACTTCCACATCTCGAACAATACCAATTGGAGAAATAGTTTCTCTATTAGCCAGCTGAATAACCACATCAATATCTTCAAGTTCACAAGAATCAATTTCGTGCATAATCTCCGTGTATAGCTCATAAGGTATAGCACTAACACTTGCACCAATATCACATAAACCATAATAGCAATGATCACCAATTTTAACGAGATAGCATAGGAACACTAGCTTGTTTGGGTTTATTAGGATGTGAAACAATATTAGAAGCATCTTCACAGAAAATAATATGACCATCCTCTACATTTTCAGTCACAAGATCTTTAACAATTGCAACAGCAGGTTCAACTTTTATTTGTTCTTCGGGTTCTCTAGGTTTCTTTTCACTTTTATGAACCGCACTATTTATAACAGAGTACTCCCTCATTTTAGCAGGAAAAGGAGTTTTTTCAATATAAGCTTCAGGAATAACACGATCAGCAGTTTCAATTACAACACACTTATTAATAGATGAATCAATTTTATCTTTGTACGGTTCATGATACTTATCAAAATTCTTCTTAGGCAATTCATAATGAGAAGCAAAAGCTTTATAAAGGTTTGCAAGCAACTTGAGAATCAAGACCATATGTAGCACTAATATTACGAAATGTATCAGTATCCATAAAAGCTTCAATGCATTTATAATCATAAATTATACCTGATTCTCTATCTTTGTCGTTCTCCCAACCTTCAGTATTTTCTTGGATCCGATCAAGAAGGTCCCTTTTAAACTCTTCTTTGTTGCGTGTAAATGATCCAGAACAAGAAGTATCCAGCAAGGTCTTGTCTTGAAAAGAAAGTCTTGCATAGAAATTATCAATAATAATATTACCAGGAAGCTCATGAATGGGGAATTTGAGCATTAAAGACTTCAATCTCCCCGGTTCTTGCATGCGATATTCCGCCCCTCGCGCTCGAACAGTTCGTGGAGCAGGGGTGCCGCCCCACGCCATCCTGCCGCCAGGGGCTGTGGCGGCATGTGCCACGTGTCGCCTGGCAGCCCCTGCCGCCACAGCAAGGTGGTCTTTTTTGATAATTTCATTCACGGGTGGTCCTTTTTGACAATTCATTGGGGGCATGTGGTCCATTTTGTCAAAATTTTCTCATTTCGTTCCTAAGAGCATCTACACTCATTAGGCTCTCGAGGCCAAAATCCGGCGCTAAATAGGATCGGATGGATGTAAATTTTCGTTTGGGGCGGCCTAGTTTTCCAGCGGCGAGTTCAGGAAAATCCTGGCGATATGGCGAATTCAAACAGAACACGACTAAAATCGTTCAATCTTAGCCTAAATTAAGAGATATTTAACATATAGGCGAGTTCGTACATATATAGACCGAATTCGTAATATATTTGAATTCGGCTAGAGGAAATATTAACTAAACATATAAACACGGTGTTCTACATGCCGAAATGGCGGTAGAACGCCGTGTAGTCGCCGCCGTCGTCGTCGTAGTCACCGTCATCCTCGGGCGGCGCCTGCTGGCTGCTGCTCGGGCCGGGGGCTCCCCAACGGCTAGAACCCTGGCTAGGGTCGCCGAAGCATGGCGGCGATGGCGTCGGTCGATACCACTGGTTGTCGCTGCTATCTTCCAGCTTGATGAGTGGCGCGGGTGCGGCGCCGCGCCGCGCGGCCGCCTCCTCCAGAAGCCGGTGCTACTGCTCCGCCTCCTCCCTCTCCCACTCCTGCCTGGACCAGGCGAGAGCCGCGTCCATGGGGAGGGCGTTGTCGGCAGGGACGAGGTCGTTTAGCGACCTCGCGATCGCCTCGCGGATCGCGGCATCCACCGCGGCTGCGGCCTGCTCGGCGGCGTGGTCGGTCGCCGTTGTGGCCTCCCTCAACATCTTCGCTTCCACCTACGTGACGGAGACGAGGCACGCCTGAAAGTGCATGGAGCCCCCATGTGTGGTTTTGGTAATTAATGACAATCCATATGGACTAATGTTTGCATTGAGTTATATTTGTAGGAGTTGTCCATAGGCAATTCTTGAACCATATGTTGGCTTCAAGGTTGCAATAAGAAGAAATTGATGAAGGATATCAAGTGTCAAGTATGTCTTGAAGATGAAGATGAAGTGAGCCCTCAAGTTACTTCAAGACATCAACATGATGAAGAATGAAGAAATGAAGTGCAAGTTCAAGATGAGCCAACTCGAAGAGTTCATAAGCTTGAAGCTTGCCATGGAGAAATGATGTGCAAGTTCAAGATGAGCCATCTCGAAGAGATCCTTTGCTTGAGTCTAGCCATCAATATGGTGATCATGGATATGTGAAGATGCGCCGAAGAAGAAGCTCTCCCATGGTGGATTATGGGGGAGCAATCCACATGGTGGTCATGGTTATGTGAAGATGCGTCGAAGAAGAAGCTCTCCCATGGTGGTTTATGGGGGAGCAATCTACAAGACTTCGTCAAGCAAGCACAAGCAAGAAAGGCGTTCCATCTTGTTGAGGTCAAGATCGTCGTCATCAAGCTCAAGTGGAATGCGCAAGTATAAGGTTTGCTCTTGATAGGGTTTCTTTCTCACCGGTCTCATAGTGTAGTTGGAGACCGGTTTATAGTTTAGTTGCCGTACTATCAAGAGGGCTCTCGAGTGAGTAACTCGATCGTATCGTTCGGAGAGAGCTCAAACCTTTGCATCCTTGCATCATCTTTCTTGGTTGTTATTTGGACCTTATCCATGTGATGTTTTAGAGCTTGTGCTCATTCTCATGACAAGCTCTAGTTCATCGAAAACGGATTTTGCATAGATCACTTGTTGCGTTTTCGAGTTTGGTTCATCATCTTTCTTGGTTATTATTTGGATCTTATCCATGTGATGATTTAGAGCTTGTGCTTATTCTCATGACAAGCTCTAGTTCATCAAGAATGGTTTTTGCACCGGCAACTTGTTGCATTTTCAAGATTGGAGGTTTTACCGGTATGTCTTTTTTAGATAGGTCAAACCTTTCATCATTTGTTTCTATCCTCCCTTGTTGGACTATGATGGTTTCCTGCATGATCTTGTAGAGCTTGTTCCTAGCTTTAAAACAAGCCCAAGATCATCAAAATCGGAGTCCGGATGCTAAAGTTATGCCCGTTTCGGCTTGATGTTTCGCTAGTTTTTAGGGGGCGGATATTCCGGCCCAAGTTTGGGGCGGATAATCCGGCCCCCGGAAAAATCCGGTTTTTGGACAAATCCGGGCAAATATCCGGCCAAATGTCCGGCCCCCATCCCGAGAGCAGTTTTCTCATGTCCTTAGCCGTTTTTGGGGCCCGGATATTTTGCAAATATCCGGCCCGGAAAATCCGGCCTGAACACACCCAAACGGTCATATTTCGATGGGAGGGGGTATTTAAGCCCCCTTCTTCCTCCTTGGGCAGCTACCTCTTCCCCTAAGTGCTCTCCACCATTGTTGACCTTGAGAGCTTCCCTTTCCCTCTACTCCTCCTATGCTTCTTGAATCTTTTTGAGGGAAAAGGAAGAGGAGATCTAGATCTACATTCCTACCAATCAAATCCCTCTCTTTGTGAGCGGAATCCACTAGATCTAGATCTTGGAGAAATTTGGTGTTCCTCCTCTTATTTGTTCTTCCTCTCTTATTCCCCCAATAGCTTTTGTAGCTTTGTTGGAATTTGAGAGAGAAGGACTTGAGCATCTTTGTGGTGTTCTTGCCATTGCATTTGGTGCATCGGTTTGAGTTCTCCACGGTGATTCGTGGAGGTGAAAGCAAGAAGGTTGTTACTCTTGGGTTCTTGGAACCCTAGACGGATTCTAGGCCTTTGTGGCGGTTTGTTGGGAGCCTCCAATTAAGTTGTGGATGTGTGCCCCAATCTTTGTGTAAGGCCCGGTTTCCGCCTCGAAGGAAATCCCTTAGTGGAACCGTGACCTAGGCCTTTGTGGCGAGGGTCACCGGAGATTTAGGTGAGGCGCCTTCGTGGCGTTCGGTGTGTGGTGTGAGTACCGCATCTTGGGGTGAGGCCTTTGTGGCGTTGGTGTGCATCGAGCAACCACACCTCAAGGTGAGCCTCTTGTGGCGTTCGGGAGCACTAAGCAACCGCACCTCTCCACCGGAGATTAGCACTCGCAAGAGTGTGAACTCCGGGATAAATCATCGTCTCCCGCGTGCCTCGGTTATCTCTATACCCGAGCTCTTTACTTATGCACTTTACCTTGTGATAGCCATCGTGCTTGAAGTTATATATATCTTGCTATCACATACTTGCTTGTATTGCTTAGCATAAGTTGTTGGTGCACATAGGTGAACTCTTGCTTAGAATAAGTTGTTGGTGCACATAGGTGAACCATAGTATATAGGCTTTGGGCTTGACAAAGTAAACGCTAGTTTTATTCCGCATTTGTTAAGCCCATCTCGTAAAAGTTTTAAATCGCCTATTCACCCCCCTCTAGGCGACATCCGTGTCCTTTCAATTGGTATCAGAGCAAGGTCTCTCATTCTTAGGCTTCACCGCCTTGAGAGTAAAGATGTCGGTTAGGGGATTAGCGCACAATAACTTGTTTATATTTGATGGCACAAATTATGATCTATGGAAAATTTATGTGCTTAATATTTTACGGCGTATGTCCCCGGACATGGAGCGATTTCTTGACATGGGTTTTTCTTCTCCTAAGGATCCACAAAATTTATCTCTTGAGGAGGAGAAAAACTCTTGTCTCGATGCTCTTGCTTCTCATGTGTTTTCCATTGTTGTGAGCAATGTAGTTACTTCTTCAATCATGCCTTTTGGGAGCGCTCATGAATTATGGACAAAGCTTCAAGATAAATATGATGTGTCCACTATCATTGAGGATGATTGTTTTGCTTCCACTTCCGGCCGTGATGAGTTCTCATCTTCATCCACTTCACCAAAGTGTGGTAAGACACAAGGTAATGATATGGTGAGTGGTGATGAAAATTGCAATATTGATATTGAGCTTACTATTGATGATTCTTCATCTCTATCTCATTGCAATGCTTCATCTTTGGACTTAAACACATCTAGCACTAGAAATGATTTACATGCTTGTGTTGATAGTCCTTGCATATCATGTGTAAGTTGCTTCAAAAAATCTAATGATGATATGCTTGCATTGTCTTGTGGCCATGATAAAAATGATTCTATTTCCTCTAGTTGTTGTGTGTCTAACAATGTAGAGGAAACCAAAGATTCTATTGGTCAAGACAAGATCTTGAAAGGAGCCTCAAGTAACTCCTCATCTTTATCTCACGGTCCTCATATATGCCTTATGGCCAAGGGTTCCACGGTACCTCCTACCATGGAACCTAATATGTCTCGTGGTGATAAGAATGAGGATGAATATGAAGAAGAGGATTGGGTTGTCTCTCTACGCGATAAAGGTGAGAGTGTATTCAAGGTTCTTTACAAAGATAAAATTGCTAGCTCTCACTTCTTTGAAATCTTGACTACCGCTATTGAGAGCCAAAAACTTATTTGGATGCATGAGAACACCATTGATAAAAAGGGTGCTCTTGAACGAGAGTATGCCGATGATGTAGCATCATTAAAGAATGATCTTGAAGAAGAACAAGAGACCGTAGCCTCTCTTGAGGAGCAACTTCAAACCCTTGAGGTGTCTCAAAATGAAATATTTGCTAAACTCACTAAAGAAAGAGACCATGCTAAAGCTAAATTAAAATTGCTTAAAAATGAAAAGTTCAAAGTTGGTGTTGGTCATGATAAACTTGTTAAGGATCTAGATGATCTAGACAAGGCCCACAAGGCCTTGGAGAGCGAACACTCTATCCTCACCAAGTCATATGAGCAACTACAAGCTTCATATTTAAAAGAGCATGCTATGTTACCCTCTCTTCTTAATATGTCTTGTGATGATGCTTGTGCTACTAACTCTACTTCTTGTGAAGCATCTATCTTGAAGGAGAATGTTGAGCTAAGGGCTCAACTTGAATTGCTAACTAGCAATTATGGGAAATTGGAAGAAAATCATGGAAAGCTTTCTAGCTCCCATGAGGATCTTCTAGCCTCCCATGATAGGCTAAAGTTAGCTCATGAGGCTATCATATCAAAGGCAACACCTTGTGAGCCTCATGTGGATACTAGCACTACTACCCAAAAAGCTATATTGCCATGTGCTAGTCCTAGTAATTCATCCACTCATAGTATTGCTAAATCTTGTGATGAATTATCTTCCTTGCCTTGTTGCTCTAACAATGAAGGTTCTACTTCCTCTAGTACTTGTGTTGTTACTAACCATGTAGAGGAAATCAAAGAGCTCAAGGCCCAAGTTACTTCTTTGAAGACCGACTTGGTAAAGAGTCATGAAGGGAAATGCAAACTTGACACGATGTTAAGTGTGCAACAATCCCCCAATGACAAGAGTGGACTTGGATTCAAATCCAACAACAAGAACAAGTCCAACAACAACAACAACAACAACAACAAGAACAAGAACAAGAAGGGCCAAGTACAAGTCAAAGACCCGGCCAAGATTGTTTGCTTCAAGTGCAAAATTGAAGGGCACCATGTTAGATCTTGCCCTTTGAAGAAGAAGCAAAAAGGGAAGCGGCCTCAAGCTCAAAGTCATATTCAACCTCAAGTTGAAGAAATTCCACTTCCCAAGAAGAATCAAGCCAATGCTCCCATTGTGGAGAAATCTAGTGAGAAGAAGGAGAAGAAAAGAACTTGCTACATATGCCGTGAGAAGGGCCACATCTCCTCCTTTTGCACTATTGGTACCTCATCCTACTCTATCACCATTGATGATGTTTATTCTCTTCGTAAGGATGAGGGTGGCAATGTGTTTGCCAAATTTGTTGGTGCCCAAAGTGGTGTCAAGAAAAGAACCATTTGGGTTGCCAAGCCTATTGTGACTAACCTCTTAGGACCCAACTTAGTTGGGGACCAACAATCCAAAACTTGATCAATAGGTGCTTGTTGGAGGGCATTGGAGACTTGGCTACATCATGAAGAATTAAGGGATCTTCATCATTTATATTATCTCAAGCCAAGTCTTTTGGTTATCTTGCTTCTATCATATATTCAATGTTCCTCCTTGCGGTAACATGTTCTCAACTCATTTATATTGAAAGTTACTCGCCCCTTTGCATATGTTAGTTTTGTTAATAACATGTGTTTGTATATGGTGTGCTTCCTACTTGTTTTTGCTTGAGAAATCAAGTCTATGCATGTTGGGTTGCACACCATGTATTTGTGTTTGTGTTGGAGCCTCTTTGCATCTTGTTGTATCTTATATGGCTCTTATGAGCGATTAATGGACTATCCCATTTTGGGGGAGTGATATTCCTTTGGGAATTTCATGATCCTAAACAAAGTGTGTACATGAGGAATATCACTTAGAATTGATATTGCGAGATTATCTAGACTCTATGTGGTATGTCATCTTCATGAGAAATTCAAATTCTAATGTCCATTAATATCTCTACTTGGATCCTTTTTGCCTCTTGTGAAAATAAATTCCTTATCACATTATGGGGGAGTAATAAACTTTGTGCATATTACAAGCCTAGAAAATGTGAACATTTGAGGTTGTGTCACATAGAATTGATACCGTAAATTATCTCTCTCCTATGTGGCATGTTTGCTCAAACAAGCTCCAATTTGCTTAAATGGCTTCATTGCTAATATCTTTGTGGATCTTCTTTGTGAAAGTTTTTCTTGGCATTGTTTTTCACAACGTGTCCCTCAATACATTTTTGGAAAACCATGTGCTTCAAGTCATACTATTAATTGCTTTGCATGTTGGTATGAATACTATTAATTGCTTTGCATGTTGGTATAAATACTATTAATTGCTTTGCATGTTGGTATGACTAATTGAAGCTATCAAGAAACTATCTTTGCATGATGGTTAACTCTTATCTTTTACCATATGCTTTGTTCGTTGTAAATATGATCTTATGTATACTTACAAACTACCACCGGGAAATATTTCCTAATACCTCTTGTCCTAGGACAATTGGTAATCAATTATGAGGTAGATATTTATTGATCATATCTACATTGGCTCTTGTATTTATATTGCCTTATTTATTGCCATGAATTTGTTGTGCTTTGACTCCCATGTGTCTTCCTTGCATCTTATGGATCTAATTTGTCTATTCAAACTTTCTTAGCATTTTTAGTAGATATAGGTAGCGTGATGATCCTAGTTTTGTGCATTTTGTATCCATATACTAAATCCTAGATAATGCACTAATCTTGGGGGAGCTCTCCTATATTTGTTATAATGCTTAAACTTCTCTTGATCTTTATCAAAAATTGGTTTTGGGAGACATAATTTTTTTTGGTACTTTGTGCCATCATAAAAAGTGTCGAGGGTTTGGTTTATTTGTTGGAACCTTGCTCTCTTGGGAGTTGGTTATCTCATTCCTTTGTGCTTAGGTTTAATTAGCTTCTTATAATGAGATAAGTCTTTGGAGTCAATCTTGTGTTGATTTGATTCTTTGATATAATTTGGACAACCATTGTCTCTTGGTTTATTTGGTGTTTTGTCCAAATTGTATCTTCCTTTGGTTCTTGAAAGTATTGTGCATGCATATTTAATATATGTATATCTTATGGCATGTGTCACTTTCTTTGATCCAATATATAGGGTAAACTCCATCAAATCCTAATTTGACTAAGATGTGCATGAAATTCAATTTCATATCTATATGCACATAGAATTGTGGAGTTTGTCCTATATGTTGTAGTGTGTCTAACTACTTCGGACCCAATTAGTTTGGGGACCATTTTGTACTTACCTTTGTGTTAGGTACAATGGATATGCATTGGATGCTTGTCTCACTCTTGGAAAGAAGTGGTGACTCAATGGTAACTTGAGGCAAGCTAGGATGATCAACGAACACATATCTACTACATCCACACCAATGCTATCTTGGTAACAAGTATCTTCTCATGCATACTTTTCTTGTATCCAACCTTATGGTTGCATCTTGGCATGAATCTCTTGATTTGCAAATGTTGTGCTTCTTGCAAAAGTCTTAATGAAACCTCTTTATTGTGAATGTGAGTAATTTGAGATGAGTGCATTTGTTGGGAAGTATTTTAAATCATGCTCATGATTCATCCATCCCAACTATGCCTATCTAGCAATTTTGTTGCATATCAATTCCTCAAGGCTCTCACATGTGCAATATAGATGAAAGTGCAAATTTAGTTACTTCTTTTGGTATCCCCGTTTGTGATACTTGTTGCCTTTCTCAAATGCATCCCAACTATCTTCTATCCCTTGTTGATATTTGTGATGTATTTTAGTTGTTTGTGGTTGAAGTTCATGAATGTACAATAAGATAAAATTGAGCCTTTGGCCATGCTATTAAGCAAAAATTCTTATTGGTATATTGCATGACTTCGTCTTGGATATCATACTATTTTTCTTGCGTATCTATTTTATGTGTGCATGTTTCTTTGTGGATAAATATCTTTGTGATATTGCCCACTTAGAGAAACTTATACACATAAGAGATGATACATCTCCTTTTGATATCTTATTTATTTATTGCGTGTTGATTGGTCATGCTAAGCAATATAATTCATTGAAGACTATGATGATGCTTTTTGCTCATCCTTGTAATAGTCTTATAATATGCTTTATCATGTCTTTCACATATCCTCTTGGTTGAGCCTTTTTATTATGGTGCCTCTTACTTGTTGCTCAACTATTTGTTTGTTGCAAGTGTTTAGCTTACTTTTCTATCTATGATCTATTACAAATGTTTGTGTTTTAAATGAGGGAGTGAGGATTCCATGTTATGCATATTGTATTCAAATGCAACATTTTATTTTATGCATGTACATTGGGGAGCTTCCTCATTTGATTTAGAGCACTATCTTGTGGTGATCATTAGAGTTTGATTCACTTGGTATCTTTTGTTTTTGAATGATATTATGGGAGTGATGATTCCATGTTTGTGCACTTTATACTCCAATGCAAATTGTCTAGTTTTGTGCACAAACCTTGGGGAGCTTCCTCATATTATTTAGAGCAATCTTCTTGATCTTATCATAATATCTATCTTTCTTTTGGTATCCTCTTTGTGGTTCATTTGGTTGCTTGCTTCATTTGTTGAAGCTTCTTGACTTTGTTATCTTTTTGCAATCTTTGATCCTATCTATAGTGTGATTCCTTCCGAATATTCGTCATTGGATATGTGCATTTGATTCCACTCAAATTATGAGAAATGCACACGCTATGGAGGAACTCTCACTATATTGGCCTTCTAAATTTTTCACCCATTTCGGCAATTGGTGCCAATGGGGGAGAAGTTTGGAGGGTTTAAGGGAATTTGGTTATGTCTTTGCTTTGTGCTTAAGCATGTGCCTTTATTGCATTGCATCTTGTTGCTTTGCATAGTTGAATATTTAGAGGAAACTCCACTAGGATTTGAATGCCAATATATGCAATGAAAGTCAAGATCATTCACACATGCATATATTATGGGGGAGTTTGCTCTATATATTCAACTTATTTGTTACTTAAATTCCTTATATAAACCCTCTCAAAGAGATTGTCATCAATTACCAAAATGGGGGAGATTGAAAGTGCATGGAGCCCCCATGTGTGGTTTTGGTAATTAATGACAATCCATATGGACTAATGTTTGCATTGAGTTATATTTGTAGGAGTTGTCCATAGGCAATTCTTGAACCATATGTTGGTTTCAAGGTTGCAATAAGAAGAAATTGATGAAGGATATCAAGTGTCAAGTATGTCTTGAAGATGAAGATGAAGTGAGCCCTCAAGTTACTTCAAGACATCAACATGATGAAGAATGAAGAAATGAAGTGCAAGTTCAAGATGAGCCAACTCGAAGAGTTCATAAGCTTGAAGCTTGCCATGGAGAAATGATGTGCAAGTTCAAGATGAGCCATCTCGAAGAGATCCTTTGCTTGAGTCTAGCCATCAATATGGTGATCATGGATATGTGAAGATGCGCCGAAGAAGAAGCTCTCCCATGGTGGATTATGGGGAGCAATCCACATGGTGGTCATGGTTATGTGAAGATGCGCCGAAGAAGAAGCTCTCCCATGGTGGTTTATGGGGGAGCAATCTACAAGACTTCGTCAAGCAAGCACAAGCAAGAAAGGCGTTCCATCTTGTTGAGGTCAAGATCGTCGTCATCAAGCTCAAGTGGAATGCGCAAGTATAAGGTTTGCTCTTGATAGGGTTTCTTTCTCACCGGTCTCATAGTGTAGTTGGAGACCGGTTTATAGTTTAGTTGCCGTACTATCAAGAGGGCTCTCGAGTGAGTAACTCGATCGTATCGTTCGGAGAGAGCTCAAACCTTTGCATCCTTGCATCATCTTTCTTGGTTGTTATTTGGACCTTATCCATGTGATGTTTTAGAGCTTGTGCTCATTCTCATGACAAGCTCTAGTTCATCGAAAACGGATTTTGCATAGATCACTTGTTGCGTTTTCGAGTTTGGTTCATCATCTTTCTTGGTTATTATTTGGATCTTATCCATGTGATGATTTAGAGCTTGTGCTTATTCTCATGACAAGCTCTAGTTCATCAAGAATGGTTTTTGCACCGGCAACTTGTTGCATTTTCAAGATTGGAGGTTTTACCGGTATGTCTTTTTTAGATAGGTCAAACCTTTCATCATTTGTTTCTATCCTCCCTTGTTGGACTATGATGGTTTCCTGCATGATCTTGTAGAGCTTGTTCCTAGCTTTAAAACAAGCCCAAGATCATCAAAATCGGAGTCCGGATGCTAAAGTTATGCCCGTTTCAGCTTGATGTTTCTGCCAGTTTTAGGGGGCGGATATTCCGGCCCAAGTTTGGGGCGGATAATCCGGCCCCCCGGAAAAATCCGGTTTTTGGACAAATCCGGGCAAATATCCGGCCAAATGTCCGGCCCCCATCCTGAGAGCAGTTTTCTCATGTCCTTAGCCGTTTTTTGGGGCCCGGATATTTTGCAAATATCCGGCCCGGAAAATCCGGCCTGAACACACCCAAACGGTCATATTTCGATGGGAGGGGGTATTTAAGCCCCCTTCTTCCTCCTTGGGCAGCTACCTCTTCCCCTAAGTGCTCTCCACCATTGTTGACCTTGAGAGCTTCCCTTTCCCTCTACTCCTCCTATGCTTCTTGAATCTTTTTGAGGGAAAAGGAAGAGGAGATCTAGATCTACATTCCTACCAATCAAATCCCTCTCTTTGTGAGGGGAATCCACTAGATCTAGATCTTGGAGAAATTTGGTGTTCCTCCTCTTATTTGTTCTTCCTCTCTTATTCCCCCAATAGCTTTTGTAGCTTTGTTGGAATTTGAGAGAGAAGGACTTGAGCATCTTTGTGGTGTTCTTGCCATTGCATTTGGTGCATCGGTTTGAGTTCTCCACGGTGATTCGTGGAGGTGAAAGCAAGAAGGTTGTTACTCTTGGGTTCTTGGAACCCTAGACGGATTCTAGGCCTTTGTGGCGGTTTGTTGGGAGCCTCCAATTAAGTTGTGGATGTGTGCCCCAATCTTTGTGTAAGGCCCGGTTTCCGCCTCGAAGGAAATCCCTTAGTGGAACCGTGACCTAGGCCTTTGTGGCGAGGGTCACCGGAGATTTAGGTGAGGCGCCTTCGTGGCGTTCGGTGTGTGGTGTGAGTACCGCATCTTGGGGTGAGGCCTTTGTGGCGTTGGTGTGCATCGAGCAACCACACCTCAAGGTGAGCCTCTTGTGGCGTTCGGGAGCACTAAGCAACCGCACCTCTCCACCGGAGATTCGTCATCTTCGTTCGCCTCCGTGTACATGCCTGGAGTCCATCCGGTACAGCGGTTGGTCTTCCGAACACCGTCCGAAACATATGTCCTTCCAGTTGGAATATAGTCTGAGTCGGACGAAGTGCCGAGACAGAGATCTGTCATGCTGAAATAGCTGGACAGTGACTCGTATGTATCCCCAGTAGGATACACACCTCCCTCATTCGCCATCCATGAAGGGTTTCTATCGACTTGCCCCCTCATCTTCTTCTTTTTCTTCTTCTTCACTCCGGAACTTTCACCTACCTCATACTGAGATGTCTTTGATACCCCCATCTCCAAATCAAGAGAAATGGAGTTGGAATCTTTCTCTTCCTGCCCGTAGTGTCGGTTAATATACTGGTTAACCTCGCCTCCTTCATCTTCCGTATCACACGGGATAGGTTCTTCTTCATCTCCAAAGGGTTCCCCGAAACGCCAACCAGTCGAGTTCTCGATTGGTGACTCCGAGCAAGCTAGGTTTCCCGAAGCGTCTCCCCCATATCCTGCATCATATGATGCTGACACATGTGGATAATGTGGAACAAAGTTGGGTGTGAGTGGTTCTGATTTTGGCACCTGGTCACTCAAATCTACGTAGCTGTTTAGGCTGAAGAAAGGTGTTGTATGTTGGGGTTGTTCCCTAAGATCATGCATTCGAGCCTAGACTTTGTCAGGGTCCGTGAACTCAGCTAACATGTGTGTGACTTCCTCCACCATCTTCATGTGAAGTAAATACATCGTAGTCAGCAAGGACTTGCAGCTGTCCATGTGTTGTGCTGCTACTTTAGGATGTTTATGTGCCATGAGTAGATGATTCAGAGAAGGATCCTCATCTTCCTCGGCATGAGGCACATGAGAATATTCTCAACACAGGAATTCTACGGATTCGTGTTGCCTAAGTTCGAGAATTGTCTTGAAGATAGCCATGTGGTACGCCGTTGTGAGTGTTTTGGCTTCTCCATACGGCATAATGCGACTCATCTCCAGTTGCTTAGGTAGTTGGACTGAAACTCTGCACTTGGCAACTATCTCGCCATCATAGTAGATGTACTTGAGAATAGGAATCCTCGTTTCGCAACGAAGTTCCTTCAGCATCCCTCGCAGGAGATCTGTAAGACTTCCCTCATAATCGCCAAGCCAGCCTTCAACCTTCCTTAATGTCCTCTTTGGAAAAGTGTACACCATTTTGGATGTATACATAAGTAGAATATTAGTAGTGATGATGCATCATCATAGTTATAATAAAGAATTATCGCACTAAAACATATGATTTTGCTATTCTCAAGTGAATAAACACCATATTTCTAGAGAATTCTTTACTATTCCTATTTGACTCCTACAGGTTTTTTCCCTTTACTAGGTTTTTCCAACCTAAGGTCGCAACAGTTGCTCCGATACCAGCTGCGTTACTTTTCCCATAAGAGAACTTATCCTTGATACCAACCGAGACGCGTTTCTCGTCCACACTTCCTTGGTGTGGGGCCAGGTGTAAGATCCAAGCCAATCACTGCCTTCTCCGCGACCCTGCATACCCACCCTTTTGTCCATCCGTACATCCCCGGTAGACATCTCCCGATCATACGGCTTTACCCCCGATGTACTATGGACAATCCCTCATAGACGGTAGAGCCTCTCATCCACAAGGATGGGGATTTTAAAGGATTTCCCAACCTACTGCGGTGTTATCCCAACACCCAGCCAGGCTCTATCAAGTCCGTTGATATGCAAGAGGGAAAAGATACAGCTGACTTCCCCAGAGCCATTATAGATCTCATGGTTAACGCGAATTGTACGGCGCTAGAATCACTAGACGGCATTGGTGATTAGTCCTATATTAGTAGAACCCTTGCAATGGAACCTCCACCATATCAACACATACCATGGTTCCATTGCCCACCACATAGTCATATTCATAATTGGAAAAGTAACATTTGATTTTCAATGCAGGAATGATAAGTATAGTACTTTTGCGGGTAAATTGATATAAAATAATCAAGATGACATGAGCAAGGGTGAACTTGCCTGGTGACTGCGAGATAATGCAGTTCGATGTGTTGGATGGAACCTGGACCTCGGGTTCTGTAAAGAAGCATCATTGTCTGATAAGGACAATGTTATAAAATCCAAATAATGCATGCATGGGTGTATTATTTCATGTTGAATCTCTTACCCCGGAATATTGGTTAAGATTTAGGTTGAGTTAAGTATTATGCCTCTGGCGGTAATTTATAAATTCTTTAAATCCTTTGACATTGTTTTCTTCTCCTAAAAAGAAAAGGATTTAAGAGTAATAGAATTTTCCTTTGGAAAATATTTATTTCAAATAAAGAATTTGAAATAATAGAGTTTTCCTCCTTTTTGGAAATAAAAGGAATTTTGGAATATTAAGATATTTCCTTTTTGGAAAATCTTAAATCTTAAAAAGAAAAGACTTGGAATAATAGAATTCCTTTTGAAAATATTTGAACAACAAATATTTGAAGTCATTTGGAATTTTCTATGATTTTTAGATCAAAGGAAAATTGCAAATTTAAAATCCCAAGTTCATATTTAAATTCAAAAATTGCAAAATTTGAACTTTTGTAGTAAATTCCATTTCTTATTTTATTCTTGTTAAGAATAATTTTTAATTCATTAACCCCATTTTTCTTGGATTTTTAGAGGTATTTATCATTATTTAGAATTTGGTAGAATTCAAAGGTTTTTTTAAAAAAATAAAAAGACTAAAATACCCCTCTGGCCCAATTGGCCAGCCCACTTGGGCCTGACCAAAACGGCTCGGTGGACACCGACCGAGTCAGCCCACCCCTCACTCGCCTCTCTTCCTCACGCTCGCGCAAACCCTAACCCTACTAGCGACTCCCACAGCGATGGCGTCGCCGCCATGGTCGCCGCTTTGCTCCGGCCGTCTCCGATGGTGCTAGGGATCGCCGTGGGTCGCAATCGACGCAGCGCAAGACGGCGCACCTCCTCATCCGCGTCGATCTGGCTTCCTCTTCCTCTGCGGCTCGTGTGCGTGCTCGACCCTCGCAGACGCCGACGGGTTCCTCGGCGATCTCCGTCGATCTGCACCCCCTTGACACTCCTGCGCATTCGCCGCCTTCCACGCTGGTGGTGTGTGGTCTGGCACTTGCCTGGCCGCGGTTTGGTGCCGCCGTGGCTGGCCTGTGCCACCGTGCCGCCATGGTTGCCTCCATGACTCACCAGGTAACCTCCTCCTCTTCTGCTACCCTCTCAACTTCATCCTCTCCATCTGCTCGATCTGTGCCTACTGGCCCCTCCTATGCGTATGCTGCTGATGTGCTGGCTGTGCTTGCCGTGCTTGCTGTGCTTGCTCTCTAAGCCTACTGATGCCATGTGCTTGCCTATCCATGCCTACTGGTGCTATGCTAATGCCTGCGTAGTTCTTACTGGTCCCCTGTGCTAGGCTTACTCTGTCTATTCATGCCCTGGTGCTATTCATATGCTTACTGGTACTTTGTTTCATCCTATTCGATCCAGTGATGCTTCTGTGCTATGCAATTGCTTGCTAATGGCTTTGCTAGTAACCTAGGTTAGCACTGCTGACACTTGTGGTGTCAGTGATACTCACCTGTGCCCTGTGTATTATCCAGTTGATGCATTTTTGGATCACTACATGCTTGTGATGCTTTGCTGTGCCTTGTGCTTGATCTAATTGATCCAATTGATCAACAGATGCTAGTGGCTAACTATTGGTTTGATTCTTAGCTAATTGAATGGATTAGCCTAGCTACTGCTGTATCTTATACTTGCTCTAGCTGATGCACATGTGTGTATGTGCTACTGTTGATGTCCATAGCTCATTGGACAAGATCCAATGGCTAGGATGCAATAGTTCATGCTACTATTGCCTCCCAGTGATGCTATTGCATTGTTAATGCATGGATTACTGTGTATGTATGCTTTGGTGGATTATTTATACATGAACTGCTTATGCAGTGTTGATCATATGCATTGTTGTATATGATTTGATATCTCCATGATCAATTTGGAGATAATTAAAGTCTGAATCCATTTCTGGATAGTGATGGCTTATTATTTTGGTTTAATGGATGGATTTGTGGTTGATGTGACCACAGTAGCCTTGCTACTGCTTGGTTGCTCACATAGTTTGGCTAGTTCTTGTTGGCTACTCATCTTTGCTTGCACAGTAGGGAATCATACATGATATGAATGCCACTATGCTTGCCTGTGAAGAAATAAAGGGTTAATTTGATGGTTTCCTTGGCTAGGATCTCACTAGGTGGTTTTTGGTAGCTTCTAGTACCTGTAGATCCTCTACTGGTTGCTATCTGTGCATCTATACTTGTCTATTTGCACATGAATAGTATCTAGATGATTTTGGGCTCTAGCTGCTCCACTTCTGCCAGTAATCCTTGGTCAACACCAAGTGATGACAACCCCATGAGCATCTGCTCATCTTATGCCTTGTGTCATGCTAAAGAATGGATTTGATCCATTGGATCCTCTCCAGGTATATGCTATACCTTGTTCCAGCTCCTAGATGGCTATGCTCAGTTGCTGTTGAACTGTTGCTTGATGTTTCTGGTTACTTGCCCTGCTCCTCCTAGCTCCTGGTGATCTTGCTTAAGTTCCCATGTCTCTGTTGGGTTTTGGTTGGTTGATTTGGATGGATGGATGGTTTCAGTGGTTGGTTTTGTTGTTCTTGAGCAAGAACAGGATGAACTATGCATTGTTCCTTGCTGGTTGCTTGGTGACTGCTTATCTGGTCAACTTGTGAAATATTCCTGATGGTTCTACCCTTATATACTGTCTCATGTTTCTCTCTGGCTGTGACACACAAGCCTGGCCAGACTTGGTGACTAAGCCATGGCTTGGCTTGCTATTGGATGCACAGCAGCCTCCGTGAGTCGTGTGTGTACTTTGGTGAAACTTGAGCCCATGAGTGGCTCAGGTTTGGTCTGCCGGTGTCTATCTTGCTTCGGCCAAGTTTTGGACGATGGACAAGTGTCCCGGACACTTGGTTGAACCCCCTGTCTAGTTCTTCTTCTTATTTGCAGGTTTCAAGCTCAAGATGATCCAAGATCAAAACCTTCCAAGACATTTAGTTTAGGATCTAGGATAAAAACCAATTCTTGTAATCTTCTTTTATTTTGTGTATTATTTCATTCAATTCTTGTATGATAAATATTGTAAAGACAATGTAATGTGTGTGTATGATCAATAAAGCTCAAGTTTTTGGTTATGAGCTTATTTGTAAATTTATCATTCACTTATGAATTATTTGTGTATATATATAATGTGATTTGAATTATGTGTGTATATATGATGTGATTTGAATTATGAATTCATAATTCATTTATATATTGTTCATCTATTATTTCTTTTGTTTGAATTCAAATATGAATTGCCAATTCAAATCATCTCCCAAAATTAATAAGTTACAAAAGAGATCATGTCGAAATTCTTAACACTCACATTGCCTAACCCTAATTGCAATGAGAGAGAACCTCGATCCCTCTTATGTTTTTATGCAATAAGGCTCGAAAATTTCCCTCGTTTTGCAATGAAATGCACATCCCATTTCTAAATCTACCCTTCGATGTTCCTATGTTATGGGTTATTACATAACAGCACCAGCATCAGCAAAAGGATCGAAGGCACCTTCTTCATCCGGGGGAGATTCTTCGGCTGCAAGTTTGGACGCGGCAGAATCTGTGACATCATCTCTCATCCTCTTGGCGCGCCCATCAGGAGAAGTGGCAAGAGGAGGAGAGATGGAATGGCCAGACTCAGAATGTTGGTCTAACCTTGTTTCTTTTTCGGAGGAACCCGCGGATTTTTGGGATTCCGCGGCTTCACTCTCAGGAAGAGATTCTTGCGAATCATCGGTGACAATGACTCGACCATCCACCTCTCCACCTTCAGGTAAGGGGGGAAGAGAAGACAGAATTTGGTGACCCTACAAAGCGCAAAACAAAGAAGAGGCAAAGAAAGTGAGTATACAAGGAAAACAAAATAGCAGTCGAAAAAATAGTTATACAACTCGAAGATAAATTACTTACTTCGGGAAGAGCGTGGCTACCACTGAAGGGCACCACGCGACAGGAAGAAGGGACTTCGTTGTTCTTGCTCAACGAAGTAAATCGGCGGACGAGTTTTTCCAAGTCCTTCAAAGGAAGCTCGGCAGAGACTCTGTCAGAATCTTCGGGACCTGAATACATCCACATGGGATTTTTTCGGGCCTGAAGAGGTTGGATACAGATGTGCAGAAAATATGCAATAATCTTCACACCCGACAATTCTGCCCCATCGGTGTTTTGCAGTTCTTGGATGCGGGCGGTCAGAGCTTCTGTAGCCACCTTTTCTTCGGCTGTTACTTCAGCATCCCAAGATTTGCGCCTTTGAATTTCTTCATCAGCGTCAAAGGGCGCAATGCCGTATTCTTGGGCGACAGAAGACTCATCTTTGATATAGAGCCACCTTTTGCGCCAACCTTGGACGGAGTCAGCGAATTTGACGTCAAAATAATCGACATCCGGGCGAACACAGATAACAACGCCACCTACATTGTAGGCGACGTTTTTCGAGTTGTTGCGTCGGAGATAGAAGATGCATTTCCAAAGGCCCCAGTGAGGGTGGATGCCCAGGAAACACTCGCAGAGAGTGATAAATATCGAAATGTGAAGAATGGAGTTGGGGGTCAGCTGGTGCAGCTGAATCCCATAGATGAAAAGCAAACCACGAAGAAATTCGTGGACAGGGACAGAAAGGCCGCGGATGAGGAAGTCAATGAATGTTACCCGGAAGTTGACAGGAGGATGTGGAGTACTCTCGTCTCCAGGAAAGTGCACGGTCTCCTTGTCGAACCGGCCCAGCTTCTTCAGCATCTTGTGGTCCTGAGCAGTCAGCTTCGAGTGCTCCCACCCAGAGATCTTGGCCTGTTCCATGGGTTCACCAGCGTCAGGGGCGCGAGATGTGCAACGCTTGGTGCGTGGAGGCATGCGGCAGGTTGCGAAAGGAAGCAGTAGCAGTAACAGAGCAAGTGCGTTTGGAGCTCTAAGGGACGGCAATGGCGGAGAGAGAGAGAGAGAGAGAAGGAGCAGATGTGCGGCGCAACGAAGGGGACGAATGAGGAAGACACGACGAATTTATAGAGGGAAGCTGATACGCCGAGCCGTTGGATGATAAGGGCGACCGTTCCAAGCCCTACGCGTGTCCAAAGGTTAAAAGGGTCTTGTCAGTCTGAAATTACTGGACGGAAGTTACTGCACGCATGCCGGAAATTGCGGAGGACGTGTGTCCCCCACTTGCGCGACGTGTCGATGGCACAGAATTTTGGACCCACAACCCAGTGACGTGACAGGAGTCATGGCTTTCCAAGGCGGGAGTCGTGGCTATCGTCAGCAGCGACGTCATTCAAGAAAGTTTCGAGTGGTTTCACTACATATAGTGACAATAACACTTCGAGTGCTCCAACAGAAAAACTTCGGGAGCCTATGATCAAATGCAAGCATCTGTCCATATGCTCAGGGGCTACTCTTATCAGAAGCACTGTATATACTTCTGATAAGAGAATAAGGTGAAAAGGGAAAATATAGAGTTGTTCAAAATAGCAAAAGCTGAGCCTACAACCAAGTGCAAACACTCGGCTGTAGCCTCGGGGGCTACTCCCATCGGGAGCGCTGGTCGCACACCCGATGAAATAAATAAAGAAAGGGAGCAGCAAGTTTGACTTAAAAATATAGAGTGGGTGGATAATAGAAGTTGAGCCTACAACCAAGTGCAAGCACTCGGCTGTAGCCTCGGGGGCTACTCCCATCGGGAGCGCTGGTCGCGCACCCGATGAAATATGAGAAAGAAGAAAGATTGGAGTATCAGGACAATATACAGTTACAATCGGAAGATTTTCATCGCACATCTTCGAGTTATACATAACTCATCATGTACTCCCATCGGGAGATCAAGATATTATGTCATCATGTGACTCGAGTAAATACACCATTCTAGCAGCCGACAAAGGCACTCGACAGTATATTCTGAGAGCGCGTCCGCCGCGGTAAAATCTCTGAATGCCGTAATATTTTACGAAGGTAAGTCCCCAGGATCCATCCTGTGTGGCGTGGTATCGTACCCGAATGCGCTCTACTACTTTATCTGTGTCAACAGACACGAAGAAAAATCCGAGCGGACGCGTTAGGTACTCGATAAAATATAACTGGAATTCGGTTTATGATAAGTCCTTAAGCGGCGCGTGTCGAATTACACCAGTATCCCGAGTTTAAGTCCAGGGACTTGAGCTTGAAGTAGGTTTATGCGGGTTTGCCACAAGGGCAGTTAACTGGTACCTGATCCGTCAGACGAACCAGCCCCATTTACCAGCATCCCTGTACAAAATAGACGTTAAACAGAAATAATCTCGGGGGGCTACTGACATAGGCATCCCCAATGGGCCTACCGAATAAGGTACCCGAGGTTATCTGGAGGCCCACGACCCGAAGATTACAAGGCCCGGAAGCCCAATAAACATCGAATATGGAAGTTAGAGATAAATTAGGAATAAAGAGTCTTGTAATAATACGGGAAGGACTCAAATGTCTCCCGCTGTTTGTAACTTGTACGATACGAAAACCTCGGCTCCGCCTCCTATATAAAGGGGAGCCGAGGGAGAAAGAAAGGATCGAAATCATTGTCAACACAAACCCTAGTTTTTCATAGTCGAGCACCTTTTCGGCTGAACCTTCGAGATCTACTTGCCCTCTACTTTCCGCGAAACCCTAGTCTACAATCTGTAGGCATTGACAAGTTAAACCCTTGTCAGTACCAATGTGAAACTTTAATTTGGTGGTTGCTTCACAAAACACCCCCTTTTCGGCACCTCGAAAATGGAAAATGGATTTTTCGTGCGATGAAAAGGAAAACTTCCTCCTACAACATTGTAAGACATCCCAACATGCACATGTGTGCACAATATCGGCACATTATCACAAACTATGTCGCGATTCTAACAGTAACATTGGTCGTTTGACCTAAATGCCATGAAACCTCGAACACGATAGGTCATATTGTGAAGGATTTTTTGTGATGTATGCAATTCTCCAAGTTTATTATTTTTCCTTGCAACTATGACACATAATATGATAGCACGCGAAGGTTTCACGTTGTTTGGATCATTTTTTAATTTTTTATGCTCGTTTCAAACTATATTTACAACGGCGGGCATGAAGATCCTTCGCTCGGGGTGGAGTTTCGCTAAACTTGCACTGGATCTCTGATGAAATAGCATGTTGTGAACCCAATAAATATTTTTACAAAAAATCTTGAGCATTATATCATGTGCCTGTAGTTCAAATCCGTCGGCCTCCTACCGATTCGGCAGGAATTTGTCTTTTTCACGAGGGGTGGACGGAAAGGTTCCAGATACACCAGCTGGGAAATTATCCATCTTAGGTGGTCTAGTATTTTTGAAAAATGTGTTGGTACCAATGTGAAACTTTAATTTGGTGGTTGCTTCACAAAACACCCCCTTTTTGGCACCTCAAAAATGGAAAATGGATTTTTCGTGCGATGAAAAGGAAAACTTCATCCTGCAACATTGTAAGACATCCCAAGATGCACATGTGTGCACAATATCGGCACATTATCACAAACTATGTCGCGATTCTATCAGTAACATTGGTCGTTTGACCTAAATGCCATGAAACCTCGAACACGATAGCTCATATTGTGAAGGATTTTTTGTGATGTATGCAATTCTCCAAGTTTATTATTTTTCCTTGCAACTATGACACATAATATGACAGCACGTGAAGGTTTCACGTTGTTTGGATCGTTTTTGAATTTTTTATGCTCGTTTCAAACTATATTCAAAACGGCGGGCATGAAGATCCTTCGCTCGGGGCGGAGTTTCGCTAAAATTGCACTGGATCTCTGATGAAATAGCATGTTGTGAACCCAATAAATATTTTTACAAAAAATCTTGAGCATTATATCATGTGCATGTAGTTCAAGTCTGGCCAGCCTCCTACCGATTCGGCAGAAATTTGTCTTTTTCACGAGGGGTGGATGGAAAGGTTCCAGATACACCGGTTGGGAAATTATCCATCTTAGGTAGTCTAGTATTTTTGAAAAATGTGCTGGTACCAATGTGAAACTTTAATTTGGTGATTGCTTCACAAAACACCCCCTTTTCGGCACCTCGAAAATGGAAAATGGATTTTTCGTGCGATGAAAAGGAAAACTTCCTCCTGCAACATTGTAAGACATTCCAAGATGCACATGTGTGCACAATATCGGCACATTATCACAAACTATGTCGCGATTCTATCAGTAACATTGGTCGTTTGACCTAAATGCCATGAAACCTCGAACACGATAGGTCATATTGTGAAGATATTTTTTGTGATGTATCTAATTCTCCAATTTTATTATTTTTCCTTGCAACTATGACACATAATATAACAGCACGCGAAGGTTTCACGTTGTTTGGATCGTTTTTTAATTTTTTATGCTCATTTCAAACTATATTCAAAACGGCGGGCATGAAGATCCTTCGCCCGGGGCAGAGTTTCGCTAAACTTGCACTGGATCTCTGATGAAATAGCATGTTGTGAACCCAATAAAGATTTTTACAAAAAATCTTGAGCATTATATCATGTGCATGTAGTTCAAATCTGGCCGGCCTCCTACCGATTCGGCAGGAATTTGTCTTTTTCACGAGGGGTGGACGGAAAGGTTCCAGATACACCGGTTGGGAAATTATCCATCTTAGGTGGTCTAGTATTTTTTAAAAATGTGTTGGTACCAATGTGAAACTTTAATTTGGTGGTTGCTTCACAAAACACCCCCTTTTCGGCACCTCGAAAATGGAAAATGGATTTTTCGTGCGATGAAAAGGAAAACTTCCTCCTGCAACATTGTAAGACATCCCAAGATGCACATGTGTGCACAATATCGGCACATTATCACAAACTATGTCGCGATTCTATCAGTAACATTGGTCGTTTGACCTAAATGCCATGAAACCTCGAACACGATAGCTCATATTGTGAATGGTTTTTTGTGATGTATGCAATTCTCGAAGTTTATTATTTTTCCTTGCAACTATGACACATAATATGACAGCACGCGAAGTTTTCACGTTGTTTGGATTGTTTTTGAATTTTTTATGCTCATTTCAAACTATATTCAAAACGGCGGGCATGAAGATCCTTCGCTCGGGGCGGAGTTTCGCTGAACTTGCACTGGATCTCTGATGAAATAGCATGTTGTGAACCCAATAAAGATTTTTACAAAAAATCTTGAGCATTATATCATGTGCCTGTAGTTCAAATCTGGCCGGCCTCCTGCCGATTCGGCAGGAATTTGTCTTTTTCACGAGGGGTGCACGAAAAGGTTCCAGATACACCGGTTGGGAAATTATCCATCTTAGGTAGTCTAATATTTTTGAAAGATGCCTAAGATGGCTGGCCATCTAAGACATCTTCGAGAAGCTCCGCCGGAGAGGCTCTTTACTTCCTGGTCGTTGCCTCTCCTCTCTTTGCTCTCGGGCTGCTCTCTCTCTGCTCTCCCCGGAGGGGCTATCTATAGCGGTGTGCCTCCAGATAATCTCCCCCCCCCCCAGATTAGGCCCCCCCAGATAAGGCAAACACCAGATAAGCCTCCTCCAGATTAAGCCCCCCATCTTTAGCACCGGTTCCAGCCACGAACCGGGATAAAAGGGGTATATAAACTAACCCACCATCTCAGATAAGGCTCACTCAGATTACTTTTACTAAATTTAAACTAAAACAACGACAACGACTTTATTGAAATTTAACAAGATACATTAACTAAATTTAAACTAAAACAACGACAATGACTTTATTGAAATTTAACAAGATACATTAACTAAATTTAAACTAAAATAATGACTTCTACTAGTTCTTACGCGCATCCGCTGCTGCCCTCCTGGCTGCCGCCTCCTGCCGCAGCTGCTGCTGCAGCTCCTCCTCACGACGACGCTTATGCATCTCCTCACTATCCAGATCCGCCACACGCGACCGCTTATGCAGCTCCTGGAGACTCTGCCTCTCAAATGCTTCTATGGTAGCCGCTAGCGCCGCCTCCTCCCACTCCTCTATCTCCACGAGCTGCGGGTCTACCTCATCCGCTATTGCCCTCCTGGCTGCCACCTCCTGCCGCAGCTGCTGCTGCAGCTCCTCCCACTCCTCTATCTCCGCGAGCTGTGGGTCCACCTCCACCGACGGCGGGTGCGGCTTTGGGGGCATTGTGAAATGGGCTAGCGTTCGGTGAGTGAAGGGGGAGACGGGGACGTACTATTTATAGAGGGTGTGTAGGCGGGAAATCTCCGCGCTGCGCGTCGTGGCGGGAAACTATCCCGCGCGGCGTCGTGGCGGGAAAATATCCCGCGCGGTGTCGTGTGGCGGGAACCTATCCCGCGCGGCGTCGTGGTGGGAACCTATCCCGCGCGGTGGGAACCAATGAAAGAAAAAAAGGCGGGAAACAATGGAAGAACAAAAATAATATGAAAATTTGACCTTTAGCACCGGTTCGTGGCTGGAACCGGTGCTAAAGGGTGCCCTTGGTGCCACCCAAAGGGCAGCCAAAATTCAGACCTTTAGCACCAGTTCGTGGCTGGAACCGGTGCTAAAGGGTCTTTAGCACCGGTTCCATTCCCCGCCTCCTCTTCTTCGCGCGCCAGCAGCCCCGACGCCGCCGCCGCCAGCGCCCGCGCCTCCGTCCTCCTCCCGCCCGGCCGCTGGCAACAAGGTAAGGCTCCGGCCGCCCCGGCCAACTCACTTTTTTTTTAATTTTTGTTATTAATTTGTTAGTTTTTTTAGTTTATTAGTTACTTTTTGTTTTAGGTATATAATTGTTAGATAAAAAGTAGTAGTATTTAGTTAGAAAAATTAGTTAGAAATTTTTTGTTAGATAAAAAGTAGTAGTATTTATATAAAAGTAGTAGTATTAGTTAGAAAAACTAGTTAGAAATAATAGTTAGAAAATTTTTGTTAGATAAAAAGTAGTGAAATTTATATAAAATTAATGGTATTAGTTAGAAATATTTGTTAGATAAAAATGTATATGTTAGAAAAAAGTAGTGAAAATAAGTAGTAATATTTGTTAGTAATATCTATTCATAAGTTATTCAAATTCAATATTATATTTTTTTTATTATGTTAGTACATATATTATTTAGTTTGCATAGCTACGATGCCGCGCCCACCGCGTCGTGGAGCTGGGACCGTTCTGGACCAGATGCTGCTGATGGGGGAGGTCCGGGACTGGGCTCCGCCGGGGTGGCACTGGGAGGTGTTATCTTCCAGGGCACACACCTTGGTGCGGAATCCGGGTCCCGTCGTCGACCCGGATATTCTCTGGTGGAGGTCGCGTGGGCCACGGTCGTTTCAGAGGGAGCCGGCCCCGCAGGAGGTGGTAGCTCAACGCATTAGAGAGGAGGACGAGCACGTTCGCCGTTACCTGTATGCGTTAGACACCAGGTATAGGAGCAGATGGTCAGTTATGCATGGATCTCACATTAGCTATGATCATGTTATTGTTCAGTGGCTTTGGGTGTTCAGCCGGCGCGGCTCAGGACCCGGTCGGCGCTGTTGAGAGGTTCTAGTGATGTATTAGGGTTAAATAAAAATGGACCCGATCGAGCTATATGTGTAACTCCAATCTTTGATTATGTATTGAGCATTATCCTTAATCAGTACCTATATATATGTGTAACTCTAATATTTGATCATGTATTGAGCATTATCCATAATTACTGCTTCGTTGTGTTTATAGCATTAGAATAACTTGTAAGTCTTTGCAGAAACTATGGAACGGGACCAAGAAAAGGAATACATCGTCGAGGACATTATCTGTGATGATGACGATATCACCTCTCTTTATCTAAACCAATCCGGCGAGGGAGACGAGCAAAACCGTGGAGACGGCTTCGGTGAGGGAGATGAGCAAGACCACCGTGGAGATGGCTCCGGTGAGAGAGAAGGCGACGACTCCGATGAGGGAGAAGCTGACGACGCCGAGGTGTATATATATTAATTAACCAAGCCTCCAGATTTGTGCATATACATATATTAACGTTGTTTCTTCTTTTAGACCTCCCGATCAACAAAATCTACTGGAAGTAAACGAGGTGCGGCCAGAAAGATGGAAGACCATGAAAGGTGCACCATCACAGAAATCGCTGAAGATGGCGAACCGATTGCTCCCAAGGATCACGCAAAAAAGTTTGTAAGTCAATGCGAAGTTATTGTTAGGGACACCATCCCGATCACCACTCAAGAATGGAAGAAACCTGCAAATGCGGAAGGGGTTACTTATGTCGACACGAGATCTAAAAATATGATGTTTAGGAAGCTCCTGGTAAATTTCATCTTCCCGGAGCCAACTAAATCTAAATGTGAGAATGACAGGCCAGACCCTGAGGATCCCGAGCTGAATATCGTACATCGAAGAGTCAAGAAGTGGGCTCTTAAGAAGATGGCAAAACAGTTCAACGGCTACAAGAAGAAATTGGACAAAGACTTTGTCTAGCAAAAAAAGACTCCGGATTTCAATGGACCCTGTGAGAAGATAAAAGACCAATGGGAGGAATTTGTGAAGTACAAGACATCGGAGAGGGCAAAGAAAAGGTCATCCACTAATAAGAAAAATGCTGCTAATAAGATATACTACCAAACCTTGGGGCAAGGAGGCTACAAGGCTGGCAGGCCTAAGTGGAAGAAATGGGAGAACGAACTAGTTCGTAATGGGATCTAGCCAGAGGTATTGAAATGGAACCAGCGATCAAGGGATTGGTTTTACGCGCATGGGGGCATGTTGAACTCACAAGGGGAATGTATATATACACCAAGACATAAGGAAAACCCACTTCCCATCGAAGCCTTTAGAAATGTTGCAAAGGAAGTTGAAGAGGGGAAGTTCCATCCCGACAGAGAGAAGGACAAGCTCGCATGTGCCCTTGGGAATCCTGAACACCTAGGACGAACACGAACCATACCAGGTTCCAAGCCGTGGTATATTGGGTTTCCTGCAGAAATGAAGAAATATCCCGATAGAAGCCGTCAGAGGCGAAAAGATATGGTTGAAGAACGTGTTTCTAAGATAGAGGAGCAAGTGAGGCAGATAATGTCAGGCTCGGTCACCCAACCTCAAGCTAATCCGCATATAGAAGAAGCTACATTCGATGCTACCGGCCTGGGATCTCAGCGGAAAAGCAGCGTGGCTTCCACGGAGCTGCCGGGTGATGATGCAGATGTGGATCTAGTGCGGGGTGATGATGCAGATGTGGATCCGCCGATGGCTCCTCGCTACCCTGTGGATCATATCATAGAGTCGACACCTTGTGAGCTACATGTCAAAGTGATGGGCTACTTAACGCTCAAGGCGGCGATCGGCTATGTCTTACCGCCAGTACCTGATCAAAGATACCACTGCAGACCGGTTCCACATGGCTACGCTATTGCCAGGGTGGATCAAGTTATGGATGGGTATGGGCCGCTGAAGCTTGACCACCCTGCCGGTGGAGGGGATTTGCTAGAGCTTGGAGAAGCCAAGAACACTACAGTTCTATGGCGAAAGGAATTCATTGTGATTCCAGGTTGGATGGCGCCAACAAGGTCTCCACCGATGCAGCCGTCTCCAGTGCGTCAGCAGTCTCCGTCGCTTTTCCAGTCTCCATCGCGCCAGCCTTCTCCGCCGCCGCGCCAACCTTCTCCGCCGCCGCGTGAGCCTTCTCCGCCGCCGTAGCCCACCACTAAGTCTAAGAGCAAAAGGCGGAACGCTCCGGCAACGAGTCGTAACCGATCACCGAATTGCCGACAAGAGCCCCTCCCAAGAGTGAGTAAGGTTCCTCCCAAGAGACCCTCAGACGAGGAAAATGACAGGATCGCAAAGGAACAGTACATGAAATCCAATTTTGGCAAGAAAAAGCCCCAGCCTGAGCCCGAGCCGCCTATATCTAAGGAAAAAAAGTTGAAAATGCTGAAGTACCTTCATCAACCTGAGCCAAGTCTTTCATCGAACTATGACCGCTCTATTCGCAAGTCAAATGTGGTAGCAAAGGAGCGGTGGGAAAAAAGTAAGGTAGAAGGGAAACCAGTTCCCCAGCTTGGAAACCAGAAAAACTCGTGCCCCCCGCTCCAAGTGTATCCCGATGTCCTACAGTGCCTTGATCCGACGCTGGTAGCACTATACAAAGATGAGGCAGATGCGGCCGATATGAGTATTCCTAAGTACTTAAGCCGCATCGAATTCATGCACACGGATGATGTCCAAATAGCATACAAGTACAAGTACGAGCAACCTCTTGTCAGAGCTGAGGAGTTTCCTTATCTATCAACACAACTGCGAAGACTGCATAAGTGGTACATGGATGCATGTGAGGACGGTCAGAACTGGATCATGATGGAAATCAAAGATGAGCACTACGGGCGTGGAAATGACGTGATAAACATCGAATTTTCTGAATTATTTTAGTTATTCAATCAAGACGCCCTCGACAAATCTCTGATGAGTGCCTATTGTCTGTAAGTATTATTTATGTAATTAAGTCTGTACCGTGGCTCGTCCATTGCATGCATATAACTATACTCACTATATTATGCAGAATGAAGATCCGCGAATGCCGACTTGGGCAAATCTATGACATTGGGTTCGTTGACCCATATACCGTGCATGAGTATGCTGTCAACAACTTTCCCAAGGACACGGAGGATAACTTGGTACATGCCTTAAGGAAACACTCATACAAAAGGGAAATACTATTTCCTTACAACTTCGGGTGAGTGTTACTGTCTTCACACATTAAATCTTTTTCGCTTACTACATGTGTTAAGTGTAATTGATGAGTTATGCATATGTCCGTAGGTTTCACTATATCCTGCTAGTCATTGAACCTGACGCCTGAGTAGCAGAAGTCATGGACTCGAAAAGTAAACCCCTTGCGGCGTGGGGGGACATGGCTGATATTCTCCAGAGGGCTTGGAAACGGTTCACCAACAAGGCTCCGGGTTCGTGGAAAAAAGAGCTTGAAATTAGACCTGTACCGGTAAGTACTACTAGCTAGGCCGCGCATCTCTTTGATTCAATACCATTATTACCATCCTTGATTATTATTTTGATTGAACTTTGTTCTCGTAAAGTGCTTGAGGCAAGAGGACGGGAATAATTTATGCGGGTTCTACGTTTGCGAGTTCATTCTCCAGACGACCCACCAGGGGGCCAAAATTTTAGATCAACTTGAAGTACGTAAACAACATTCATAACTTTATTTTATCACCTTGTGCTTCATTCACATACATATATATATACTAACCACCTTCTTGAAATTATTAGATCCAACGGTTGCGGAACGGTCTTCTAGCAACCGAGTTGAGCAATTCAAGAAGAATTGGCGGGATTCTTACTTGAGCAAGTCATAGCTCCAGACGGAGCATACTATCAGCCCCCCCCCCCCCCAATTTTGGATAGAAATTATTTTGGAAGTTGATGTAGACATATATGCATGAACGTGTGTCACTTCGATTGATATATTCATAACGGTTTTTATGTAATATAATGGTTTCCTATATATATGTGTCTGCATTATATATGTGTGTGCATTATAGCGTTCTGGTGAAATTCTATGCCGCGGCAGCGTTTTAGTGCAATTCCCTGCCGCGGCAGGGAAGGGCCCCAAAACGCTACCGCGGCAGAAACCTTTAGCACCGGTTCGTGTTACGAACCGGTGCTAAAGGTCCTCAGCCCGGGCGCTCCTCTGCGGGTCACGTGGTGCCCCTTTAGCACCGGTTCGCAACTAAACCGGTGCTAAAGGGGGGGGGCCTTTATCACCGGATGAGTTGCACCGGTTGGCCATCCGGTGTATATGGCCATTACAAACCGGTGCTAATGCCCCGTTTTCTACTAGTGAGTCATACTCCCTTTGTCTCACGGTACTTGGTTTGCCCGAGAATGTGCGCGCCAGGACAACCTTTAGTTTCGGTTGGTGGGTGCAACTGGAACTAAAGGTGGTAACAAAACTATAGGCGGGATAAGGACGCGTGGGAGGACGCACTGCTCGGCGAGGTAAGACATGTAGCGCACGACATCATGCCGGAGGAACCAACCAGGACTAAAGGGTATTTCGATCGCCGCTCAGAATGCACGCGTCAGTCCAACCTTTAGTCCTAGTTGGTGGGTGCAACCGGAACTAAAGGTGGTAACAAACCTGTTGGCGGGATAAGGACGCGTGGGTGGACGCACTGCTCGACGAGATAAGGCCTGTAGCGCTCGACGCCCTGTCGGAGGAACAAGACGAAGGAGGAAGCGGCGCCGGGCCTATAAAAGGAGTGTCGCTAATCGCAAGCAGTTCAACAAGCCAACCAAGAAGGTAGGGAGCTTCGTCCCCGTGGCCGGAGGAAAGGGTTGGGAAATCTGCCGTGGTGGGTCTTCTCGAAGATGTCGTTGGTGTGCACGCCCTACGACATCTTTGAGGAGCTCGCCCTCGAAAAATTTCCCTGCAAGCCGAAGAACGCCTCCATCTCCATTGTTGGTCTATTCTTATCAGCAACATCTTCCCTCTCCTACAAACTCCTTCGATGGTAGGTCACAATCTCTATTTAACTAGCAAAAACAAGCCAACTAAGAAGGTAGGAATCTTCTTCCCCATGACCGGAGGAAAAGGTTGGGAAATCTTCCTTCGGTGGTGCTTCTCGAAGATGTTGTTGGTGCGCACGCCCTACGACATCTTCGATGAGCTCGCCCCGAGAAAATTTCCCCGCAAGCCCAAGAACGCCTCCATCTTCATTGTTGGTATATTCATATCAGCAACATCTTCCCTCTCTTGCAAACTCCTTCTATGGTAGGTCACAACCTCTATTTAACTAGTAAAATAAAGGAAGAAGACAGACTATTCACAAGCTAACATTATTTTTTCACTGTGGAGGAACAAAATAAGTATGAGGAGGGTGAAGAAGAGGAAGCCAGACCTGGGTTGAGTAGGGAGGGACAAAATGAGTACGAGAAGGATGGCTTCACAGTGGATGATGCCGATGAAGATGAGAAGGAGGAGTAAAAAAGAATGACAAAATGGTTAATACTTTGAATAGTTAAGATTAATTATTTTAGAAAATAAGAAATGGTTTTGGATTGCTTCTCCAAATTCAAACACTTTTCATGTTTAAAGTTTGGCCAGATTCAAAAGTATGGAAAAGTTTCATATCAAACACTCATCAAATAGTCAAAATTATAATAGACTTCAAAACAGTTCGTGAAAACAAAAGGTTTTTAGTCCCTGATATGGGGTTGCCCGATCTTCTCAGTAAGCGAGGTGGATGGTGATGAACACACGATGAACACAGCGGAGATACCCGATGATGAAGTGGAGATAACTTGTATGACGCCGACGAAGTCTCTCGATTGATTCCTGTCGCCAATGCAACAGCTCTCAACCCTGCAAGATATTCGCAACTCCACACACTTGCGCACGTAGCCACCGACCACGAAGCGGTAAATTGCAATCTTCTAATCCCCAATGGAACAATAGATCACACAAACTTTCAGTAGCAAAAACACCAGATCGATGCGAATTGGTGTATAGATTCAATAGAGTTGCGTAGCAATCAACTATGAACTAGGGTTTATCTTAAACGTGGTCTCAAGCTATTATGGGGGCGTCCTGGGCACTTATATAGGGGTTTAGGACGACCAGAAAGTCGAAAATAACAATAACAAACCGACCTAGATTGAGATCTGGTCGAGACTGACTCGGACTCGGCCGACGTGGGGGCCGGTCGATCGGGACAGGGGCCGGACGGGCCGGCAGGCACTGGGCCAGGCGCCGGGCTGGCACCGGGCGGGGGTGCCAAGGTTCCTGGACAGTGCCCGGCTGGCACCGGTGCAGGGCCCGATAGGCGCCGGGTCATCCGGCGTGGAGGCCGGTGGCACCGGACGTGGCGGCCGGTGGCGCCGAGCGTGGCACCGGCCTGGACTTCCTCTTCTCCCTCCTTCGCGCATGCCTCCCTCTCCTCCCTCGCGCGTCCATGGGATGTCTTCATGTCCAGCTCCATGTCCAGCTGCTCCTCCCCTCCTCGTGCGATGATTGATCCATCTTCGTACCTGATCATACATAAGTAAAATGACTTAGGCAGTATAAAGTTCTCATTGATCAAAGTACCATTCAGAAGCGAATTCACGTGTTCTTTAAGTAGCTTCGCACGAGCCCTTGTAATAGGTCTAATCCTGACTTCATTGGACTTGAGCTTCACAGCAACTTCATCTGCATCTTGTAATGACGAAGGTAGTAGTTCGGTAGGGATGTCCTCATCAGTCCCGATTTGGGACACAGACTAGGACTAGAGGTCCTCAGGCCTGCTGTATCCTAGCTACCTCCACTACAACACTTTTTGTCCTGATTGGTTTGTTCAACGGGGACTAAAGGTCCCGTCCGAACCAGGACTAGAGGTGGCCGTACCCCATGCTCGTTCTAGCCGTATGCATCGGGACTATTGCTAACATTAGTAATGCATCGGGACTATTGCTAACATTAGTCTCGATTTTAATGACAACCAGGACTAATGCTCCTTGCAGCTGGGGACCAAAGACTCTTTTTCTACTACGTGAAATCTAATAATTGCCTGGGCACTTTGTTGTCTTCCCTGGTGCTCACGTGTGTGCGTCGTCCGATCAGAAACGGGTGGTGGAATGGAAGCGGCGGTGAGTTCCGACAGATTTTGTGGTCCAGCGCGCTGCGCGCACGTGCGAGGGGGGAGAAAGACAGATAGCTCCGAAATTTCCCCATTCTCGTTCGGCCCCCTCGTCTCCAGTCGATTGTGGCCGGCGGCGCAGCGGCAGCCAGGCCCCGGCGACCAACCCAATCCCAAGCTGCCATATCCGCCGCTCCTCCTCAGCCTCCCCTTCCTCCTGGTGATTGGGTTGGGCATCCCACATACGAGGGCAGGGGAGGCCCGACACGTGCGGTCGAGAAAGGGCGGCGCAACGGTGGCGGAGGCCAATACTGGTGAACACGGCCCGCGAGAGAAGCTCGCGTTCGGGGAGCAAGAGCTGGTGGTGCTTCTTCCGTTCAGCCACAGAAGGTCGATTTCTCTCACCATTCCTTCCTATTTTTCCTTGCGTTGTGGACTTGTGGTGTATGTTTGGATAGAGCTGCAACGGGCAGAGGAATTAACGAATCAGGCTGCGTGATCTCATTTTTTAGTGCTCCTGCTTACCGTGAAGATCTGAGACGGGTGGCCGGGCTAGGAGGTGTCCGCGAGAGAGCGTCGGCGGCGTGGTGCTGCGTCCGAACCGTAGCGCCCTTCTGTCGATTTCTTTGCTGGTGAGTGATTTGATCTTGGGCGCTTCCCCGCCGTTGTTGCTTCCGTGTTTTACCTCGACGAGCGTTTGATTTAGTGGCGGAGGCACAGCCCGGCTAGCCTGGGCAGCCCGGGCTCCGCCGACAAATACTCTGTCGATTGTACAGTCGCATGACGGCATGAGTGTTCTACCTCCAGTTTTATTGACATTTTAACTCGCAGCAGTCTCAGCTCGCCAGTGTTGCCCAGGCCAAGGTTGAGCTGGGATCAACCACTAATTTGATTTATCTCCCATTTGGTCACGGTGGTGCTTGTTAGTAAGAGAAGAAACCAGGCTCACAAATGTTTCCATACCTCAGCCGGATGTATATTTTTCATCAAGAAATGTGATTTGTAATCATGCGCTGTATTTTTATGCTTGGAAATTTGCTTATGGATGAAAAAAACCGATAAATTCATGAATATGTATGTAATTTTCTATACACAGGATGTATGTATTTTATACCTAAAGTTTTTGGTCATATTATCATACAATAGGGGTACTGTATTATCGTAGGATGTAGATTTTGAACAATAAATACATCCTGTTAAAGTGGCTGTAGTGTTTTCCTGCGCGTAGGATGTATTTCTCTACTCAAAAGTTTCCATATGGTAGAATGTTAGTTTTTTCAAAGTTATTTATGGATGTAACACGTAAAATCATTAGTATTGGACATAATACACTGATTTTCTGCTATTTGACGTTGGCAACCTCATATTCTGTCCCAAATGAGAGCCTGTTTCCAATTGTACTTGATGGAGATGGGGTATGATTTCTAGGTCTGCTGACATATCGGGGAATGTACTTTTTCTTTTATTGCTCTCGAGAAACTTCTAAAACAATTTTGATCCCTAGATGTAACTTTTTGCAGTTCCATGTAATATCTTGTCTCTTTTATGAATTTCTAATTAACATCTCCAAAAAACTAAGTAATTATGTTTCTGGATGTATTTTACGATTATGTAAAAAAAAAATTGTGGAACTTCTAAAACAATTATGTTATCTGTATGTAAGTTTTTCTCTTAATTTTTTTACATCTAGAACAATAAAACGATGTAACTCTCATATATTTTCGTTTATTTCATATGTAACTATTCCTGCTGGAGCCAAACAAAAAATTAGAAAAACAAAGAGAAGGTAAATTCATTTAGATGTGCTTTTATGTTGAGGTTGAACTTGTTCAATTTTTCGGGCATGAACTTTTGGTGGAAAGTAAAAGGTGCACGAAGGACCCAAGGCGTGGGAGAGGGATACGTAGTGCTTCGGTTCTGCTTATCGTGCCTTTCAAGTGACGACAAAGTAGAGAGGCAAACTACTACGCGGGAGAAATACCGGTTGAGCAAGTGGGAACATGACTTTTCTAGTTTTGGATCGCGTGGGACAGGGTGGCATGCTTCTTTCTGTTTTGGGGAGGGGCACCGTGGAAGTCTAAAACGTGCCCGCGCACTCTGTAGCAATGCCCTTTCTACTAATGCATTTCTAAAATTGTCACTTCAAATCCCGCTTCTCCTATATTAGTAGTGTCTAGTTTCTCCTAAAGACTATTTAATTTTAGGCGAAGCCTAATGACGCACGAATGTCCCGTCATAACCATCGTAGGCGCCGTCCAACCTCCAAAGGCTGTTTTGTCTCTTCAGACATTTCGCTATCTGCTTACTTTTCCAGTTGACCGAAAAGTATCGGCCGGCAGGCATAGTTCACGGATGAACGGAACACGCATCGGCTAATCTCTACTAATAAGTTACGAATAGGTGGTGTTGGTAGGTTAAAAAAACCGGTTAAATTTTCGTCCGTCAAATAAACCGATCTAAAACTATACTACTAACAAAAAAGAAAAACACGTAGGATGTCTATCGATCCGGAAAAGGAGAAAACCGATCGATCTGGAAGATCTAAAACTATACTACTAACAAAAAAGAAAAACACGTAGGATGTCTATCGATCCGGAAAAGGAGAAAACCGATCGATCTGGAAGGGAAACCATCGACGCTACAAAAGGAAAAATTCCGTAGGGATTGATGATCGGAGATCGATACACATCCACGGCCACGGGCCATCCGCCATAACCTCTGTCGTCCTACTACGTCTTCACCGGGCGGCAACTCCTGCTGCGCCATGGCGGAGACGGCAAGTCGGCAACGCCCACTCCGTTGTCCTCACAGCAACACACCATGGAGAGTGGGAACCGCCAAAGATGCTATCCGGTTCGACGTCGACGTGGTTATCTAGCAACCGCCATAATACCTTCCCCGTCCTGCTCACCTCGGTCTTCTCTACATCAGGACAGGACCATGCGGCCTCTCCTGGTGCACCGTGGCGAATATAGGAAGGGGTACTCCGTCCTCCTCGGGGAGACACCATGACGAGCGGGAGCGGGACGTGCTCTGCCTCTTGCCGCCGTCGTCGCTGGCGTGCAGCCACGTAAGGGACCTCAAGGATGGGAGCGGCGCTCGCCAAAGATGTTGTCCGGTTCGTCGCCGACGTCATGTGTGTTTTCCAAGCCTAATTTAGATGCGGGTACATTGTTCCATGGTGCAGAAAAGAGCGGCGATCCAGGCGGCCATGGTGTTGGGTGGAGACCTGATGTCGTACACCCACGGGCCACGGCAGGCTGGGGTCTAATCTGGTGGCCGCTACTTGAGTAAGGTAGCAGATGGGTGGAATTGAACACCCACGAGTGAAAGTTGCTAGCCATACGGTCGTGTAGGATCTCCCGCTGTGCGGCTATGCCGTAGGTTGCTTGATTTGTGTTTATCGGCAAACAAGTTGGGCCACTGAAAGCTTTTCTTTTTTTTTTGAAACAGGCAAAAGTTTTGCCTTTCATTGATATAGGAGAAAAGGCTTGGCCCGTTTATGAGAAAAAACTGGCCGAAAATCGTTACAACACGACACCACACGTCAGCCTCGAGGCTGCGCTCCACACGGGCCGACGACCAGCCAGGTCGACACCACACCTCAACGCAACAGGCGGAGGCGAAAGACCGGAGCCACCGCTCCAACTACCACACCGGCCCCGAGGCCGCGCCCCGCCTGGCCGAAGACGAACCCGCCTCCGCCGAAAAACCACCAAAACGCTCAACAAGTCCCTTTGTCCGGTGGACATCCAAAGCGAGGCCCCAAGAGGCAAAGCGACGCAAGAGCGCCGCCCACGCCCGATCCCGCGAGGGATCTAGGGTTTCCCCCGGAGAACCCGAGCGAAGAACAAGAAACACCCGCTTCGACGACGCCTTCAAGAAGTATGCGGCGCCCACAGGCGTCACCGTCGTCGGTCCCGGCCGACCGCCAAGACAGAGCTTTCGCCCAGCGAAGAGTTCCAAAACCTCGCGCCCGCCAACAAGGACCGGCACAAACCACCATCTGCATGCGCTGAGAAACCTCCTGGCCAACCCGTAGCCGCCGACGCGCAGAGGGCAACACAGCCCGCAGCCAACGGAGAACCGCCGAAGATCACCGTGGGCGCCGCCGGAACGCCACATAGAGGGGACGCCGACAACACCGACACGGGGTTCGAGGACGACCGCCGAAGTCCGCAGACGTGAACACCTCCCACCATCCGAAGCCGCCACCGCACAGCCAACTGGCCCGACAGGCCCAGATCGGGGCCCGCCCATCGCCGCAGCCACCAGAAGCAGCACCGCTGATACGTCTCCAACGTATCGATAATTTCTTATGTTCCATGCTACTTTATTGATGATACCTACATGTTTTATGCACATTATATGTCATATTTATGCATTTTCTGGAACTAACCTATTAACAAGATGCCGAAGAGCCAATTCGTTGTTTTACGCTGTTTTTGGTTTCAGAAATCCTAGTAAAGAAATATTCTCGGAATTGGACGAAACTTTCGCCCAGGGTCCTATTTTTGCACGAAGCTTCCAGAAGACCGAAGAGATAACGAAATGGGGCCACGAGGCGGCCAGAGGGCAGGCCGGCGCGGCCCAGGCCCTGGCCGCGCCGACCTAGCCTCTGGGCCCCTCGTGTGGCCCCTCGCGTTGACCCTCCGCCTACTTAAAGCCTCCGTCGCGAAACCCCCAGTACCGAGAGCCACGATACGGAAAACCTTCCAGAGACGCCGCCGCCGCGAATCCCATCTCGGGGGATTCGGAGATCGCCTCCGGCACCCTGCCGGAGAGGGGATTCATCTCCCGGAGGACTCTACACCGCCATGGTCGCCTCCGGAGTGATGAGTGAGTAGTTCACCCCTGGACCATGGGTCCATAGCAGTAGCTAGATGGTCGTCTTCTCCTTGTTGTGCTTCATTGTTGGATCTTGTGAGCTGCCTAACATGATCAAGATCATCTATATGTAATACTATATGTTGTGTTTGTCGGGATCCGATGGATAGAGAGTACTATGATTATGGTGATTATCAATCTATTGTTTATGTGTTGTTTATGATCTTGCATGCTCTCCGTTACTAGTAGAGGCTCTGGCCAAGTTTTTACTTTTAACTCCAAGAGGGAGTATTTATGCTCGATAGTGGGTTCATGCCTCCATTGAATGCAGGACGAGTGACGAGAAAGTTCTAAGGTTGTGGATGTGCTTGTTGCCACTAGGGATAAAACATTGATGCTATGTCTAAGGATGTAGTTGTTGATTACATTACGCACCATACTTAATGCAATTGTCCGTTGCTTTGCAACTTAATACTTGGAGGGGTTCGGATGATAACCTGAAGGTGGACTTTTTAGGCATAGATGCAGTTGGATGGCGGTCTATGTACTTTGTCGTAATGCCCAATTAAATCTCACTATATTTATCATATCATGTATATGCATTGTTATGCCTTTCTCTATTTGTCAATTGCCCGACCGTAATTTGTTCACCCAACATGCTTTTATCTTATGGGAGAGACACCTCTAGTGAACTGTGGACCCCGGTCCTATTCTTTACATAGCATACAATCTACTTGCAATACTTGTGTTTACTGTTTTCTTTGCAAACATCTTCCACTCGATACGTTTAATCCTTTGTTACAGCAAGCCGGTGAGATTGACAACCTCCACTGTTTCGTTGGGACAAACTACTTGGGTTGTGTTGTGCGGGTTCCGCGTTGGCGCCGGAATCCCTGGTGTTGCGCCGCATCACATTTCGCGACCATCAACCTTCAACGTGCTTCTTGGCTCCTACTTGGTTCGATTAAACCTTGGTTTCTTTCGAGGGAAAACTTGCCACTGTGCGCATCATACCTTCCTCTTGGGGTTCCCAACGGACGTGTACATCTACGCGCATCAAGCACTTTTTACGGCGCCGTTGCCGGGAGATCAAGACACGCTGCAAGGGGAGTCTCCACTTCTCAATCTCTTTACTTTGTTTTTGTCTTGCTTTATTTTATTTACTACTTTGTTTGCTGCACTAAATCAAAACGCAAAAAAAATTAGTTGCTAGTTTTACTTTATTTATTGTCTTGCTCTCTATATCAAAAACACAAAAAAATTAGTTACTTGCATTTACTTTATCTAGTTTGTTTTATTTACCGTTGCTAAAATGAATACCCCTGAAAATACTAAATTGTGTGACTTCACAAATGCAAATAATAATGATTTCCTATGCACACCTATTGCTCCACCTGCTACTACAGCAGAATTCTTTGAAATTAAACCTGCTCTACTAAATCTTGTCATGAGAGATCAATTTTCTGGTGTTAGTTCTGATGATGCTGCTGCCCATCTCAATAATTTTGTTGAACTTTGTGAAATGCAAAAGTATAAAGATGTAGATGGTGATATTATTAAATTGAAAGTGTTTCCTTTCTCATTAAGAGGAAGAGCTAAAGATTGGTTGCTATCTTTGCCTAAGAATAGTATTGATTCATGGACTAAATGCAAGGATGCTTTTATTGGTAGATATTATCCTCCCGCTAAAATTATTTCTTTGAGAAGTAGCATAATGAATTTTAAACAATTAGATACTGAACATGTTGCTCAAGCATGGGAGAGAATGAAAACTTTGGTAAAGAATTGCCCAACCCATGGACTGACTACTTGGATGATCATCCAAACCTTCTATGCAGGACTAAATTTTTCTTCGCGGAATATATTGGATTCAGCTGCTGGAGGTACCTTTATGTCCATCACATTGGGGGCGGCTACTAAACTTCTTGATGATATGATGATAAATTACTCTGAATGGCACACGGAAAGAGCTCCACAAGGTAAGAAGGTAAATTCTGTTGAAGAAACCTCTTCCTTGAGTAATAAGATTGATGTGATTATGTCTATGCTTGTGAATGGTAGATCTAATGTTGATCCAAATAATGTTCCCTTAGCTTCATTGGTTGCTCAAGAAGAAAATGTTGATGTGAATTTCATTAAAAATAATAATTTCAACAACAATGCTTATAGGAACAACTCTGGTAATAACTATAGGCCATATCCTTCTGCTAATGGTAATGGTTATGGTAATTCTTATGGGAATTCTTACAATAATAATAGGAGTGTACCCTCTGGTCTTGAAGCCATGCTTAAAGAATTTATTAGTACACAAAGCTCGCTTTTAACAAATCTGTTGAGGAAAAGCTTGATAAAATTGATACTATTGCTTCTAGAGTTGATAGACTTGCCTCTGATGTTAATCTTTTAAAATTGAAAGTTATGCCTAATAATGATATTGATAATAAGATTACTACTACAGCAAATGCCATCCAAGTTAGAATTAATGAGAATATAAGATTAATGGCTGAACTGCGTGCTAGGTGGGATAGAGAAGAAAATGAAAAACTAGCTAAAAAGAATAATGTAGCTAAAGTTTGGACTATTACCACCACTAGTAATGCTAATTCTCCACATGTTGCTGCACCTCCTACTATCAATGGTAATATAATTGGTGTTGGCAATGTTTCTACTCCTAGTGCAAAGCGAACAAAGCTGCCTGAAATTGCTACAAGCTACTGAAACCGCTTGTGATAAAGCTGCTGAAATTTTTTCCAACCTTGGGAACAATGATCCCATTGCTGTAGCTCATAATGATTTAGACTTTGATGATTGCCACATCTCTGAAGTTATAAAGTTCTTACAAAAACTTGCTAAAAGTCCTAATGCTAGTGCTATAAATTTAGCCTTTACAAAACATATTACAAATGCTCTCATAAAAGCTAGAGAAGAGAAACTAAAACTTGAAACTTCTATTCCTAGAAAGTTAGAAGATGGTTGGGAGCCCATCATTAAAATGAAATTCAATGACTTTGAATGTAATGCTTTATGTGATCTTGGTGCAAGTATTTCTGTTATGCCTAAAAAGATTTATGATATGCTTGACTTGCCACCATTGAAGAATTGTTATTTGGATGTTAATCTTGCCGATAATGTTAAAAAGAAACCTTTGGGGAGGATTGATAATGTGCACATTACGGTTAACAATAACCTTGTCCCCGTTGATTTTGTTGTTTTGGATATCGAATGCAATGCATCTTGTCCTATTGTGTTGGGAAGACCTTTTCATCGAACCGTTGGTGCTGTTATTGATATGAGGGAAGGTAATATTAAATATCAATTTCCTCTCAAGAAAGGTATGGAACACTTCCCTAGAAAGAGAATGAAGTTGCCTTTTGATTCTATTATTAGAACAAGTTATGATGTTGATGCTTCTACTCTCGATGTTACTTGATTTGCACTTTCTGCGCCTAGCTGAAAGGCGTTAAAGAAAGCGCTTATGGGAGACAACCCATGTTTTTACTACAGCAATTTTTTGTTTTGTTGAGTCTTGGAAGTTGTTTACTACTGTAGCAACCTCTCCTTATCATGTTTTTGTGCCAAGTAAAGTTTCTATGTTAAAGTTGATGTTATATTTGGGATCGCTGCGCAGAAACAGCATTGCTGTCTGTCACGAATCTGGGCACAGTTCTCTGTAGAAAATTCGAAAAAATCTGCCAATTTACGAGCGTGATCCTCAGATATGTACGCAACTTTCATTAGTTTTGAGTTTTTCCGTTTGAGCAAGTCTGGTGCCATCTTTAAATTCGTCTTTACGGACTGTTCTGTTTTTGACAGATTCTGCCTTTTATTTCGCATTGCCGCTTTTGTTAAGTTGAATGAGTTTCTTTGTTCCATTAACTTTCAGAAGTTTTGTGCAATGTCCAGAAGTGTTAAGAATGATTGTGTCACCTCTGAACATGTGAATTTTGATTATGCACTAACCCTCTAATGAGTTTGCTTGAAGTTTGGTGTGGCAGAAGTTTTCAAGGGTCAATAGAAGAGGGTGATATAATGTGATCGAGAAGAGTGAAAGGTCTAAGCTTGGGGATGCCCCGGTGGTTCATCCCTGCATATTTTAAGAAGACTCAAGCATCTAAGCTTGGGGATGCCCAAGGCATCCCCTTCTTCATCGACAACTTATCGAGGTTTCTTCTAGTGAAACTATATTTTTATTCAGTCACATCTTATGTACTTTACTTGGAGCGTCTGTGTGCTTTTATTTTTGTTTTTGTTTTGTTATCTTAGTTCTCTGAATAAGTTCATCCTTGTGTGGGAGAGAGACACGCTCCGCTGGTTCGTATGAACACATGTGTTCTTAGCTCATAATACTCATGGCGAAGTTTCCTCTTCGTTAAATTGTTATATGGTTGGAATTGGAAAATGCTACATGTAGTAATTGGTAAAATATCTTGGATAATGTGATACTTGGCAATTGTTGTGCTCATGTTTAAGTTCTTGCATCATATACTTTGCACCCATTAATGAAGAAATACATAGAGCTTGCTAAAATTTGATTTGCATATTTGGTCTCTCTAAGGTCTAGATAATATCTAGTATTGAGTTTTGAACAACAAGGAAGACGGTGTAGAGTCTTATAATGTTTACAATATGTCTTTTATGTGAGTTTTGCTGCACCGGTTCATCCTTGAGTTTGCTTCAAATAACCTTGCTAGCCTAAACCTTGTATCGAGAGGGAATACTTCTCATGCATCCAAATCCTTGAGCCAACCACTATGCCATTTGTGTCCACCATACCTACCTACTACATGGTATTTCTCCGCCATTCCAAAGTAAATTGCTTGAGTGCTACCTTTAAACAATTCAAAAGTTATTACCTCTTATTTGTGTCAATGTTTTATAGCTCATGAGGAAGTATGTGGTGTTTATCTTTCGATCTTGTCATTTACTTTTGACAGACTTTCACAATGGACTAGTGGCACACCCGCTTATCCAATAATTTTGCAAAAAGAGTGCAATAGGGTTCCCAGCCCCAATTAATTAACTTTCATTAATAATTCTCTTCACATGTTTTGCTCTGATTCATCAGTAAGCAACTTAATTTTGCAAATAGACACTCCTCCATGGTATGTGAATGTTGGAAGGCACCCGAGGATTCGGTTAGCCATGGCTTGTGTAAGCAAAAGGTTGGGAGGAGTGTCATCCATAAATAAAGAAAAACTAAACTAAAGTACATGTGTAAACAAAAGAGAAGAGGGATGATCTACCTTGCTGGTAGAGATAACGTCCTTCATGGGAGCCGCTCTTGAAAGTCTGGTTGATGAGGTAGTTAGAGTACCCACTACCATTCGTTGACAACAACAAACACCTCTCAAAAACTTTATTTTTATGCTCTCTTCATGTTTTCAAAATAAAAGCTCTAGCACAAATATAGCAATCGATGCTTTCCTCTTTGCAGGACCTTTCTTTTACTTTTATTGTTGAGTCAGTTTACCTATTTCTCTCCATCCCAAGAAGCAAACACTTGTGTGAACTGTGCATTGATTCCTACATACTTGCATATTGCACTTGTTATATTACTTTATGTTGACAATATCCATGAGATATACATGTTATAAGTTGAAAGCAACCGCTGAAACTTAATCTTCCTTTGTGTTGCTTCAATACCTTTACTTTGATTTATTGCTTTATGAGTTAACTCTTATGCAAGACTTATTGATGCTTGTCTTGAAGTACTATTCATGAAAAGTCTTTGTCATATGATTCACTTGTTTACTCATGTCATTACCTTTGTTTTGATCGCTGCATTCATTACATATGTTTACAAATAGTATGATCAAGATTATGATGGCATGTCACTTCAGAAATTATCTTTGTTATCGTTTTACCTCGCTCGGGACGAGCAGAACTAAGCTTGGGGATGCTGATACGTCTCCAACGTATCGATAATTTCTTATGTTCCATGCTACTTTATTGATGATACCTACATGTTTTATGCACATTATATGTCATATTTATGCATTTTCTCGGAACTAACCTATTAACAAGATGCCGAAGAGCCAGTTCTTTGTTTTCTGCTGTTTTTGGTTTCAGAAATCCTAGTAAAGAAATATTCTCGGAATTGGACGAAACTTTCGCGCAGGGTCCTATTTTTGCACGAAGCTTCCAGAAGACCGAAGAGATAACGAAGTGGGGCCACGAGGCGGCCAGAGGGCAGGCCGGCGCGGCCCAGGACCTGGCCGCGCCGACCTAGCCTCTGGGCCCCTCGTGTGGCCCCTCGCGTTGACCCTCCGCCTACTTAAAGCCTCCGTCGCGAAACCCCCAGTACCGAGAGCCACGATACGGAAAACCTTACTGAGACGCCGCCGCCGCGAATCCCATCTCGGAGGATTCTGGAGATCGCCTCCGGCACCCTGCCGGAGAGGGGATTCATCTCCCGGAGGACTCTACACCGCCATGGTCGCCTCCGGAGTGATGAGTGAGTAGTTCACCCCTGGACCATGGGTCCATAGCAGTAGCTAGATGGTCGTCTTCTCCTTGTTGTGCTTCATTGTTGGATCTTGTGAGCTGCCTAACATGATCAAGATCATCTATATGTAATACTATATGTTGTGTTTGTCGGGATCCGATGGATAGAGAGTACTATGATTATGGTGATTATCAATCTATTGTTTATGTGTTGTTTATGATCTTGCATGCTCTCCGTTACTAGTAGAGGCTCTGGCCAAGTTTTTACTTTTAACTCCAAGAGGGAGTATTTATGCTCGATAGTGGGTTCATGCCTCCATTGAATGCAGGACGAGTGACAGAAAGTTCTAAGGTTGTGGATGTGCTGTTGCCACTAGGGATAAAACATTGATGCTATGTCTAAGGATGTAGTTGTTGATTACATTACGCACCATACTTAATGCAATTGTCTCGTTGCTTTGCAACTTAATACTGGAGGGGTTCGGATGATAACCTCGAAGGTGGACTTTTTAGGCATAGATGCAGTTGGATGGCGGTCTATGTACTTTGTCGTAATGCCCAATTAAATCTCACTATATTTATCATATCATGTATATGCATTGTTATGCCTTTCTCTATTTGTCAATTGCCCGACTGTAATTTGTTCACCCAACATGCTTTTATCTTATGGGAGAGACACCTCTAGTGAACTGTGGACCCCGGTCCTATTCTTTACATAGCATACAATCTACTGCAATACTTGTGTTTACTGTTTTCTTTGCAAACATCTTCCACTCGATACGTTTAATCCTTTGTTACAGCAAGCCGGTGAGATTGACAACCTCACTGTTTCGTTGGGACAAAGTACTTGGGTTGTGTTGTGCAGGTTCCGCGTTGGCGCCGGAATCCCTGGTGTTGCGCCGCATCACATTTCGCGACCATCAACCTTCAACGTGCTTCTTGGCTCCTACTGGTTCGATTAAACCTTGGTTTCTTTCTGAGGGAAAACTTGCCACTGTGCGCATCATACCTTCCTCTTGGGGTTCCCAACGGACGTGTACATCTACGCGCATCAACCGCCGCCATGGCCATTGACTAGCTCCTCCGCCCATGCTGCTCCCGATGCGGCGCCACCGCCGCGGCCTCCCGATGCAGGCCCGCCGCCGCGGCCTCCCGATGCAGACCCGCCGCCACGGTCGCCCGATGCAGCGCCGCCGCCGCAGCTCCCGATGCAGTGCCGCCGCCGCTACCGCCCGATGCAGACCGCTGCCGCAGCTCCCGAAGCTGCGCCGCGGCCTCCTGAAGCAACGCCGCCATCGCGGCCGCCCAATGCAGCTCCACCGGGCCGCCGCAAGCCCGCCCGTAGACATCGCTGCCGCCCGCAGCGCCCCCGCGCCGGGGAACGCGAGGGTAAGTCAAGGAGGCAGAGAAAGAGACCGCCCCGCCGCCACCATCCTCGAGGCGCGCACGCTCCATGGCTTCCAGGGCCAGATCCACGCAGCGCCGCCGACCGGAGGTCACCGAGCCGGCCGTCGAGATCTGGGCCGTCAAGGCGCCCGTGCTTCAGACCCCGACGAGCACAACCAGCACACGTAGCCACCACGCCGCCGCCGAGCGACCACGCCGCCGCGCCCCACGACCAGCGTTGCGCCCCCGCCAACCGCAACAGCCCGCGCCACCACCGCCGCGCGAGGGGGAGAAAAGGCCGCGCCGCCGCCGCCGCCCCCGGGGCTTTGCCCGGCGTCGCCCTCTGGCGGCGGCGAGGAGGAGGGACAGAGGTGGGGAGGGACTGGCGGCGGCGGCTAGGGTTAGCTCCTGGCGCCGCCCGCGGGAGCGACGCGCAGGAGCGAGGAGTACGACCTGATTAAGCGCCTCTTTTTTTTAAAAAAAAATAAGGCAAAAGCTTTGCCTTTCATTGATATAGGAGAAAAGAGTTGGCACTGAAAGCTGAATTCTTCAGATCGAGCTATTGGCTAAGAGCTCACAACACAAGCTTGGATAATTGAGCCATGAATCTGTGAAACACGCGCACCTTCAATTATGTAAGTTCCAGTTGCATCGACCGAAAGATCAAGTAAAGGTAATGAACCAGCGTCAGGCTATCTATGTATGTTTGAGATGAACTTTTAAATGTGAACACAAAGCAATTTTTGCTCTTAGTTACCTTCTGGAAATTAGTGTTGAACGTTGTTTTCTCCATGTTTCCTTCTCATGATTATACAAGAATGAACGAGTACTTTGTAAACTTTGCTGAGGATTGCGACATAGATTTGGTATCTCCCGGTGCAACGCACCGGCATGTTTTCTAGTTGTTTATTATCCGCTAAAGAGTGGATTATACTACTAAAAAGGAATAGACAGTAGTATGACTAGTGTTAGCGGGTGGGATGCCTAATAATTGCGTGGTACTCTATGGTATAAAATATGTCGATGGTTTAGTTTTGTTTAGATACGAATGTGTAAATATATTTTAGTTGTAAATACATCTATATCTAGAAAATGTTAGAACAACGGAGGAAGTATCTTAATTTTAACAAATCTGAGAATATGTAGAATGGATCGAGTACTTTCCTGCTAAATACTCCTAACTAGGCATATCCGGGCGTCCATCTGTTAGAGCATCTCTAGCCGTTGGAGACCCCCGGGGCACAATCCGGATGGAAATTGGTCAGGATTGGACCTATTTTTGGCATGTCGAGCAACGATTTTCCAGCCGTCCCCCCACACACGGCGCTCGTGAAGATGCCCGTGAGGTGTTTGACCTGTTGCGTGGCCGGCGGCGCGGAGGCCTGGCCTCGACGCCCTGCAGCGGGTGGAAACGCGCGGGGACTGGGCGCCCACCGCCGACGTGGCCCGCGTCGAGGAAAATGTCCCAGGGTCGGCCCAATCGATCTATACCGCCGGCGCCACAAGGTGTGACCACCGCCGCCGGACCACGGGTGCTCCCGCGGCCGTTCCTGCTCTGCCACACGGTCTCCGATGCCGTGCTCCCCGCGCGCCGAGCGAACTCCGGCGAGCGAGGCTCCTCCCGCCCATGATCAGCCCTCCATGCTCCTCTGGCGTCTGCCCGATGCATGGTCTTCCGCGTGGGTAGAGCGTGGAAAACGGAGGCGGAGAGGGGCGGCGGCGTGGCCGGAGGGTCGGCGGGCGGCTGGGTTGGCATGGCCGGTGGCCAGGGCAACGATCCCTTGTCGTGGTCGATTGGTTGCGTCAGGAGAGGGAAACAGTGGGAGAGGAGAGAGAAGGTGGTGTGTGGAACCGGCAGTTTTTGGCTAATCTTCACTAACACGTGGGCCAGAGCGCGGAATTTGCTCCATCCGGAGCCCCCGGCAGCATCCCGCGGAACCGAGGATGGCCTCGGGAGTCCGGACGGATTTATGACTAAATCCGGACGAAAACGAGAAGCTGGTTCGTCCGTCCGGATGAAAAAGGGGTCCTGGGGTCTTCCCGGAAACTAGAGATGCTCTTACTCTGCAGCCGGTGCAATTGTGGCATCGCATCCACGTGTTTACTTTAAGCGGCCACGTTGACCGCTGCTGTTTGTTTCGATGGTTAGTTTGATTGCGTGGTGCCTCACCGCCACCGGCCGCACCAGTGTGTGGGAAACATTCGCAGAAACGAAAGCAAGAATATTTCAAGCTCAATGCATCATGGATTCGTGGTGAGTATCATGGTGCGAAGTGGTAAGGGCATCTCCAGCGGGCTGACGTATTTTGGACGTCCAAATTGATCGTATGTGTCCATTTGCGTCGGTTCGTGAACGTGAAAATGATCATGCGTCCGTTTGCATCGGGAGTGTCTACAGCAGCTCGACGCATATTGGCAGTGGGCCTTTTTTTCTGAAATATCGGAAAACAGGAAAAAAAAAGCAAATTCCATGAACATATGGTCATTATATTGGCTCAAATTAAGGTCTTAAATAAATCCATTACATTGTGCATAAGGTACGGTACAAAAATGTAGTCCAAAAGATACCCAAACATGGCCAAACAACAAATATAGTCCAAAAGGAAGTCATGGTGCTTGACAAAGGCGCCGCAGATCAGGTGTCTCGCGCGCAGTTTTTGGCGCGCTTCTTCAGGAACCAGGCTCCGGTGTCATCGTCCATGTTGCCCAAGTCGGCCAGCATGATCCTTGTGTTCTCTGTGGCGTCCATCCTTCTGGCCTCGGCGTCACGCATTTTGGCCTCGGCATCTGCCTTTTTGGCCGCCACGTCCATCCTATGGACCTCAATGACCTCTTTGGTGAGGTTGAGGTAGATGACAACTGCGGCCTCTTTTTCCAAACGCTTCTTCTCATCCATTTTGTCCAGGGCAGCTTGAGAGTTGGCTCAACGCAAGGGCTGATGCCTCCTGGGCAAGATCGGTCTTGGTAGCCTTATGGCCCCGGGGACGAGGTGGAAGGGCTTTCTGCCTAGGATCGTCGTCTTCGTCGTCGATGACCAACGCGGCTGTCCCATTCTTGACAGCTTCATGGTAGGACGCATGGCCAACCCTCCACTTCGGCGTATCCTTTAACTTCTCCCAACAATGGACCATATAGAAGCCCTACTTATGTGTTACCTTGAACTTATCCAAGGCCCTTGGTACAATTGCCATCACGCCCGTGCCGCTCTCGGGGTGGGCAACGACATGATCATAGACTTTGGCTTGATCTTGAGCTTTCCGGATTACTTTATGCCGGTACCTCTTATTCTGGTATTCCATGCTGATATACCGGATCGTACAACCCTGGCGACCTTTAATCCGATCGCCCTTTCTCTCGATGGTTATGAGACTTATCCGGATTACACAGGTAAACCGATTTCTAGCCTCCCGAGTTAGGCACACTTGCCCTTCTCTTTGACCTACCGGGGGTCATCCCCCCAACAATATATGTGATCCATCAAGTGAAATTGTGTGCAGAAGATTCTTCCACTTCATAAAACTAATATCAATGAATCTAAGTAGATGCATACAGATGTATCCACTTGATGAGAAAGAAGTTTGAAATATTTGAATAAGTTTAAAGAGTTTCATCATGATGTGGAAATCATATGTAACAAGAAAATTAAGAATCTATGATTAGGATCATAGAGGAGAATATTTGAGTTACAAGCTTAGCCAACATCTAAGTATTGCGAAATTGGTTCCAAAACTTATGCCTCACAAAATACCATAAGAGTATGGAGTGTTCAAGAGACATGATCAAACATGTTTAGACATGGTGAGATCAATGATGTAAATTATATAAACTTCCATTATAATTTTGTAGAACTATGCTTTAGAAACTACCGCTTTACACTAAATAGAGCGCCATCATGATCCGTTTGAAATGACGTCCATATGAGTTATGGCATTGGGTGAAACCCAAGTTGTCTTTTCTTAGAATTTTGGAGTGCAATGTATAAGTAAACTAGAAAGATACCCCACGCATTGCAGCGGATATCTCTTTAAGAAATCTAATAAAACACATAAAACTTAGTTTATAGAATATGCAATATTTCGTTGGACATAGTAGTTGAGACACTAAATTTAATAGCCATGAAATGGATAGGTATTTGAAAATTTAAAGATCGTTATATTCCAAAGGTGGACGTGATTGATTTAGATAAAGTAAAGAACCAAATGATATTGATGGCTTGCATGAAAAATGCATGCACATTGCCGCAGGTTTTTAAAAACGTCATATGTGGTTACATATAAGAGCACATAATTAACATTGAGTTTAATTCACAAAGAGTTCATTTGGTTTTCAAACTATTTCGGTGTTCAAGTTGCACATGACTTAACTATGTAATGATATAACAGGAGGGTGCGATATTTGTTGGAGATATGCCCAAGAGGCAATAATAAAGTGGTTATTATTATATCTTTATGTTTATGATAATAGTTTGCATCTCATGCTATAATTGTATTAACCGGAAACATTAATACATGTGTGTTATGTAAACATAAAAGAGTCCCTAGTAAGCCTCTTATTAAACTAGCTTGTTGATTAATAGATGATCATAGTTTCATGATCATGAACATTGGATGTTATTAATAACAAGGTCATATCATTAGGTGAATGATGTGATGGACATACACCCATAGTAAGCGTAGCATATGATCAAGTCATTTAGTTCTTTATGCTTCAAGCTTTAATATGCATAGTAACTTAATCCTTCGACCATGAGATCTTGTTAATCACTTACACCGGATGGATGCTTTGATGACACCAAACACTACTGCGTAAATGGGTTGTTATAAAGGTGGCATTAAGTGTTCGGAAAGTGTAGGGTTGAGGCACTTGTATCAATAGTGGGATTTGTCCATCCTAATGACGGATAGATATACTCTGGGCCCTCTCGGTGAAATGATATCTGATTAGCTTGCAAGCATGTGACTGGTTCACAAGGGATATCATATCACGGTACGAGTAAAGAGTACTTATCAGTAACGAGGGTGAACTAGGTATGGAGATACCGACGATCAAACTTTGGATAAGTAAAATATCGCGAGACAAAGGGAATTGTTATTTTATGTGAATGGTTCTTTCGATCACGAAGTCATCGTTGAATATGTGGGAGCTATTATGGATCTCCAGGTCCCGCTATTAGTTATTGATCGGAGAGGGGTCTCGATCATATCCGCATAGTTCTCGAACCATAGGGTGACACACTTAAGGTTTGATGTCGTTTTAAGTAGATATGGAATATGGAATGGAGTTCGAATGTTGTTTGGAGTCTCGGATGGGATCCAGGACATCACGAGGAGTTCTAGAATGGTCCGGAGAATCAGATTCATATATAGGAAGTCACTTTCCACTACTAGAAAAAGGCTTATAGCCGCACTCCTTATCGCCGGCGAGTTCGTTTCGAGGTGGCCGGCGGTAAGTTACCGCCGGCGAGCTGGTTTGGGGTCGCCGGGGATAGGCCCCTTACCGCCGGCGAGTTGGGACTGTAATTGCCGGGGGTAAGTTGGGCCGAGAGCACCCAGATGGACTTTCCATTACCGCCGGCGATTTGGCTCCAAAAATGCCGGGGGTAACTTTATTACCACCGGCGAGAACCATTTATTTTCGCTGGGGGTAAATTGGGCCGGTGTGAACGAGTTGGAGCGAATTTACCGCCGGCATTTGTAGCTGAAACTCGCCGGGGTTATTTGGCCCATGCCACCCCATCCACTCCCCCGCACCTATCCCCACTCCCGTCTCCTCCCCAATCCCCACTTCTCTTCCCCAACTGCTCCTTCCCTATCCTGTCCCCGTGACGTGCCGGCGGCAGCACCCGAGCCCCCCTCCTCCGCCTCCAGCCACCCAAGCCCTCTTCTCTCCCCCGCACCCCATGCCCTCTCTCTCTCTCTCACTCCTGCAGCCCCCTCCCCCTCGTTCCCACCACGAACCCTAGCACGGGTGCTCGATTTGGGCTACCCAACTCCGGCGAACGGACCACCCCTCCACCGGCGTGGCTCTCACGGCGGCAGGGACGACGCCCGGTGTCCTTCCGCATCACGCCCGAGCTCCCCTCCCCTCCGCTCATGCCGCCGCAACCCGAACCCTATCGTCCCAGCGACAACCATGGCGGCGGGGAAGATCCGGTGGGGGGAGCTCGAGGAGGACGACGGCGGCGACCTCGACTTCCTGATCCCGCCCCGCGTCGTCATCGGCCCCGACGAGAACGGGTTCAAGAAGACCATCGAGTACCGCTTCGACGACGACGGCAACAAGGTCAAGGTCACCACCACCACCACGTCCGCAAGCTAGCCCGCGCGCGTCTCTCCAAGGCCGCCGTCGAGCGCCGCAACAGGGTAATGGTATCTTGGTTAGACACAATTCGCTTAATGTTAGAGTATATACTTCAGTATGTACGTATGCACAGGTTTCCTGTTTGATAAACTATGGTGAATGAGAAGCTAGCTAGCTTATGCACTCGATTCCCTGTTATTATATACTACAGTATATACTTCTTGCTTTTGTTGTTCTTAATATAGCATGCTGGTTCTGCATTTAATTATTCTTTCTAGTGCTGTATGCTTATTATGGAGTAGTTGCTTTATTTTCTGAGTAGGAGTGTATACTTTAAGATGAGTTTTCTGTGGGAGTAGGAGTATAAATACTTCAGTTCTCCGTTATGGTGATGGAGTAGGAGTATATACTTTAAGCTATGATGACATTACAGTCTAAATAAAATCCACTTTTAAATTATGTTTAATTGTACAACCTGTTGAGAAGGTAATTCAGTGTAATTGTACAACCTGTTTAGTATTCTGCCTAAAATACACACTCCTGTACTTTTAAATTCACTTTAATCTGGAGTAGTAGTATAATGAAGATGGTATCTGAATTCACTTTAATCAACCAGATGCTCCTTTAGCTTAGTACTCCATGAGCTTATTGTCATATTCTAGTGTTGGAGTGTGTCTTTTTGATGTGAATGAGCTCGGAGGCGGCCTGCAGGTGAACGACTTGTAGGTGTACTGCATGAGCTTATCTGCTTTCCTTCTTCGGACCATGCATGCCGGTTTCTATCATCGTGAATCATTAGACTCCTGAAAACCTCTGGCTCCTGAAAACCATAAAACTTATGAAATGCACGCCGGTTTCTATCATCATTATTTGTTAAATCTCTGGCTCCTGTGTGCATTTTCTGAATTATATTAACTGAAATTTACTGTGTGCATTTCTACTTGAGCTATCATTACATCACTGCCAAATGTTTATCAGCTTGCATATGTTTCTTGATCAAATGGACAGTGAAACTTATTTTTCAGGTACACATGGAAAGGAAGAGAGTTGAATGCATCACCTTTTTATTCAGATGCACATGGAAACTTATTAAGGCATAGAGATGTTTCTGACTAGTGGTATGTCATGAGGCAACTATAACACTGGCAATTTTGTGTACCAACGATTATATTTGTATGCCTTCCTGTTTTAAGAACTAGCTAAATGATTATTCCATGCTTTTTCACTTGTATTTCAGTTTTGAATTAAACCTGGCAGAGTACATGATTCACCTTTTTATTTTCTATCATGTTCATTAGGTCATTCATCTGCTTTGAGATGATCTGAACACTTTATAATTTACAAACCTGCTTAGTCTGAAATGCCAGGCACATATATCAGCTCACTTTTGTGTCTCATGGGTAGTCTGAAACTCCCATGCATTTCATTTACCGCTCTTCTTCAGACTTGCCATTAGTGTTTTCTGTAGCTTACTCCTGTGTAATAATTCAGTAGCAGTAGTTGGTAGTAATAGCAGGAAGATAATTCCTTACTTTTTTTCTTTCAAATTGCCTTCTAAACATAAATGCTGCCATGGTATACTCCTTAGATGGCAGGTCACTTATCTTGTTTTTTAATGATGTTGCAGTGTTGTTTGGCCGGAATCGGAGACGAACATGGCGGAGGCGAGCAGCAAGGAGAAGCAGACCCCAGGTGCTCCTGGACGTGATGTTCAAGATCAAGGACATTTCACAGGTGGCGTCAGCGGACGGCGTTGACTCCAATTACCGGCCGCTGCAATGTATGCCTGCGTTGGGCGTGGTCGGTGGCTGGTATGCAATACTAGCCATGACCGTCTCGGTTGTTCAATGTGACATTATTCTTGGTCTATATTCTTGTATTGAGGATTATTGTATATTCTTGTGTATATTCAAACAATTGAAAATGCGTCTAATGGGTACACCTAGTTTTTGTGTATATTCTTGTATATGTTGTGTATATTCTGCATATTCTGTGTAATTCGAGCATTTTTTTTTTGCTCCTGCTTAATGTTACCCCCGGCGAATTGGAAAGCGCCGGCGGTAAGTATTACCCCTGGCGGATTGGATGGGGGCGCCTGTGGTAAGCTTGGTTACCCCCGGCGGTTTCGGAAGTGCCGGCGGTAGGCCATTACCACCGGCGAGGTGATCGCCGGCGAATACGAAAGTGCCGGCGGTAAGCCTTTCCAGGTCGCCGGTGGTAAGCCTTTTCCTAGTAGTGTTCCAAGTTTGGAAATGATCCGGTGCATTTATGGAAGGCGCTAGAATGTTCTAGAACCTTCCGGAAGAAATCATCATGGAAGGTGGAGTCCTGGATGGACTCCACCAACCCTAGCCGGCCAGCCAAAGGGGAAGGTGGAGTCCATGGTGGACTCCACCACCATGGCCGGCCATAGGGGAAGGAAAGGGAGCAATCCCACTTCCCCTAGGTTTCACCCATATGGTAAGTTTTGAGTTGGACTCTTATTCGAATCTTTGGGCAAACCCTATGGGGTTCCACCTATATAATGAAGGGGAGAGGGAGGGGGCCGGCCACCACACCAGCCGCACCACCCAAGGGCACCAAGGCCGGTGCGCCAAGTGCCCCCTCTCCCCAAACCCTAGCCACCCCCCTCCTCCCGTTACTCCTGCAGTGCTTAGGCGAAGCCCTGCCGGAGATCTCCACCACCACCGCCACCACACCGTCGTGCTGGCGGGATTCCGAGGAGGATCTACTACATCCGATGCCCACTGGAACGGGGAGAAGGACGTCGTCATCAACACCGAATGTGTGACCGAGTACGGAGGTGCTGCCCGACTGTGGCACCGTCAAGATCTTCTACGCGCTTTTGCAAGCGGCAAGTGATCGACTACATCAACCACGAGATCTAATCTCATTAACGCTTAGCGATCTTCAAGGGTATGATGATCTTCACCTCGTTGCTACCATCTACTAGATTAGATCTTGGCTTGTTATTCGTTCTTGCGGTAGGAAATTTTTGTTTTCTATGCTACGAATCCCTACAGTGGTATCAGAGCCGTGTCTATGCATAGATTGGTTGCACGAGTAGAACACAATGGTTTTGTGGGCGTTGATGTTTTTGTTGTCTCTTGTTATGTGTACTTTGCATCTTGTGGTATGGTGTGATGAAGCGGCCCGGGCTAACTTTACATGACCGCGTTCATGAGACTTGCTCCACGCTCGACATGCAACTTGTATTGCATAAGTGGCTTTGCGGGTGTCTGTCTCTCTCACCATAGTTAAGATTCAATTTACTATTTCAATTGACAACACTAGTATCAGCGTTGTGGTTCATGTTCGTAGGTAGATTGGATCTTACTCGAAAACCCTAAACCACGTAAAATATGCAAACCAAATTAGAGGCGTCTAACTTGTTTTTGCAGGGTTTGGTGATGTGATATGGCCATAATGTGATGATGAATATGTATGAGATGATCATTATTGTATTGTGGCAACCGGCAGGAGCCTTATGGTTGTCTTTATATTTCATGTTGTAGTATTATTTCAAAGTAGTTGTAATAGTTGCAACACGCGGTGAACAACCATGAAGACGGCGCCATTGACCTTGACGCTACGCCGACGATGATGGAGATCATGCCCGTTGATGATGGAGATCATGTCCGTGCTTTGAAGATGAAGGTCAAAGGCGCAAAGACTAAAGGGCCATATCATATCACATATGAATTGCATGTGATGTTAATCCTTTTATGCATCTTATATTGCTTAGATCGCGACGGTAGCATTATAAGATGATCTCTCTCACTAAAAATCAAGATAATAAAGTGTTTGTCCTTAGTTAGCACCGTTGCTAAGACTCGTGATGATCGGGTGTGATAAACTCAACGTGTGCATACAACGAGTGCAAGCCAGTTTTGCACATGCGGAAACTAGGGTTTGACTTGACGAGCCTAGCATGTACAGACATGGCCTCGGAACACGGAAGACCGAAAGGTTAAGCATGAATCATATAGATGATATGATGAATATGTTGATGTTCGCCATTGAAACTACATCATCTCACGTGATGATCGGACTTGGTGTAGTTGATTTGGTTCGTGTAATCACTAAGACAATTAGAGGGATATTGTTTTGAGTGGGAGTTCACCTAGTTAATTTTAAATTAATAGTAAACTCAATTTGTCATAAACTTAGTCTAAACTCTTTGCAAATATGTTGTAGATTATGGCGACCCCTACCATCAACTTTAATTCGTTCCTAGAGAAAGAAAAGCTAAAAAACAATGGAAGCAACTTTACGGATTGGTTCCGTAACTTGAGGATTGTCCTCACTTCTGGACAACTGCTCAATGTGCTCGAAGCACCGCTGGGTGACCCACCTGCAGAAACAGCTACCGATGAGGATAAAGCTGTTTATCTCACTCAGAAGACTCATTACTCCACAGTTCAGTGTGCCATCCTCTATGGTTTAGAATCATAGCTTCAGAAACGCTTTGAGAACCACGACCCTCATGATATAATCAGTGAGCTCAAAATGATATTTGAAACTCATGCGGCCGTGGAAAGCTATGATGCTTCTGAAAAGTTCTTTAACTGTAAGATGGAAGAAGGCAGCTCCGTTAGCGAGCACGTGCTCAAGATGTCTGGGCACGCGAAGAAACTCCAAGACTTGGGAATAATGATTCCTAACGCCTTGGGGATTCATCGTGTTCTTCAATCACTACCACCTAGTTACAAGAACTTCGTGATGAACTACAACATGCAGTGCATGAACAAGACGTTACCTGAACTCTTTTCAATGCTGAAAACTGCTGAAGTGGAGATAAAGAAAGAGCACCAAGTGTTGATGGTCAATAAGACCACCAAGTTCAAGAAGCAGGGCAAGCCTAAGGAAAAGGGTAAATTCAAGAAGGGCGGCAAGAAAGCTGACGCGCCTCCTAAGAAACCCAAGGCTGGCCCTAAATCTGATACTGTGTGCTATTACTGCAAACAAGAGGGACACTGGAAGCGGAACTGCTCAAAGTACCAGGTAGATCTGAAGAGCGGCAACATCAAAAAGAAAGGTATATCTGATATACATGTTATTGATGTCTATCTTACTAGTAATCGTAGTAGTGCCTGGGTATTTGATACTGGTTCAGTTGCTCATATTTGTAACTCGAAACAGGAGCTACAGAAAAAAATAAAACTAGCGAGGGACGAGGTGACGATGCACGTTGGAAATGGATCCAAGGTCGATGTGATCGCCGTCGGCACGCTCCCTCTACATCTACCATCGGGATTAGTTTTAAATCTAAATAATTGTTATTTGGTGCCTGCGTTGATCATGAACATTGTATCTGGATCTTGTTTATTGCAAAGCGGTTATTCATTCAAGTCTGAGAATAATGTTTATTCGATTTATATGAATAATATCTTTTATGGTCATGCACCTAAGATGAATGGTTTATTTCTGTTAAATCTTGATAGTAGTGATACACATATACATAACATTGATGCTAAACAAAAGAAATTAAATGATAATTCTACATATATGTGGCACTGTCGTCTTGGTCATATTGGAGTGAAACGCATGAAGAAACTCCATTTTGATGGACTACTTGAATCATTGAATCACTTGATAGATGCGAGGCATGTCTGATGGGAAAAATGACTAAGACTCCATTCTCCGGTATTATGGAGCGAGCTACATACTTGTTGGAAATCATACATACTGATGTATGTGGACCAATGAGTGTAGCATCGCGAGGTGGTTATCGTTATGTTCTTACTTTCACAGATGATTTGAGTAGATATGGGTATATCTACTTAATGAAACATAAATCCGAAACTTTCGAGAAGTTTAAGGAATTCCAAAGTGAAGTAGAAAATTAACGTAACAAGAAGATTAAATTTCTACGTTCTGATTGTGGAGGTGAATATCTGAGTTATGAGTTTGGCATGCATTTAAAGAAATGCGGAATACTTTCACAGTTGACACCGCCGGGAACACCACAGCGCAATGGTGTGTCCGAACGTTGTAATCGAACTTTGTTGGATATGGTTCGATCTATGATGTCTCTTACAGATTTACCGTTATCTTTTTTGGAGTTATGCATTAGAGACAGCAGCATTCACTTTAAATAGGGCACCATCTAAATCCGTTGAAACGACACCGTATGAATTGTGGTTTGGAAACAAACCTAAGTTGTCGTTCCTTAAAGTTTGGGGCTGCGAAGCTTATGTAAAGAAGTTACAACCTGACAAGCTCGAACCCAAAGCGGAGAAATGCGTCTTCATAGGATACCCTAAAGAAACAATTGGGTATACTTTCTATCACAGATCCGAAGGTAAAATCTTTGTTGCCAAGAACGGATCCTTTCTTGAAAAGGAGTTTCTCTCGAAAGAAGTGACTGGAAGAAAAGTAGAAATCGACGAGGTTACTGAACCTTCTCTTGAAAATCAGAGTAACGCAACACCGGAAGATGTTCTTGTGCCGCCTACACCGATTAGTGAGGAAGCTAATGATACTGATCATGAAACTGCAAACGAAATTACTACTGAACCTCGCAGGTCGACGAGGGTTCACACCACTCCTGATTGGTATGACCCCTGTCTAAATGTCATGATTGTGGACAACAATGATGAAGACCCTGCGACGTATGAGGAAGCAATGATGAGCCCAGATTCCAACAAATGGCAAGAGGCCATGAAATCCGAAATGGGATCCATGTATGATAACCAAGTATGGACTTTGGTAGACTTACCTGATAGCCGCAAGGCTGTAGAGAATAAATGGATCTTCAAAAGAAAAATAGATGTTGATGGTAATATTACTGTCTATAAAGCTCGACTTGTCGCGAAAGGGTTCTGACAAATTCAAGGAGTTGACTACGATGAGATTTTCTCACCTGTAGCGAAGCTAAAGTCTGTGAGGATATTGTTAGCAATAGCTGCATTTTTTATTATGAAATTTGGCAGATGGATGTCAAAACGGCGTTCCTTAATGGTGACATTGAGGAAGAGTTGTATATGGTACAACCCAAAGGTTTTGTCGATCATAAAAATGCTGACAAGGTATGCAAACTTCAGCTTTTAATCTATGGACTGAAGCAAGCATCCCGGAGATGGAACCGACGCTTTGATAAGGTGATCAAAGACTTTGGATTTATACAGACCCATGGAGAGGCTTGTATTTACAAGAAAGTGAGTGGGAGCTCTATAGCATTCCTGATATTATATGTAGATGATATATTATTGATTGGAAATGATGTAGAACTTCTGAGTAGTGTAAAAGGTTATTTGAATAAGTGTTTTTCAATGAAGGATCTTGGAGAAGCAGCTTACATTTTAGGCATCAAGATTTATAGAGATAGATCAAGACGCCTAATAGGGCTTTCACAAAGTACATACCTGGATAAGATTCTAAAGAAGTTTAGAATGGATGAAAGCAAGAAAGGGTTCTTGCCCATGTTACCAGGTAAGACCTTGAGTAAAACTCAAAGTCCAGCTACGGCAGAAGAGAGAGAAAGGATGAACAAAATCCCCTATGCCTCGGCCATAGGCTCTATCATGTATGCCATGCTGTGTACAAGACCGGATATCGAGCATGCTGTTAGTTTGACCAGCAGATATCAAATTGATCCAGGAATGGAACATTGGACAGCGGTCAAGAATATCCTGAAGTACTTGAAAAGAACTAAGGATATGTTTCTTTGTTATGGAGGTGACCAAGAGCTTGCTGTAACCAGTTACACCGATGCTAGTTGGAACACTGATCCGGATGACTCCAAGTCTCAATCCGGATACGTATTTATTTTGAATGGTGCAGCAGTAAGCTGGAGGAGTGCTAAGCAAAGCGTTGTGGCGAAATCTTGAACTGAATCGGAATACATAGCTGCTTCAGAGGCTTCATCAGAGGCAATATGGATGAAGTGTTTCATTACTGAGCTTGGTGTGGTTCCTAGTGCGTTGGACCCGATGACCATCTATTGTGACAACATGGGTGCCATAGCCAATGCACAGGAGCCAAGGTCACACAAGAAGCTGAAGCATATAAAGCTACGTTATCATTCTATTCGCGAGTACATCGAAGATGGTGACTTAAAGATTTGCAAAGTACACACTGATCTGAATGTGGCAGATCCGTTGACTAAAGCTCTCCCTAGAGCGAAACATGACCTACACCAGAACGCCATGGGTGCTAGGTACATTACTATGTAATCTAGATTATTGACTCTAGTGCAAGTGGGAGACTGTTGGAGATATGCCCAAGAGGCAATAATAAAGTGGTTATTATTATATCTTTGTGTTTATGATAATAGTTTGCATCTCATGCTATAATTGTATTAACCGGAAACATTAATACATGTGTGTTATGTAAACATAAAAGAGTCCCTAGTAAGCCTCTTGTTAAACTAGCTTGTTGATTAATAGATGATCATAGTTTCATGATCACGAACATTGGATGTTATTAATAACAAGGTCATATCATTAGGTGAATGATGTGATGGACATACACCCATAGTAAGCATAGCATATGATCAAGTCATTTAGTTCTTTATGCTTCAAGCTTTAATATGCATAGTAACTTAATCCTTCGACCATGAGATCTTGTTAATCACTTACACCGGATGGATGCTTTGATGACACCAAACACTACTGCGTAAATGGGTTGTTATAAAGGTGGCATTAAGTGTTCGGAAAGTGTAGGGTTGAGGCACTTGTATCAATAGTGGGATTTGTCCATCCTAATGACGGATAGATATACTCGGGCCCTCTCGGTGAAATGATATCTGATTAGCTTGCAAGCATGTGAGCTGGTTCACAAGGGATATCATATCACGGTACGAGTAAAGAGTACTTATCGATAACGAGGTTGAACTAGGTATGGAGATACCGACGATCAAACTTCGGATAAGTAAAATATCGCGAGACAAAGGGAATTGTTATTTTATGTGAATGGTTCTTTCGATCACGAAGTCATCGTTGAATATGTGGGAGCTATTATGGATCTCCAGGTCCCTCTATTAGTTATTGATCAGAGAGGGGTCTCGATCATGTCCGCATAGTTCTCGAACCGTAGGGTGACACACTTAAGGTTTGATGTCGTTTTAAGTAGATATGGAATATGGAATGGAGTTCGAATGTTGTTTGGAGTCTCGGATGGGATCCAGGACATCACGAGGAGTTCCGGAATGGTCCGGAGAATAAGATTCATATATAGGAAGTCACTTTCCAAGTTTGGAAATGATCCGGTGCATTTATGGAAGGCGCTAGAATGTTCTAGAACCTTCTGGAAGAAATCATCATGGAAGGTGGAGTCCTGGATGGACTCCACCAACCCTAGTCGGCCAGCCAAAGCGGAAGGTGGAGTCCATGGTGGACTCCACCACCATGGCCGGCCATAGGGGAAGGAAAGGGAGCAATCCCACTTCCCCTAGGTTTCACCCATATGGTAAGTTTTGAGTTGGACTCTTATTCGAATCTTTGGGCAAACCCTATGGGGTTCCACCTATATAATGAAGGGGAGAGGGAGGGGGCCGGCCACCACACCAGCCGCACCACCCAAGGGCACCAAGGCCGGCGCCCCAAGTGCCCCCTCTCCCGAAACCCTAGCCACCCCCCTCCTCCCGTTACTCCCGCAGTGCTTAGGCGAAGCCCTGCCGGAGATCTCCACCACCACTGCCACCACGCCGTCGTGCTGGCGGGATTCCGAGGAGGATCTACTACATCCGCTGCCCGCTGGAACGGGGATAAGGATGTCGTCATCAACACCGAACGTGTGACCGAGTACAGAGGTGCAGCCCGACTGTGGCACCGTCAAGATCTTCTACGCGCTTTTGCAAGCGGCAAGTGATCGACTACATCAACCACGAGATCTAATCTCGTTAACGCTTAGCGATCTTCAAGGGTATGATGATATTTACCTCGTTGCTACCATCTACTAGAGTAGATCTTGGCTTGTTATTCGTTCTTGCGGTAGGAAATTTTTTGTTTTCTATGCTACGAATCCCTACAATATTATCAATCGAGCGAAAAAAAGATGACATTGCTAGTTTAATGGTTAAAAATAGGTAATATAAATATCTTGCATGTGGAGATAGATAATAAGTAAGAACTATTAGTGGGATGAGGTGGACAAATGATTGGCTAAGGGAATAGGTGACGTGGATAGCTTGCATGTTGAGATAGACAAATATTAATTGCACTTAGTGGGGTTTTATTTTATAAGAAGTATAGATAAGTTTACAACCAAAATCGTATAATTGTCTTTGTTGGATATAACTAGGTATTCTTTCCACTATAAAGCCAAACGGCGAATTGGTTTGTCTAGAAAATGGCTTGTTTTTCGAGAAAGAGCTTTTCTCGCAAAAGTTTGAGTGGGAGGACAATAGAAGTCGATGAGGTTATCGAACCTAAACAAAATGAGCAGAGTAGCGCAGAACCAAAAGTTGTTCTGGAGATGGCCACGACCCTCATATCTCGTATGCCTACAAAGTGTTGTAGACCCTGAGATCGAAGTATCTATTGGACCTTATAGGTTTGGCTAAATATGTAATCAAATGAAATATTTGAGGACAAAGAATTGTTGTTGAACAAATGATGAACCGACCACAAAACAAAGAAGCAATGATGGGCCCCGAATCCATTGAATGGCTTGAAGCCATGAAATCCAAGATAGTGTCTATATATGAAATCAAGGTATGAACTTGATAGATTTTCTGAAAGGATAAAACCTTTTGGACATAGGTGGACCTATAAGTAATTAGACTTATATCGACTTGTTGGGAATTTTTTTGCAACAAATGATCAAGGAGTTGACTATGACAATATTGAGATCTTCCATAGCGATAAGCAAAGTCTATATGGATTATTCTAGCATTCGCTGCATATTTTAGATATGGAAATTGGATAGCAAACCTATAAGAACATAAATTGAGGGTGTATGCAAGATACAACCATGAGTTTTTGTCAAATCCAAGATTGCTAGAATGGTATGCAAATTTCTATAGAAGAAATAAGCATCAAGGAGTTGGAATCTTCAGTGGATGAAATAGTCAAATAGTTTTGATTTCATCAGGAAGAGAAGAGACACTTGCATTTGCAAGAAATTAAGTGGGAGCGCTAAGACATTTTTCTAATACTTTATGTGGATGACATATATTTAATTAGAAATTATGTACCTTTACTAGATTTTTCATTGAAAATTTAGTTTTCAAGTGAAAGGACTTGGACAGAAACTTTGTTAAGTATCAAAATTTATGAAGATAAATTGAGACACCTAATAAGGTTAAGTTGAAAGTACATAAAAGAAATACTAAATAGTTCAATATGAAAATATCAAGAAAGAGTTCTTGTTGTATGAAGTTTAAAAAGACTTAAGTGTGTTTGACACTTGGTGAGTAAAACACATAATTGATTTAGATCATGAAACACCATAATATGTACATAGTAAAATGTTCGATGCTCTAAGGTGTTATGAGCATATACTAGAGTGAATCATGTGATGATCACTAGACAACAGTAAGAAAATCCTTGAGTATTTTTTGAAGAACTAAAGATATGTATTGTATAAGAGAGTAACAAAATAGAATCGTTGTAATGTGTTACACCGATATTAGTGTTGTCACATATACAAATAAAATTTCAATCTCAATTAGGCTAAGTTTTTATTAAAGGGTGGCACAATATGCTGGAGTGTTCCATGCTAGATTTAGATGAATTCTAAAGTTTGAACATTGTGATGGATACTACAAATGAAAGGCGAAGTATATTGTTATTTTGATAAACAACCTTTGGAAGGTGTTTGAGTCAAATAACTTGGTGCAATTCCAAATATGTCTGAACTATGAAGCTACATTCTACAGCAATGTTGGCAACATGTTCTTCACACTTCGGAATTGAGGTCTCACCAAAAGACCCAACTTATACAACGCCATACTAGCTCATTCGAGATGAGTGTTGCGTAGAGACGCAAGTGGTTAGCAAATACATACGGATTTGATGTTACAGATCTATTGACTGGAACCTCTTCCACGAGCTAAACATGATCATCACCAAAAGGCCATGGGTGTTAGATCTTTGCCAAATGTTAAACTAGATTATTGACTCTAGTGCAAGTGGGAGACAGTTGGAGATATGCCCAAGAGGCAATAATAAAGTGGTTATTATTATATTTTTTATGTTTATGATAAATGTTTACATCCCATGCTATAATTGTATTAACCGGAAACATTAATACTTGTGTGTTTTGTAAACATAAAAGAGTCCCTAGTAAGCCTCTTGTTAAACTAGCTTGTTGATTAATAGATGATCATGATTTCCTGATCACGAACATTGGATGTTATTAATAACAAGATCATATCGTTAGGAGAATGATGTGATGGACACACACCCATAGTAACCATATAATTTGATCAAGTCATTAAGTTCGTTTTGCTACAAGCTTTAAGATACATAGTAACCTAATCCTTCGACCATGAGATCGTGTTAATCAATTGCACCGGATGGATGCTTTGATGACATCAAACACCGCTTCATAATTGGGTGGTTATAAAGGTGGCATTAAGTGTTCTGAAAGTATAAGTTGAAGCGCATGGATCAAGAGTGGGATTTGTCCATCCAAATGACGGATAGATATACTCTGGGCCCTCTCAGTGGAATGCCATCCAATTAGCTTGCAAGCATGTGACTAGGTCACAAGGGATGTCATATCACAGTACAAGTAAAGAGTACTTATCAGTAACGAGGTTGAACTAGGTATGGAGAAACCAATGATCGAACCTCGGATAAGTAAAGTATCACGCGACAAAGGGAATAGGTATCGTATGTTAATGGTTCTTTCGATCACGAAGTCATCGTTGAATATGTGGGAGCCATTATGGATCTCCAGGTCCCGCTATTGGTTATTGATCGGCGAGCTATCTCGATCATGTCTGCATTATTCGCGAATCGTAGGGTGACACACTTAAGGGTTGTTATCATTTTAAAGTAGATATGGAATATGGTATGGAGTTCGAATATTCTTTGGAGTCTTGGATGAGATCCAGGACATCACGAGGAGTTCCGGAATGGTCCGTAGAATAAGATTCATATATGGGAAGTCAAATTCCAAGTTTGGGGATAATCTGGTGTATTTATGGAAGGTTCTAGAAGGTCTAGGGCTGTCCAAAATATTCACTAAGGCAGGTGGAGTCCCGGAGGAACTCCACCAGCCCTAGCCGACCCTTAAGACAGAAGGTGGCTGGACTCCACCTCCTTGGCCGGCCAACCCATAAGGAAGGGGGGGAAGTCCCACCCCAAGTCCACCTTTGACTAGGTTTGACTATTTGATTTATGGAAGGTTTGCACTAGGACTCCTAGGAGGAGTAGGTTTTAACCCTTGGGTGTTCCACCTATATAAAGAGGAGGAGAGGGGGTTGGCCGGCCACATCAAGGCTGCCCTTGGCCGCACCCCTCCCTCTCTCCCAAACCCTAGTGCTACACCCTTCTCCACCTCTCCCCTGCACGGCGATGGCGAAGCCCTGCAGGAGATCTCCACCACCACCGTCACCACCACTACAAGGGAAAGGCCTACCGCCGGCGAACCTAAATGGCCCATTGCCGGCGCACCATGAGCCCGCCGGTGCGAACGGGCCGGTGATAACTGGCCACTGCTGGCGCACCAGGCAGTGCGCCGGCGATAGGACGGATACTGCCGGCGCGCCGTCGCTGATTCGCCGGCAAAGGAAAAGTTCCACCGGCGCACCAGCAGCTGCGCCGGCAGTAGTTCTTCCAGCGATCGGCGCATGCCACGTGCGCCGGCAGTAGCTCATTTAGGTGCGCCGGCAATAAATTCGAAAATTCTTTTTTCAGCTTTTTTCCAAGCATATTAGAATACATATTTGATAGCAGTATATATTTACAACACAGTTCATATTTGTACGAGCAGCACATGCAATATGAGAAGCACATAGAGAGTCAAGTATCATTTCGGTATCAATACACAAATACACAAGTCTCGTTCCGGAATGTTGATTCATACAACACATGTGCATATGCAACACCAAAGGACTAAGTTTCATAAAGTTAGAAGTCTCGGTAGTCATCACATGTGTCGTCATACACCTCACAATGTAGCTCCTAACCTAAACTACAATCACATAGAACATGAACAACATGGTCACGATGACCATCATCACGAAGGCCATGGTCTTCATCCGGTTCCTCCTCATGTCCCTCATCTCTCCCGCTAGATAACGGGCGTATCTTCCTTCCGCCTCCACCCTAGTGGGGTATCCCTTGTAGCTGTTGCCGCTGAAGCGGTGCACCTGTCTCCGACAGTCCTCCCAGTCGTCGTAGACTCCGGGAACCCTCCCCTTGTACACGACATATGTCGTCGGCATCTCCATGCACAAGACAAGTAAAACGTTAGTACCAATGCAATGAACAAGTGCCAACTCAAATAAGAGACAAGTAGTATGAACTAAATAGCATGTGCCTCATACTTTGTTGGTCGAAATAAATAATAACATACGGGGATGGGGTCGGTGAGGCTAGGTAGGATGCACAATAGATTGATATTTGTGGCCATCACACCAAGCCTCACTGGCCCCACCCCGGAGTGTACAAGTGACCGAACATTTTAATCATCGGCCAATGCAATTAAGAAGTGCGAACTCAAATAAAAGACAAGTAGTACGAATTAAATAGCGTGCCTCATACTTTGTCGGTCGAAACAAATATTAACATCCAGGGATGGAGTCGGTGAGGCTAGGTAGGATGCACAAGAGATTGATACTTGTGGCCGTCGCACCAAGGCTCACCGGCTCCACCCCCGAGTGTACGAGTGACCGAACATTCTAATCATCGGCGAACTCCAAATACGAGGCAAGTAATGCAAATAATTATTAAGCTATCTATGCCATAATCTTGAAATATATAGCAAAGTAAATGAAACAATAGACACATGTTCACATGCACATTCATACAACTAAATAAAAGCAACAAGTCGATTCTATTGGAATATATAGCAATTATTACAATACGGAAGTTCAAGGACATATCGTTCAAGCTTTAGCAAGTGTTCCCGTCGTAGGATCAGGTTGTACGCCTAGGGGGAATGGACGGCAGCCCTCAAGCGAGTTGAACGGCCTCTCATCACGCGACATCTCCAAGCGGAGTTCTATCTCGTCATTAGGTGGTAGACCGTAGCCGTAGAAGAACTCGCCAGACCTAGCGTTGACATCCTGCAGGATTACCGTGCAAATGAACTGCTGGATGCGACCCCAGTTCTTTCTAATCTCTCTATCAGGGACATCCGCCATGTTTGCAAACCTGTTTCTGAGATTCTCTGGCAGCAACATGTCATCTGCGTACTTTATGTACTCCTGCATCTGAAGGATGGCGTACCACGCGTCCATCCCATTGTCTTGCGTCGATCGCTCGAGGCGGGGAAGTTGGTTGTGTGGGTTAAGACCAAGCCTCCTCGGGATTTCCTCTCTACTTTGAGGGGCCTGCCTTGTTGGCGAAGCCGGTGAGAGCATCATTGAGAAGGGCCCCGATGTGGGTGTAGTCTTTCTTGCGGTCCCTACCCGAGTCGAGATAGGCCGCATGCGAGTGTTGCGGGTGCACGACGATGAGGGTGCAGAACTTGTCTCTGCGGAAAACACACGGATTAACCTTTGGAAATGCAAATGGAGATATAGGATAGAATGGTGATGGGGGACTAGCGAGTGATTACTTACTCGGGGAAGTAAGGGATGAGAATGGCGCCCTTTTAATGTTCGCCGAGCATGAAATCCTCGACCTGTCTGGGTGGCAATCGCGCGATCCCCAGCGTTGCAGATGATGCTCTCCCGCATATAGAAGGGGTCCATTATCGCGATGGTCGGTGTCCCCTCCTTAACAATCTGGGAAGACAAGCTAAGAGCAACTAGGCGAACCACACTAAAGTGGAGCGCTTGCATGCGATAGATGCTGAAGATGTCGTTGAACCGGATGAAGCACAAGTCCGCGGGGTACTTCTCGACGAAGTTCATGCCAGTTGGCACCTTCGCCACGAAGAGAGGGTAAGCAGGATCTTTTGATTTGAGAAGAATGTTCTCCACATGCCCGACAGGTCTCATGCAAGCTCCTCATATCCGGGGTGAGTTTATTCGGGACATGCTCCGGCAGCATCGGTTCACCCAAGTGATGCAGAGGTCGCCAATTGTTTGGCAACTTGTCAAGGAGTGGGACCTTGACCTTGGATTTGGCCGCCGCCTTGTCTTTGGCGTCCTTCTTATTTGCCCTCTTCCTCTTCTTGGGTTGTAGTGCTGGACCATCCATCGCCGTAGTGGCCGTAGCACGGAGTGTGTTTGGGCTCAGCATATTTTTGACGGCGGCGGTGGCGACCTCCTCAGGATTTTCCTCCTCAGTCGTTTCTTGAGAATCAAACAGCTTCTTGGAGCACACATATTTCAATGCCGGTGCATCCTCATGGACAACTTGTGAAGACGTAGGAATATCCCATTGGAAGTTCTCACGTTCGTATTCCTCGGCCTCTGGCGCAGCTGGCTGTTGTGGTGGGGCGCTGACCTCTGGCGCAGCTGGCCGTTCCGGTGGGGCGATGACCACCGGCGCCGCCGGCTGTCATGGAGGGACGCCGACATGTGGCGCCGCAAGGTGCTTGTCTTTGCTTGCCGTCGACCCCGAGTAGGTGTTGATCCGAATTAGGGTCTTCGGCCATAGCAGTACCCAACCCTTCAGTGAGGCCAGATTCAACGGGCTATCGTCATCGGCACCATGCGGTTGATTAGAAGGAAACAAATCCTCATACCCGGTAACGCCCGATCCACTTCAACCCGGTAAACGTCATCCGCCATATCTCGTGTGTGCCACTTCTTATCCAGGGGCCGAAGGATGGACCCCCTCGCGACGTCTTTGAGTTCGTCGTTTACTCTCATCAGGAAGGTGCATGGCGTTGAGTTAGCCTGCGAGAACATGTGTATGGCGTTAGAGAGAGGGCAAGGATGACGAAACTAATATATTAACTTAATGTACACATTAGTTAATTACCGTGAGGGCATTGAGCTCGGCTAATGTCGACGGGCCGGCACATGCGGTGGCGGGCGTGCAAGTGACGGAGGGGCTGCTACCCGGCATGGACGGTGAATCCCTAGCACCAGCGACATTGCCGGCGGCCGGAGGAGTCTCCATTATAACATTGTCATTGCCGGCGGATGGCGGCGCCATCGAGTTGCTGCCGTCGAAGCTAACCACTTGCATTTTCGGGGGGGGCCTTGTTTGCCACCCTCATACCACGCATGTAGAGCATCGAAATCTGCTTGGACTGAAGCGGCGACTTCAGCTTTGACTTCAGGTACGAGCGTAGCTTTGAGTTGCGGTACCAGTTGCGGTACCAAACCAGCTTGGACTTGGGCTAGGATTGACTCCCTCATTTCCTCCGCCTCCCGCTGCTTCCTCTCACTGCGCGCATTTTTATCGGCCACAGATGACAAGCCGTAGTGACCATGCTTGTAGCCTGTACCGGCGCCAGCCACACGGCCTCTATGCGGCCTTCTCGTCGGTGAATGCTCATTAACGATGTTTAGCGCCCGTACGAGAGGCTTGTCCCGGGCTACCCTGCCCGTCGACGCCTGGGAGGAGGAGCCTTCGTCACATTGAGAAAGTCTTTGTGTTTCTTCTTCCTGCGGAAGAAACGCGAACCATTTAGAAATGTTGCTACTATTATATGAACGATACTTGATCTAATTAAACCGGTAAATTGCTTACCAGTTTTTTCTCCAACGCCGGGACCTTCTTGTCGTTCGTGAACCAAATTATGTCGGTTACGACCTTCGGGTCCGTGACAAGTTCCCCGGTTAGTTTCTTCTTATGGTACCGGGACCTGATGAATCTTCTTTCAAGCGGGTCCTTGTACTTGAGCCAGGGGTTCTCAATGCCGGCATTTACATACGCCTCGTCCTCCTTCGCCCAATAGGGCTCCTTTCCCTCGTACCCACGGCTCCCAAGGTTGTGGTTGCCGATGTTAAGCTCCCGCATTTCCTTCCCCCACAACTTGCGATTCTTGGTTGCTTGTAGCTCTTCATTGGCCACAAAAGCATCAAAGTCCGCCTGGGAGACATGCGGAAAGGCGGAGTGGACCTCTTCGAAACCTTTGCCCTCAGCAATCAGCTTCCGCACCATGTACTTATAGCTGCTGAGGTGTTTGGTGAACTTCAGGAGGGCTTGTGAGTTCACAATGTTGTTGGTTTGATGACTGGAGGCGTAGTCGCCTAGGAACTTGTATCATGCGTGCAACCTCGCAATGAGCTGGGCTCGCAAAGGCGCTTTGCTCTCAGCTCGGAGGTCCGTCTCGTTGAGATTGACGACCTCTCGGAGGATACATGCCAGTTGGTTGTCGTACCCCTTGGCAACATCCTTAGGCTCCACCGGCAAACCACTGGCGGGGTCCACCTCTTTGACTGTGTCTCTGCCGGTGCCGACCGTGTTTTGGCGCCTTGCCTTCCGCGGCCTCTTGGAACCACTTGTCCCGGTGCCACTACTCCCGGCGGCGCCGCTAGGATCGTCGCCGCTTGTCTCGCCGCCACCCCGGCGGTGCCGGTTGCCTCGTCGCCGCTTGGCGCGTAGGTACTACCCCGGCGGCGTCGCTTGCCTCGTTGCCGCTTGGCTCCTCGCCACTACCCCCAGCGTCATGCTCCATCTCATGGTCCTCGTCGCCGCCAACACCAGCGGCCTCGGCATCCTCCTCCGTCCTAAATAAGTGCCTATTGTAGTGCTCCTCTAATTCTTCTTGAGACGCCATGGTGGCTTGCACTAATAGAAGATGAAAAAGAGTTAGAATTCACGGAAAAATTCGGCATGACCTTTGCTAAAAATTGGTCATGCCGAGTGCTAGAATTGCCGGAACGGAAATGAATCGACATTCCGGCACTCAATAGCAACTCAATCCCTGTAACAGAAATGCAATTCACATATATGATACATAGAAAAATTTCAATTGATATAGCATTTCATCATTTGCTACTGCATTTCATCATTTAATTTCAAATATTTCAGAAATTAGTAGCAGTAGCACTGCACTTCAAATATTTCAGCAATGAACTTAACCAAATGAACTAAAAATTGAAATATGTAGCAATACCAATTCAGAGATATAAAATAGCATCATTATTACCTAACTAGAAACATAATTCATGTCTGATGCCTAGGTTTTGTGGCTGGCAAAATCTTGTTTAATCTATCTGCCATGTTTGATTCTTTCACAAAAGGTTCTTGTGTGGCGATACAATGCTAATTTAGTCTTGTACAAATTTACATTAAGTTCATGGTCTATCTTAAGTTGCTGATTTCCAACTACTCCCTCTGTACATATGGTTTATTAAGCCGACACGTAATTTAAGAAAAATGTTTGACTGTAAATTTGGTTAAAAAAATATGAATTTTATGTCACGAAAATTAAACCGTTGGATTCACATTCAAAAGACATTTCGAATGGTATGATCTTTGTGACATATAATTTATCTTTTCTTGACCAAATTTATGGTAAAACTTTTTCCTTGAACTATGTGCCAGCCTAATAAACCGGTATGGAGGGAGTAGTCAAGTAACCAAAAGAAATATCTGCGAAGTAATGGAGGAATCACAGTTTTTCTCAGTATGTCTATAGTAGAGCTTCTATAGCTGCTCCCAAACGGTGCTTGCGCTTACGAATTGTATATTTCTTAAAAGTAACTTAATACACATCTAGATTTGCACAGGCTATTTGCATGAACATATAGAGCTTAAGCCTTTCTGTAACTTTTCTAAACAAAAGCTATGTACAGATGCCAGAATTGGGCATATTGTAGTGAACAAATACAATAATGTTAGTTTGTTACTGTGATATCTTTGGATTTTGTGCTGATTGATTTACAATTTCAGTAAATATTTTGTCAACCAAACAATAGTCTAAGATGCACCTTTATTCAACCAGCCAACATCTATAGAATTTACATATTTAAATGAACCAGCCAACATCTATAGAATTTATTGCTGTATAAAATATGTAGCAATACCAAACCAGAGAGCATTATTGCTATATCAACCAGCCAACATCTATAGAATTTACAGATTTAAATGAACCAGAGAGCATTGTCATAGAAGGCACTACATTTATAGAATTTCAATGTACAAATTCAATTGTAATTAACATCTGATTGGTTCCTAAGATTTAAAATGAACTAGCATACCCTGAGGCAGAGCACCAATTTGCAAGAACTAGCATCAATCATAGCACCAATTTTTCCTCAGTAGCATTTTTTCCTCGGTCATTTGATTCTACCGCTTACGAGAGATGAATCAAGGCAACCTAGCTACTGCATCAAGGAAACCAAGCAAAATCCGTGGGAGTAGAGAGGGGATCGAAGAGGGAGGGGAAGAGGGAAGGGGAGAGGATGCTTACCGTGGCTGGCGCACGGGGCAGGTGGTGGGGGCTGGTGGAGGGGACTGTGGAGGACGGTGGCGCCGACGTCCCCGGCCTGCTACGCGCGCTCCTCTCGGCCACTGCTCCTCTCGGCGCTGGTGTCCCGCGCGTGACGCCTCCTCCTCTCGGCGACGGTGTCGACTGCTCCTCCTCGCGGCGGCGTTCTCCTCCTCTCGGCGGCGCGGAACGGGGGCGGGTGCAGGGCGGCGGCGCGGTATAGCTAGGGTTGGTTTGGGAATGGGGAAGAAGGAGAAAGAGTCGCGTCTGCGGTTAAGTCCCAGGTATAGCCGGACCATCTTATTGCCGGCGCACCTCTTGTTTGGTTCGCCGGGGACAATTATACCCCGGCGAACCAAATAGGTGGTGCGCCGGCAATAAGATGGGTCCGGCTATACACTGGGACTTGTCCCCCAGCCCCTGGCTGGCCATTTACTTTTCTTTTTTATTTTCTTTTTATTCATTTCTTTATTTGTTTTCACTTTCTTTTATGTTTGTTTTCTTTTCCCCCAAATCCTATACAAAAATGAGTTATGCATTACAAAAAATATGAGTTATGCATTAAAAAATATGAGTTATGCATTGCAAAAAAATATTAGTTATACATGTTGACCAACACAATATTAATTAGTCATACATAAAATATTGGCCATGACCATATGAGTAGTTATGAATTACACAAAATATGAGTTATAGATTGCAAATAAAGTTTTACATCATCGATTGAGAAGAGTGTTTCGCTTTCTTCTTGCTTTTCTTGCTCGTCGTTGAATAATTTAGCCCCGTGTCGTGACTTCTTCTTTTGAAGGGTCGACCTGACCTCGGTAGCGTGGTCCTGCTTCTTCTTGTGGTGTATGTTGTCTCTTCGTCCTCGGATTCTTCCATCATTGGGTCTCCGACTTGTCCTTCGAAGTCTTCCTCGTTGGCGACTCCATCCATTCCGACGATGGTCCTCTTGCCTCTCCTCACGATAACACGGCTAGGCCTGGATGGGTCGGTTATGAAGAAGCATTGGTGCACGTGTTACGCCGGTACCCATGGCTCATTCTGCACGGTGGCGTTCGTGGACTTTGATTTGTTGGCTTCGGGTAGAAACATGGTGGTGAAATACCGGTCTTCTTTTCGACGCTCTTAGCCCATCCGATACGGAACATCGGCACTTTCTCCCCGGCGTAGCTAAGCTCCCAGATTTCCTCGATTCTTCCGTAGTATGTAGTCTTTACGTCACCCGTCCAGGAATCCATCGTTACCCCTGAGTTACGGTAAACACTTGTTCTTGTCTTTTTCTTCCGTGTAGAATGTGTACCCGTTGATATCGTACGCTTGGTAAGTCATGATGTTGGGCGCGGGGCCATGTGACAAGGCCAATACTAGTTTATCCTTGTCGAGAATCCATTGGTGGGGGATTAGCATCAATGTGGTCTTTGAACCAGCGCGCGAAAGAGGAGTTGTGCTCTCTGTATATTTCGCTTCCGTCATCATCGGCTTGCCACTTGTTCTCTATCATGGTTTTGTGCTCTTTCAACCAAGGATCGATCAAGTCAATGTGTTGTAGCGCTACTAAGTTGGCCCTGTCAAAGTCGGAAGTCCGACCAGACATGTGCACGTGCAGTTCCTTCCTTCCATTTTTGTGGCCTACTCCCTCGAACCTGCGGAGGTGCTTGTTTTGAGGCAAACCAACAGGGTCCTCGATGTCTAGATAATTCGTGCAGAAAGAGATGCACTCTTCGATGAGCCAGCCCTGTACGATGCTTCCATCCGGATGTGACCTGTTACGAACGTATCCTTTAATGACCCCATTCATTCTTTCAAACGGCATCATGTTGTGTAAGAATGCCGGCCCTAGACTGACGATATCATCCATGATATGGACCAACGAGATGGACCATCACGTCAAAGAATGCAGGTGGGAAGTACATCTCAAGCTCACATAGGATCACCACGATCTCTTTCTGGAGCCTTGCGAGTTTCTTCACGCTTATCTACTTCCGAGTTATGACGTCGAAGAAGTTACAGAGCCCAATCAGCGTTGCATGGACATGGTCATCCATTATACCTCGGATTGCAACCGGAAGAATCTGCGTCATCATCACGTGACAGTCATGAGACTTCATGCCGCTGAAGTTTCGTTTCTTGGGGTCCATGTATCTGCTTATTAGCCCGGAGTAACCAAAGGGCACTCGACTCCTAGAAGGCAATTGAAAAATTGATCGACCTCGGCCGGACTAAAAGTGAAGCGAGGAGGGGGACGAGTAATAGTCTGGCTGCTTAATCCTTTTGCGCTTCTGACCGCCGTCCGCCTCCTCCTCCGAATGTCCCTCTTGGGCCGCCGGGATCTGAAGCTCTTCCCTGATGCCCAAAACTTTCAGGTCGTGTCTTGCTTTCGGCCCATCTTTGGTCCGGTCCGGCATGTTGAGAAGAGTGCCAAGCAAGCTCTCGCACACGTTCTTTGTAATATGCATGACATCAAGGCAGTGAGGTGTATCGAGAATTTTCCGATACGGCAAGTCCCAAAACACGGACCTCCTTTTCCATACACCAATGAGCGGCGTCGTTTCCTTTTTCTTCTTCTTCTCTCCAGGCTTTTGACGAATCTTTCCCGGCGGAGGGCACTCCTTCCAACCTTTCGGTAATGTATCGATCTCTTCGCCGCTCTTCTTCCGTGGAGGTCCTCGGGGTTCATTTGTACCATCGAACGGATCTCCACGCTTTCTCCACGGGTCGGTCTTCCGTAGCCACCTTCGATGCCCCATGTAAACTGTGTTCGAAGAGCCGGGATCCTTACCAAGCTGCAAAAACATCGTCTCTTCCATGCACTCGACACATGCCTTGTGTCCATGGCACACCGGCACGAAATGTAACCGTATCCGAGGTAGTCCTGCACCGTCGTGATCAACGCGGCTCTCAAAGGGAAATATTCTTCCGCGACGGCGTCCCATGTATCTACCCCTTCCTCCGCCCACAACGTTTCAAGCTCCTCTTTTAATAATTCGAGATACATGTTGATATCGTTTCCTGGCTGTGTCGGCCCTTGAATTAGCATACTCATCTGTATGTACTTCCTCTTCATGCACAGCCAGGGCGGGAGGTTGTAGATCCATACAAACACGGGCCATGTGCTATGTGTGCTGCTCTGGTTTCCGAACGGATTGAATCCGTCCGTGCTCGCACCCAACCTGATGTTTATGGGATCTGCCCCAAAACTTCCGAATTCATTGTCTAATGCTTTCCACCGGCTTGCATCCGAAGGGTGCGTCGGCACTGGGTGCTCAATCCGCTCTTTATCATTCAACACTCGCCTCCTTTCTTTCGCGTGCCGGCGCATGAGCTTTGCTTCCTTGCGGTCCGCGTAGAACCGTTGAAGCCGGGGGCGAGCGGGAAGTACCACACAACTTTCCGAGGAGCTTTCTTCTTCCCTTTCTTGTACCGTTCAGCTTCACACACGGGACATTTGGTCTTGTCCATGTGCTCCTTGCGATACATGATACGGTCGTTGATGCGGGCGTGATACTTTTCGTGGGGTAAGTCGAGAGGGCACGTGATTCTCTTGGCCTCGGCTAGACTACCGGGACACGTGTTCCCGGCAGGGAAGGAGATCTTTCACGTATTCCGGGATGTCGTCGACGCTTGTGTCCGTCCATCCGTGTTTCGCCTTCATCTCGCGGCACATCGAGAGCTACTCTCAAGCGAGACTCCCCAACCCGCGACCTGAGTCGTACAACGGAGTATTCGAGTCTATCTCGAGTTGCTCAAGCTTTGATTTCCGCTTGGCGCCTTTCGTCTTTTCGAGAAGCAGATCTTGAAGATGAGGGTCCCGCACGACCGAAGCTAGCGGCACCTCTTCGTCGTCGTCAAGGTTATTGTCGTCGTCAAGGTTATTGTCGTCGTCAAGGTTATCGTCACGTGCGACAAACTCTTCATCGTCATCAATATCATGATGCCCTCCTTCTTGCCGGCCATTATTACCACCTGCCGCCGTCGCCCCATTGACCTCCGCGCCATCATCACTCATCCATTGAGTGTGTCCATGCATGAATCCATTAGTGAGCAGGTGCCCCTGCAATTTGCCCGAATACGGGTCAAACCATTTCCCTCGTTTGCATCTCCGGCACGGACACAATACCTCCGTGCGTTTATTTTCATACATGTCGATGATCGCGTGTTTCAGATATCTCATCACGATGCTTTCACTCATCTCGATAACCATTCTCGCTCTGCATGGTAAGATTACATAATTGATTAGAACCATGCATCCGTCGGTAGTTTTCACGGAAAATTTCGGCATGACCTTCCTACACGGTAGGACATAGGAGCGCCGAAATGTGCCGAAACGGAAACTTGAAGAATCAACATTTCGGCGCAACGTTGGCAACTCATTTTCAACGCCAATACACACACAAGCACAAGCACAACATATATATATGCCACACACGAGAGCTAGCTTTGCTTCAAATGTCCAACATACATCGATTTCATTCCTTAATTTGTTCATTAATCACCTATTTGTTTGATATATTCGTCGATGAGATCGAGACGACTAATACGTCCAATTTGCATCACTATTTTATATCACAATTTGCTGTTATTCATTGATATATTTCATATTGGGACAAAATACTTATGTTATTTCATCTATTTTGCATGTTTCATGATTATTTGGAGATCGCACACCGGAGCCAGGTTTCTGCTGGAAAAAGCACCGTCAGGATGCAATATTTCGGAAGATCAACTGTGGAAGGAAATTTTACCAAAAATCCTATTTTTCCAGATGACGAAGGAAGCCAGAAGGCCAGCTGGACCCAGGGTGGGCCCACACCATAGGGCGGCGCGGCCCATGGCCTGGCCGCGCCACCATGTGGTGTGGGGCCCACACAGCCCCTTTCGCCTCCTTTTCTTCGCGAAACTCTTCGTCCCGAAGACCTAAGCCACAGAGGGATCCTCACGAAAGGTTACAGCCGCCTCTGCGGGGCGGAGAACACCAGAGAGAAAAGAGCTCTCCGGCGGGCAGGAATCCGCCGGGGAAATTCCCTCCCGGAGCGGGAAATCGACGCCATCGTCACCGCCATCGAGCTGGACATCATCTCCATCACCATCATCATCATCTCCACCATCATCACCGCCATCTCCACCGCTAGACATCGTCACCGCTGTAGCAATTTGGGGTTTGATCTTGATTGTTTGATAGGGAAACTCTCCCGGTACTGATTTCTACTTGTTATTGATGCTATTGAGTGAAACCATTGAACCAAGGTTTATGTTCAGATTGTTATTCATCATCATATCACCTCTGATCATGTTCCATATGATGTCTCGTGAGTAGTTCGTTTAGTTCTTGAGGACATGGGTGAAGTCTAGATGTTAGTAGTGAACTATGGTTGAGTAATATTCAATGTTATGATATTTAAGTTGTGGTGTTATTCTTCTAGTGGTGTCGTGTGAACGTCGACTACACGACACTTCACCATTTATGGGCCTAGGGGAATGCATCTTGTATTCGTTTGCCAATTGCGGGGTTGCCGGAGTGACGAAACCTAAGCCCCGTTGGTATATCGATGCGGGAGGGATCGCGGGATCTCGAGTTTAAGGTCTGTGGTTAGATTTATCTTAATTACTTTCTTGTAGTTGCGGATGCTTGCAAGGGGTATAATCACAAGTATGTATTAGTCCTAGGAAGGGCGGTACATTAGCATAGGTTCACCCACACAACACTTATCAAAACAATGAAGATTAATCAAGCTGTATGTAGCGAAAGCACTAGACTAAATTCCCGTGTGTCCTCAAGAACGTTTGGTCATTATAAGTAAACAAACCGGCTTGTCCTTTGTGCTAAAAAGGATTGGGCCACTCGCTGCAATTATTTCTCTCGCACTTTACTTACTCGTACTTTATTCATCTGTTACATCAAAACTCCTTGAATACTTGTTTGTGAGCATTTACAGTGAATCCTTCATCGAAACTGCTTGTCAACACCTTCTGCTCCTCGTTGGGATCGACATTCTTACTTATCGAAGATACTACGATACACCCCCTATACTTGTGGGTCATCAAGACTATTTTCTGGCGCCGTTGCCGGGGAGTCAAGCGCTATTGGTAAGTGGAATTGGTAAGGAAAACCTTTACTTGTTTGTGCTGATTTTATTTCGCACTGTCTGCTATAAGTCATTATGGAGAGATCTTCTCTTCAATTTCTATTTGGGAAATCTACTACTACTGCAACGGTAGTGGATGAGGCGCCGAGTGAGGAAGTGATACCATATAAAATACCTATGAAAATTATTGAACGTGTTATGGATAACCGCTATGAAGGGGATGGCACTGTCCATCCTGGTGATCATTTACTGTTTTTGCATGAATTATGCGGGTTATTCAAATGTGCAGGTATTGCTATGAATGAAGTAAGGAAGAAACTATTCTCTCTATCGCTGTCTGGTAAAGCGGCGCATTGGTATAAATTACTGGATAATGGGGATTCTCTTGAATGGAATGATATTGTGCCCCGGTTTTATTCTAAGTTCTATCCTCCAAGTGAAATTCACAAGGATCGGAACCGCATATATAATTTCTGGCCTCATGATGGAGAAAGTATTGCCCAAGCTTGGGGGAGATTGAAGTCTCTAATGCTCAAATGCCCCATTCATGAGCTTCCTGGTAATGTTATTATTGATAATTTCTATGCAAGACTTTCTTTTCAAGACAAGACCTTGCTTGGATACTTCTTGTTCTGGATCATTTACACGCAACAAAGAAGAGTTTAAAAGGGACCTTCTTGATCGGATCGAAGAAAATACTGAAGGTTGGGAGAACGACAAGGATAGAGAATCAGGTATAATTTATGATTATAAATGCATTGAAGCTTTTATGGATACTGATAAATTTCGTAATATGAGTGCTATATATGGTCTTGATTCTCAAGTTGCTGCAAATCTTTATAAAGCTTTTGCCTCTCATTATGAATTGCCTAAGAAGAATTTTGACAAGTATCATGAACCGTATAAAGATAAAATTGATTCATCTATTAATAAATGTGTTGTAGTTGAAACTGCTGATCATGTTATTCCTGAAGCTTATATTGAAAAAACTCCTTTCCCTGCTAAAATGAAGGAGTACTCTGTTATAAGTAGTGCGGTTCATAAAAGTGAAAAGAAACCTATGGAACCTGAAGAACAAATAAAGGTTGAACCTGCTGTTGCAATAGTTAAAGATCTTGTAACTGAAAATGTGGAGGATCGTCATATTATTTTCTGTGAAGATGCTTCTAATATTGTTTCACATCCTAATAAACCCAAACAAGCTAGCGTTCCTATGCTATCTGTTAGAATTGGTGATCATTGCTATTATGGTTTATGTGATATTGGTGCAAGTGTTAGTGCTATTCCTTATGAGCTTTACACGGAGATATTGCACGAAATTGGTTCTTGTGAACTTGAAGATATTGATGTGGTTATTCAGCTGGCTAATAGAGAAACTATTTCTCCAATTGGTATTGTTCGAGATGTGGAAGTTCTATGTGGTAAGATTAAATATCCTGCTGACTTTTTGGTACTTGGTTCTGCTGCTAGTGGTTATTGTCCTATTATTTTTGGTAGACCTTTTCTAAATACTTGTGGAGCTATTATAGATTGCAAGAAAGAGAAAATTTTGACTAAATTTGCTGGCGAATCTTATGAGTTTAACTTCTCTAAATTTACCAAAACTCCTTATAAAGCTGATTTGCCTAGTGATGATTTTAAAATGGAGCAGTGTGCATCTATGGTTCTTGTTCCTAATAATCCTTTGCAGCAACATTTGGAGAATAGCGAGAGTGAAGTTTTTAGGAAAGAAAGAGATGAGCTTGAGGAGATTTTTCTTCGCCAACCTATTCTCAAGCATGATTTACCGGTGGAAGATTTGGGTACAACACCGCCACCCAAGGAAGATCCTGTTTTTGATTTAAAGCCTTTGCCTGATAATCTCAAATATGCTCATATTGATGATAAGAAAATATATCCTGTTATTATTAGTTCTAAGCTTACAGAGTTCGAAGAAGAAAGATTATTGCAAATATTGAAGAAACACCGAGGTGCTATTGGCTATACTCTTGATGACTTGAAGGGGATTTCTCCCTCTATTTGCCAACACGCCATTAATATGGAAGATGATGCGAAGCCTGTTGTTGAACCTCAGCGTCGTCTAATTCCTAAGATGAAGGATGTGGTAAGAAATGAGGTATTACGACTTCTTGAAGCTGGTATTATATATCCTATTGCTGATAGTAGATGGGTTAGTCCTGTTCATTGCGTTCCTAAGAAAGGAGGAATGACTGTTGTGCCTAATGATAATGATGAGCTCATACCTCAAAGAGTAGTTGTAGGTTATAGAATGTGCATTGATTTTCGAAAAGTTAATAAGGTTACTAAGAAAGATCATTACCCTTTGCCTTTTATTGATCAAATGTTAGAAAGGTTGTCTAAAAATACTCATTTTTGTTTCCTTGATGGTTATTACGGGTTTTCACAAATTGCTGTTAAAGCTAAAGATCAAGAGAAAACCACTTTCACTTGTCCCTATGGAACTTATGCTTATAGGCGTATGCCTTTTGGTTTGTGTAATGCTCCTGCTACTTTTCAAAGATGCATGTCTGCTATTTTTCATGGCTTTTGCGAGAGTATTGTAGAGGTATTCATGGATGATTTTTCTGTCTATGGGAATTCTTTTGATAATTGCTTGCGAAACCTCGATAAAGTTTTGCAGAGATGTGAAGAAACTAACCTTGTTCAGCGAGTAGATAAAAAACTGAATGTTATTCATTATGCTAGCAAGACTCTTGATGCTGCTCAAAGAAATTATGCTACAACTGAAAAAGAATTGTTAGCTGTAGTCTTTGCTTGTGATAAGTTTAGATCTTATATTGTTGATTCAAAAGTTACGATTCATACTGATCATGCTGCAATTAGATACTTTATGACAAAGAAAGATGCTAAGCCGAGGCTTATTAGATGGGTACTTCTTTTGCAAGAATTTGATTTACATATTGTAGATAGGAAAGGTGCTGATAATCCTGTTGCTGATAATTTGTCTAGATTGGAAAATATTGCTTATGATCCCGTTCTCGTTAATGATAGTTTTCCAAATGAACAATTGGCTGTAATAAAGGTGAGCTCGCGAGACAGCCCTTGGTATGCTGATTATGCTAACTTTATTGTATCCAAGTACTTGCCTCCAACCTTTTCAGCTCAGCGAGAGGAGGAAATTCTTTTATGACTTGAGGCATTATTTTCGGGATGACCCACACTTATATAAAGAAGGAGTGGATGGTATTCTGCGAAGGTGTGTTCCCGAATATGAACAACAAGAGATATTGAGTAAATGTCATGGTAGTGCTTATGGAGGACATCACGCCGGAGATAGAACCGCGCAAAAGGTTCTACAATCAGGTTTTTATTGGCCAACTCTCTTCAAGGATGCGAGAAAGTTTATTTTATCTTGTGACGAATGCCAAAGGGTTGGTAATATCTCCAGACGTAATGAAATGCCTATTAATTATACTCTTGTTATTGAACCGTTCGATTGTTGGGGATTTGACTTTATGGGACCTTTTCCCTCCTCAGAAGGTAACACTCATATACTTGTTGCTGTTGATTATGTTACTAAATGGGTGGAAGCCATACCTACAAAAAGTGCCGATGGTGAGACCTCTTTAAGAATGCTTTTAGATATTATTTTTCCTAGATTTGGAGTACCTAGATATATTATGACTGATGGAGGTTCTCATTTTATTCATGGAGGTTTTAGAAAAACTCTTGCCAGGTATGGAATTAATCATAGAATTGCTTCCGCTTATCACCCTCAAACTAGTGGTCAAGTAGAATTATCGAACAGAGAGATTAAATCTATTTTGGGAAAGACCGTTAATAAATCTAGAAAGAATTGGGCTAGTAAATTGAAGGATGCACTATGGGCTTATAGAACTGCTTATAAAAACCCCATGGGAATGTCACCTTATAAAATGGTTTACGGAAAAGCTTGTCATTTACCTTTAGAACTAGAACACAAAGCTTATTGGGCTGTTAGAGAACTAAATAAAGATCCTAAACTTGCCGGTAATAAGAGGTTGTTGCAATTAAGTTCACTAGATGAATGGAGAAGTGAAGCTTATGAAAATGCTAAACTCTTTAAAGAGAAAGTTAAGAAATGGCATGATAGAAGGATTATTAAAAGAGAGTTTAATATTGGGGATAAAGTCCTATTGTATCGGTCTCGTCTCAGACTCTTTGCAGGGAAATTACTCTCGAAATGGGAAGGACCATATGTTGTTGAGGAGGTGTATCGTTCAGGAGCAATAAAAATTAGCTCTCTCCAAGGCAATGCTACGCAAGTGGTGAATGGGCAAAGACTCAAGCATTATATCTCGGGTGATTCTTATAATGTTGATGTTGATATTATTCAAGTGGAAACACCGGAGGCTTTCATCAAAGGACAAATTGACAGTCCGCCAGAACTCGACTTTGAATAGGTAACAGTACTGGTAATGAAAAGTTCGCAATTTACTTTCCGAACAATATTTCTGCTGTTTTTGGAAAATATGAAAAATTACGAGATCGAAACGGAGTGGAAAAGACGCACGAGGGCGTGCCACCACGAGCCGGCGCGGCCGGCTCGGGCCCGCGCCACCCCGTGGTGCAGCCGCCTCGTCGCCCCTTTCCGACTCTGGTTCGACCTGGTACTTTCCGTTTGTTCTGAATTTTTTTATTATATATAATCCCCCGGACCCCTGGAGGTCCGTATATCGTGTTCTCGACGTGTTTTGTTTTGAGCTGTTTCTGCCAGGATTTGTTTTGGATCTAGAGCCATCATGTCTTTGTCGGGAACTCCGAAGGACAGCTCCTGCAAGGATGTTGGCAACTTGTACATGGAGGAGCTGAGGATGCACCCAAAGGAGTTGATGCTCGTCGAGGGAAAGCTGCAGATCAAAGATGTTCGGGGTCCCAAAGGAGAAGGAAGCTTGGAAGACGGGATGGAGAAGCTAGAACAAGAGGTCTTCAATTACAAGAAGATGGCCGAGCGTGAAGTGGATATCTTCCACAAGATTGTGTCCGAACTCATTGCTTGAACACGAGAAGGAAACCGCAAAGCTATGGGGCGACATCCTCTCACTTCACGACACCACCAACAAACTCCAAGCTCAACTCTATGACGTCCATAATCGGAGCTGTGAGTATGAAAACAGGTTTAAACACATAAGCCGTCGTTGCTAGTTTCGAGGATTCCCGAGACCAAGATGTCATTTGTTGATGGAGAGCCTCTATCTTGGAAGTCCGAAGACGGGAATTCATCACCACCATCGCCAAAGGAGTAATTCATCATCGGTATTGGCATCCCCTTGGTTTGTTCCAAGTTGGGGGAGTGCCGCGGTATCACATCATCACTACCTTTTACTTTTTACTATCAAGTAGTGTCATATCATGAGTAGGGAAGTTATCGTATAAGATGGGTTGCAGCGTGGAAGTATCTCTCCTTTAGTTTGTCTATGTATCCCTTGGTGTGAGTTATCGTTACGGAATATTAATGAGAAGTCTTATCATTTACATATTGCACACTTTATTTTAGTTTGCAATTTCTACTATATGATTGATCTTGATTTTAGTATCGGTACCACTTTGGGAGCATTAAGTAAATCTATTTGGTTTTGGCAAACTTAGCAATGGTCAATAGCAACAACACTTTGAGTTTTAGAAGAATACAGGAAATACATGTAGAAGATGTTATTATCTTTCTTATCAGTTCTCAGCTTAGTATTCTGAAGTTAAAACTGTTTGTGCTTACAAGTAAGATGCATGATTGTTTCTATCACATGTATATTTGTTTGTTTCCTTCAACTCTTATGCTTGCTATTTAACCTTGCTAGCCAAAGACCTGTATTGAGAGGGAATACTTCTCGTGCATCCAAACCTGAACCCAAACCTATGCCATTTGTGTCCACCATATCTACCTAATGCATGGTATTTTCCGCCATTCTAAGTAAATACTTCATGTGCTACCTTTAAACAATTCAAAACGTATTACTCCTTATTTGTGCCAATGTTTTATAGCTCATGAGGAAGTATGTGGTGTTTTATCTTTCAATCTTGTTGGGCAACTTTCACCAATGGACTAGTGGCTTCATCCGCTTATCCAATAATTTTGCAAAAAGAGCTGGCAATGGGATTCCCAGTCCCAAATTAATTAATCTAAATAGACACTCCTCCATGGTATGTGATTGATGGACGGCACCCGAAGGATTCGGTTAGCCATGGCTTGTGTAAGCAAAGGTTGGGGGAGTGTCATCATAATAAAAATAAAATAAAAAGGCACTCCTTCATGGTATGAGATTGTTGGCAGGCACCCGAGGATTCGGTTAGCCATGGTTTGTGAAAGAAAGGTTGGAAGGAGTGCCATACAAAATAAAAATAAAATGGGAGCCGCTCTTTGAAGGTTGTCTGGCAAGGGGGTTAGAGTACCCGCTACCAGTCGTTGACAACGACAAACACCTCCCAAAACTTTACTTTTATTCTCTTTATATGATTTCAAAACTGAAAAAAAGCTCTAGCACATGATTTAATCCATGATTCCCTCTGCGAAGGGCCTGTCTTTTACTTTATGTTGAGTCAGTAAACCTATTTCCCTCCATCTCAAGCAAGCATTTGAGTTGTTGTGATCAAACTATTATATTGTGATTTACTTCATCATGTCTTTACTCTTCCTTGTTTAGTACAAGTTTTACCTGAATGAATACAGCTTTGAAAGTCATCAATGATTAATATGATTGAGTATGCAAGTTTACCATAAGCTTTAATATGAGAGCGCTTCTCAATAGATAAGTATAATCTGTTAACTGTTCTCTGACCAAGAACAAAGTTTGCCATCACCAATTATGATTTCTTATGCACCTTTATTTGTGATTACCTTATACTTGTTTCAAGTTGAATTATATGAGGAAGTTGTTTACTAGAATGCCTTGTGTGAATTAATATGATGCTTCTTGTCCGTATTTTATTTTATCGACTCTTCACTCCATAAACATGTGGTCTTGTTTACTGAGCTCAGTTTCGCTTGGGGACAAGCGAAGTCTAAGCTTGGGGGGAGTTGATACGTCCAATTTGCATCACTATTTTATATCATAATTTGCTGTTATTCATTGATATATTTCATATTGGGACAAAATACTTATGTTATTTCATCTATTTTGCATGTTTCATGATTATTTGGAGATCGCACACCGGAGCCGAGCTTCGCTGGAAAAAGCACCGTCGGGATGCAATATTTCGGAAGATCAAGCTGTGGAAGGAAATTTTACCAAAAATCCTATTTTTCCGGATGATGAAGGAAGCCGGAAGGGGAGCCAGTCTGGACCCAGGGTGGGCCCACACCATAGGGCGGCGCGGCCCATGGCCTGGCCGCGCCACCATGTGGTGTGGGGCCCACACAGCCCCTTTCGCCTCCTTTTCTTCGCGAAACTCTTCGTCCCGAAGACCTAAGCCACAGAGGGATCCTCACGAAAGGTTACGGCCGCCTCGCGGGGCGGAGAACACGAGAGAGAAAAGAGCTCTCCGGCGGGCAGGAATCCGCCGGGGAAATTCCCTCCCGGAGGGGGAAATCGACGCCATCGTCACCGCCATCGAGCTGGACATCATCTCCATCACCATCATCATCATCTCCACCATCATCACCGCCATCTCCACCACTGGACATCGTCACCGCTGTAGCAATTTGGGGTTTGATCTTGATTGTTTGATAGGGGAAACTCTCCCGGTACTGATTTCTACTTGTTATTGATGCTATTGAGTGAAACCATTGAACCAAGGTTTATGTTCAGATTGTTATTCATCATCATATCACCTCTGATCATGTTCCATATGATGTCTCGTGAGTAGTTCGTTTAGTTCTTGAGGACATGGGTGAAGTCTAGATGTTAGTAGTGAACTATGGTTGAGTAATATTCAATGTTATGATATTTAAGTTGTGGTGTTATTCTTCTAGTGGTGTCGTGTGAACGTCGACTACACGACACTTCACCATTTATGGGCCTAGGGGAATGCATCTTGTATTCGTTTGCCAATTGCGGGGTTGCCGGAGTGACGAAACCTAAGCCCCCGTTGGTATATCGATGCGAGGAGGGATCGCAGGATCTCGCAGTTTAAGGCTGTGGTTAGATTTATCTTAATTACTTTCTTATAGTTGCGGATGCTTGCAAGGGGTATAATCACAAGTATGTATTAGTCCTAGGAAGGGCGGTACATTAGCATAGGTTCACCCACACAACACTTATCAAAACAATGAAGATTAATCAAGTCGTATGTAGCGAAAGCACTAGACTAAATTCCCGTGTGTCCTCAAGAACGTTTGGTCATTATAAGTAAACAAACCGGCTTGTCCTTTGTGCTAAAAAGGATTGGGCCACTCGCTGCAATTATTTCTCTCGCACTTTACTTACTCGTACTGTATTCATCCGTTACATCAAAACTCCTTGAACACTTGTTTGTGAGCATTTACAGTGAATCCTTCATCGAAACTGCTTGTCAACACCTTCTGCTCCTCGTTGGGATCGACATTCTTACTTATCGAAGATACTACGATACACCCCCTATACTTGTGGGTCATCAACGACGCGCCGCGACAATGGCGTATGGAAGCCGACTTTCTAGATCTAGATCTAGATTGAGCGGTCAATGCGGGATATTAGATCTAGATCTACATAGGGGGATGTGGGAGATGCATGTAGGAAGGGAAGATTTGCTCAAAAAATATGATTTTATTTGGTCAAATTGGTGAAATTGGGGATAGAAATGAGCAAAAATGAGCTGGGTTGGGAGAAGGCTCGGGTTTGAGTGGAGGAGTGGAGTGGTAGTAGTGTGGGGGAGTGGTTGTTGAGCAGAAATAACTGCCCAGGTTACTGCCGACGCACCATGGCACGGGTGCGCCGGCAGAACATAGCTATTTCGGCTATACCACCCCCAGGCCAGGCCCAAGAGTCATTGCCGGCGAACCAGCCAAGGCGTGCGCCGGCAATAGCGCGTTTTCCGCCGGCGCACCCCTGGGCTGGTGCGCCGGCAATGACTCTTGGGCCTGGCCCGAATCGACCGCGGCCATGCCAAGTTTTTTCCCCGGCGCGTCTTTTCGGCAGGTGCGCCGGCAGTAGGCCCTCATCGCCGGCGCGGCTGAAAATAGGTGCGCCGGCAACCCTTTCCACCGGCGCATGTGCTAGGTGGTGCGCCGGCACCACTTGCCTCCACCTATAGCCATTTTCCTAGTAGTGGACGCCGTCGTGCTGCCAGGATTCCGAGGAGGATCTACTACTTTCGCTGCCCGCTGGAACGGGGGGAAGGACGTCTTCGTGATGAACTGACAGAATGAACAAAAGGAGCTCCAATCGATCGATTCAGGCTAATCAGATATAAGGGCTATTTGGTCATTACACGTGGGCCCAGCCTGTTAGGGGGCAAATCATCAAATGCCAAAGTAAAGTGCGGCAAAAAAGGAACCTCAAAGTAATTGAGGGTAAAACTTAAAGTGGCAAAGTAATTGAGGGCAAATAATAAATTTCCCCCAAAAAAAAGAACGAATCGGTACACATACAGTGGCATTGTATGTGTTATGGGACATGGTGGGAGGGTAAAACAATTCGAAAAAAATGTTGGATGGAAATTTTAGTTGAAACCTTACCTCCTCTATTATTAGGTATATAGATTCCCGAATATGTTGTCGTCCTATTTTGCGGGGCCGGATCTGAGCGACCCATTTTAAACCCTTATAATACGTTTACCATGCCCCTTTATATACTATATATATACTATACCATACCACTAGTACTTGATATTAAAAGTTACGGGTGGGATAATGGTTTTTCATCTACTCCAGCGACGTAGAGCTTCCTCCTTTTCTTACCCGGTCTCACACGTCAGGTACATCAAAATTAACCGTGTGGATTTGCTTCCTCTCCCCCTTCTTTGCTGCCCTAGTGCATCGACACCACCCCAATCCCACCCCGCCGCAGTATACGCCGTCTACTCGAGCCTCGCCGCACCGGAGAATATGATCTGAGTCGGGGTACGTTCAGGGGCGCATCTGTCGCGTCTTTGGGGGCCAAATATCTGCCGGTTGCGCCGCTCGGCCTCGCCGCCGAGGACCTGTTCGGTCAATTGCGTCGTTAGGTTTCTTACTCATTTTTTGGGCACTATTGTGGGCGACCATTGATCAACAGTTGCTACCCACGGAGATGGACATGTGGAAGATGCTGGAAAAGTTCCGAGCTGAGGTCATTGACTCCTCTTCCGACGACAAGTCCGATCAGACGACGCAGAACATGGCTTATGCTGCAGCCTCTATCCACCACGAGCACAATGCTAGCCAGATGGCGGTGCATCGGAGCTCTGTGAAGGGCCGCTCAAAAAAACTGCCGCGCAACAGAGTGGAAGGGCACATCTGGCTCCACTAGAACTACTTCGATCGCACCGATCCGGTGTTCCCGAAAAAGCTATTCCGAAGCCGATACAGGATGTCAAGGGACATGTTCATGGTCATTCTATGGGGCGTTAGAGACTAGGACCCGTACTTCCATTGCAGGCCGATGCAACAGGTACGATAGGCTTCACCTCGTACCAAAAATGTTCCGCAACTATTAGCATGCTACCCTATGAAATGGCTGCTGATATATTCGATGAGTATCTTCGAATGGGTGAGAGCACCTGCCTTGAGTCAATGTACCGCTTTTGCCGAGCCGTGATTGCCGTGTTCGGAGAATATTACTTGAGGGAGCCAACAGTTGAGGATACTAGGTGGCTATAGACAACGAGTCTAGAGGGTTTCCAGGCATGATTGATATCATAAATTGCATGCACTGGTAGTGAAAGAACTGTCCATTTGGATGGCAGGGTCAGTACAACGGCCATGCGGAGGGATGCACTGTCATTCTTGAAGCAGTGATATCTCACGATTTATGGATTTGGCATTCATTCTTTGGCATGGCCGATTCTAACAATGACATCAATGTGTTGCACCGATCACCGGTTTTCAACAGGCTTATGGAAGCCAAAGCTCCTTAGGTGAGCTACGAGATTAATGGAAATGAATATGACAATCCATATTATCTTGCTGATGTCATCTATCCTAATTGGGCCACACTGGTGAAGACTGTCTGTAATCCAAACTCGGAAAAGACGAGGAGGTTTGCCAAGATGCACGAGGCTTGCAGGAAAGATGTGGAGCGGGAATTTGGTGTGCTCCAAACTCGGTGGGCAATTATCCATCACCCGGCAAGAACATGGTCGCTGAAGACCATGCATGAGGTGATGATCTGTTGCGTGATCATGCACAACATGTTTATTGAGAACGAGCATCTTAATGCCGCAATGACCACCTATGGAATTTCCAAGACGAGGTGGTTGCGCCAATCCCTAGGGCATCATCCTGGCAGCAGTATCTGCATATGAATATTGAAGTCACTCTCGAGAACATGTCCAAACGCATACAGACGGATCTGATTGAGCATCAGTGGGCATTGGCTGGCCATGAAGACATTGCGTAGTAGTGATACATTTTCAGGTAAACTTTCAAAAATTTGGATGTAATAACTGACTACTTTAAATCTGTTTATTTTGTTGTTTAAATATTAAAATTCATTTTCGCGGGCTAAATGGTCGGTCCGCTGGAGGCACCACCAGCGTAAACGGATGTACAGTCAAAAACGATTAATTTCGTGTCCGCGGCCAAACGCAACGGACCATTTTGCGCGTCCAACCTAAGACGTCTTCTAGAAGGACGTCTCTCTTTCAGATGTTACACATATAAAAGCAGCACCAAAATGGGACCCCCGTCGTCCTCATCGACGATTCATCCCCATGGACGATTCCTACCCAAATTCCATCGACGATTCGTCCCCATCGCGCGCGCGCCGCCCCAAACCGAGGGTTCACCAGTCGTTGGGCGCAGAGCGGCGCTCCGGCCGGCGGGAGCTGGACGAATGGATGCGGCAGGGGATGACTCCATGGGCATGTGCCGAGGATCGTTCGGTGCCGCTGCTACCGTCGGCAGGTACGTGTCTGGAAATCACGAGCTTCTTCTTGCTGCTGCCCGTAGCGTGCTGCCCGCCGCCGCGCGCGTCCGGCCTGCGTATCGCTCCTAGACCGCGCGCCGCCCCCTGTCGGTGCCGCCCAGCAAGCAAGCTGCTCTCGGCGACAATGAACGCACCGCTCCCGCAGGTGCGCCGCCGGAGCAGGAGTTGCTGTCACGCCGCCCGCGGTGCTCGCCCAGCAGGAGCCTAAAGCCGCCCGCCGTCGGCCACCAGCCTGCCTCTCGATCACGCCGCGCCGCCCGCTTGTTCCCCGACAAGGTGTGTTGCGAAACAGAGGTCATGGTCACATCGGCCCGTGCGAGAGGGGCGGCGTTACGGGGATACACCGGAAGCCGCTGCGCGGAAGCGGAGCTCGATGTCGCTGAGGTCATGGCGCTGCATCCCCATGGACCGAGCAGCTTTTTTTTTTTTTTTTTTGAAAGGCCCGCCCGACGAGCGATGGTCGCTGTCGTTACCGTGACAGTGACAGTGACACTGTGACAGTGACCGGCGGTCAAGAGTGGATGCTGTCGGTCCCACATGCCAGTGACGCGGCATGAAACCCATTCCCTCGTCTCGAGTCAGACTCAATCGATATCCACACGCGGCTCGGTTGGTCGTGGATACATGCCATGGCGTACGTACAGCAGTGACGGTGCTTAGGCCTACTAAATTAGGCCTAGGTGGGTGGATGGATGGTTACGTGTTGGTAGACTATACCTGGACTACAGTGACGGGGCTCGTCCGCGATCTGTCGCTGCAACACACAGTTCCACTTGTCCAAGTCATGTTGTCAGCGAAACCTCCGGCCTTCCCGTTGGCGCGCGCGCGGCTGGTACCTCTGCCTCAGCGGCGTGAAATATATATAAATTTCATTTTTTTATTCAAGATATTTAATGCTTTCAAAAATGAAAGCACGATTCCCCATAGAGATACGTACATAAGGGGGATCTTTGGATAATAATGCTGTTCAGGCCTAGGGTTTATCTATACACGGATTAGGCACAAAGCCATAATAATTTTATTATGCCATTAAAATGACGGGGGAGATAATACCTATTTAAGTTTAAGAGTCGTTCACTACTGCAAGGATCATCTTCTATATTACTCCTAGAAGATAATGATAATCATTTTTCTAATGATGCATAGAGTACTTGTCAACCAAAAAAAGATTTACATACATGCAGCTTATAGATTATGGACTATAGACAAAGGCCATCGAACAAATGAACCGAATACTCCACTAGTGACAGACAGTAGTGGAACTCACTGGACAGTAAACACCGAAAAAAGCCATATGCATGATGAAAATGAAAACTGAAGAAGAAATAATAATAAATACAGCGCCTCCCGTCTGTGCGCCACGGACCAAGCAATATCCCATATTATAATAGGTGTTCTGCTGATTAGAACTCACAAGAGTCATTAGGAAAATGAAAGTTACAAATAACTACCAGCACCACAAACATATAAAGGGTCAGTTTCACTAGTTTTGATCTATATTTTCTTAGCCTTCTTTCCAGTTACTTAGTAAAAACATGTCTGCAAAACATACACTACTTGCAGTTGGGAATTCAACTTTTCCGTTCAATGTCCACGGGCAAATTATAAGTATCGTCCAATAAGAGTTTGACCCAGCAAAAACCTCATGGCGCGGCAACTCGCCAACTTCACAAATAGAATAGCATTCTGAATAAAGGGTACGGGTAGTTGAACATTGAGGCAATCAAATCTTCAGATGCTCACGGCATCACATAGAAAGTTAAACTGATCACAGTCTTTGTTCTTATACGAAAGGAAATAAACCAAATGAAAGTACATTTTTTCATGTACTGAAACTGCTCTATCTCCTGTAAGTGAACAACTGGGTACTTCTCAAACAAGTCTTTTGTCCGCGTAACTGGGCCAGGAAGAGGAGAACGGAATTTTCATATAAATATACACTGGCTGTGGTGATGCAAGTGTACATATTAGAAACTAGCACTACAATCACTGTCGTATTGAAGAACATTCCTTCTAAACCGAACTTCTTAACTGAACCTCGCAACACGCCTAGCAGCTGCGGTCGCAAGCATGGCCTAAAAACAGTAGAAAAAATTGGGGGAAAATATCACGGGGGCATGCATCCGAGATTCGCCTCACAAATCAATACGTATTAGAAAGGGACGCAAAGGAAGAAGAAAGGTACCCTTCCGCCCGGGGAAGCTGCCTCATACCACCGCCTCGAAACAGTGGTCCTTGCTCGAAGTTTCGGCATGGAGGAATCAAGCTCCTCAGCCTCCACGCAAACCCATTCTTCGCACACCCAGACAGCGACAAAACATGGGGATGAGAGAGCGAGCGGATTCCTCCCGGTTGCTCGCTCCGTCGGTCTTCACCGATTTCACCTTCGCCCAGCGGGAGAACCCCATCCCTCCGCCATGAGAGAGCTCACCACCACCCCGACTGACACTCTCTCTCCCCTGAAAGAGATAAGGGAATAGCTGCCGACAAGAGAGACCAGGAAAAAACCGGACCAACTAACAAAACCAGGATCACAAAAACGGTGGGGAGACGAGTGCGCGACGAGATCCATGGCATAGTTCAGAAACGAGCGGTAAGCGATCTGACTTGACACGAATTGTGATTTCAGCTAGCTGAAATTTAGGAAAAAGGTGTTTAGATTTATGTGCCTGGAGCCCTGGACAAACCTGTAACAAATAATCCGTGACACACCAAGTACTTGCTACCAACGCAATCTCTTCTCTACAATTAAAAAGAACAAAGTTTCTCTGTTTACTCCGGTCGCAGGTTTCGTTAAACATATTTTTAATAAGATCATTCTACCCTCCCACCAAATCTCTACTACCTATACTAACTAAAAAAAAAGACGTCCCGCATTGCTAGTCATTCGGGGGTTTTTTTTTGCATTTTCCCCTTCACATGATTATCCCTGTACACCACGCCTTTACCTCCGCTCCCCTCTCTCCCTCCCAACCAGAGAACGCGGACAAGGTGTCGCGCGGGCTCGTGCAGAGGGTGGGTTGGGTTCGGCCAGGGAACGCCAGATTAGTAATCGCGCCCGGCCGACGCCAAAATGAATGTGGGGGTGTGGGGAGGGCGGCTACGCGCCTATTTTGGCGCCGGCACCCTCCATAGCATTTTGGGGGGTCTTGTCTTCAGGGTGCCCGAGTGGAGATGCCCCCGCAAAAAAAACATACAAAATTTTGCAATATTACGAAAAATGGCCTGGCAACTTATCAATCTGTGCGAAAACCACAATCGCAATTTAGGTGCGTTGGGCAATTAATTCTTGGGCAAATTGGAATCTACTAATTTATAGCTCAAAACTTGCAATAAGGGCGTAATGATGATTTTTTTCCTAGATTGAACCCTGAAGCATGTGATTTAAATGGTTCCTAACAAGATCATTTCAACAGAAATGGTGAGGTCGCTTGTGACCTTCACGAGATGGCGAAGGCTTTGAGAGGGACATTTCTGCACATTCATAGCAGCAACGAATCTCCAATCCATCCAGCAAATCGCATTCTCGTACAGGCCCTGCAAAATTTGGTGCAGTCAGCATGCCACACCAATGAGCATTACGCTGACATGGTTCGTTGCTGGGTGTCCAAGCTGGAGGAAGATGCAGAGATGATCCACCAAGGTGAAAGAGGTGGAAAATACATATTCCTCTTGAATAACGCATGTGGTGTTTTGCAAATGATGCGCCGCCCGGAAGCAACTTTTGCCAGTGAAGAACTGGAGAGCAGGCTCACTTCAATGATCCAGCGATACACCAAGAGCTACATCGATGAGTGTTGGGTTCCTCTGAACAACACACTCCATTTTAACTTGGACGAGTTTATTGCCGACTTTCGTGCCACCTGTGTTAAACAGATGACATGGAAGGTCCCAGCTGAGCTCAGGTACCAGTTGCGAGAAAAGATAGTGGATTTGATTGTTCCACCGTATGAGATTTTCTTATCTGCACGGCAGGCAAACCGAGGCCGACTTTCAGCGGGGCTCTGTTCGTTCAGACGAGTTATTTCTGGCAAGAAACAGAAGTATACTGGCGACGAGATGAAAAGGGGGATAAGAGTGTTATTTGAAGGATGAACAGGTTAGCTAATGGGGAAGGAGAGGACACTAGACGGCCGTTACATTTATCATACCAGAATGTAGTGGCTTGCTGCCATGAGCTTGATAGCTGTATCTGTGCCTGTATATTTTTTCTCTTTGAAATGGTACCTTTTGTAATCTATAATTAGATTCCCTGCTCATACAGATGTAATTTTGTGATAGGTTAGAAGCGTATTAAGTTAGCAGTTTTGTTTCAATTATCATGTACGGCTCATTGGACAAGTAGAAAATCTAAAGGAACATATTGTTGGGGTTCAAACAAGAAAGCACATTTATTTCCCTGTAGAAGCTTGTTACCACAACCTGAAATACACTTTCGTACTTACCATGCTTCACTTTCTCATGCTTCATTGGTAAATCTATCTGGCATGATATTTTCTTCAACGTGTTATTTCCAGCGCGTTATTTATTATTTTCAACGGAGGCCAGCGTGGAACGGTGCAGGATCAGGGAGACAGGGACAACCTTATCTATAAGGGGATGTGTCTTATGCACGGTTCATTGGACAGGTTAAAAATATAAAAGAAAAAGAGCACACATATTCTTTGGATTCAGACATGAAAGCACATTTATTTTAAGGAACCTTGCTACCACAATCTGAAATACACCTTTGTGCTTGCCATGCTTCAATTTCTCATTGCTTCATTAGTAAATCTATCTGTTATTTGATATTCTTCAGCATGTTATCTCAGCGTGTGATTATTTGATGGAAGTAGCACAGGGGCGCACGCAAATGTGCAGGCCATCCTTCTTTCATCCATTTCATTTCCGAAATCAGTGACTTTACGTATAGTATACTATTCTAAAATACCTCTTAAGCAGTATGGAAGCTTCGGATATCTCTGAAGAACGAAGTGTTGTTGTGGGAGGTGATTCAGGACAGGGTGCCTGCTGGGTGGAGCAACTTCAGTTCAGAAAGCAGTGTGGAAGCTTCGGGTACCTCTGAAGAACAAAGTGTTGTTGTGGGAGGTGAACCAGGACAGGGTGCCTACTGGTTGGAGCAACTTCAGTTCAGAAATGGCCTTTCTGTTTGGAGACAACAAAACAACTGACGACTCTCTCTCCTGTAGCAACGGAGGCCAGTGTGGAAGCGCGAAGATGCAAGTCATTTCAGGAGGGGATGTGGTGTCAATCCAGTGTTTGTTGGAGAAGCGCTTGATTTTTGTTTGATTTTGTGCGAGGTGTTTCCATCCCCTGGTTCCGCGTGGGTCAGGAATGTGTAACTAAGCTTGACCAGGAATCCAGGTGATGTTACCTTGTGATTATTTTCTGACCATCTGTGTGTACCTTCCTCTTATGTTTTACTCGTCACTGAAATGTCTTGAGTTTTAATCCACCCTAGATTTGCAAGATGCTGAAGCTTTGAAGGGAAATGTCGATTGGCATGTAAAAGCATCGAAAAGTTGAGAAAATCATTTGCAAATACCCTGAAACTGAACATGAGTGCATTACAGCCACACACGAGAGCTGAAACAAAACCGGGGTAGTTTCTGTTTACTCAATGCACTGTTACAATTCTATACACTATACACTTCATTCCTTCTTCCAACGCGCTGTGTACACTCAATACATGGCTATGTTAGAGAATATATACTACTTTCTATTGCTATGGCCTAATGGGGTATATACTGGCAAAACATGGATAAAGGCAGGCATTTGAATTTAGCTGTTTTCTCAGCTTTCATAAAACTGTTCGATCAGGTATTCCAATTGGTCAGGAGTATAAGCATTTTGATTCTTCTTTCCTCGCACGAATCGTTTGAATGAATAAACCACATCTGCGAGTTGGCTAGGATTTGCCTGCACTGCACGCAGGAAAGCCTTGTATGTTGTAACAACTATATTCTTTATCTCGTCTCGTAGCTCGTATTTAAGAGCAGGTAGTACCTTCCGGGTCATCTGGCAATGGCAGATACTAACGAATCCTTTGGTAAATTTATCCAAAAATGCACGCTGTGGGCTTCTCAGATAATCTTCCTTCAATAATGGCATTATAAGTGGAACCCAACATTTGTATTATATACTTGCCTGCAGCGATGCGGAGCGAAAGAGACTGGCTATGACCGGCGAGAGTACTAGGAGGTTGCTGTTCGCAAATAAACTCAGGAATGAGCACAAGAGGAAGAGATTGAGGGAGAAGATAAATATAACAAGTGGGTCTGGATTGTCAGCGAGAGTAGCACGTTATCCCGGCCAGTCTTGTTGTATTAGCGCGATGAGCGGAGCTGGCGATCGGGGCGATCCTGGCGATCCCGGCGTTCCTGGCGATCCCGGCGTTCCTCCTTCGACGACGGCAGTCTGTGCGGCCCTACGCCGACGCCGGCGTAGGCTAACCCTAGCACCGGCGGCGGAGAACAGATTCTCGCTTCTTCATGCGCTACCGGAGGCGGGTGATGCGGACGGGGACGTGGCGGAGGCATTTGGCGTCGAGGATCATGTTGCTGTGCAGGTTGCGGAGGAGGGCTATTGAGGATTATCCTCCGCGGCCGTGCTCGCCGGAGCTGCAGCGGCCAAGGAGATCGGATGCTGAGCTACTCGCAGGGTTCTCGGCGGGCGCGGGATTTCCTTCATCGTCGTCGAGATTCTGGGAACGGCGCTCCACGCCGGGATCGGTGCCGTCAGGTATGCAAGCTAACGGTTTAGGTTTGTGCAGGTCGGCGTCTTTGTCTCCGGCAATGGCGCGGAGAGCGACGCGTCGTGGAGGGGGTTCCGCGTCGGCCTCTCCATTGGGGCTATGCCTTTCTCAGCCTCCAAGAGTCGGGAGTTGGCGTGGGCCTCTGCCGCGCCGCCGCGTGACTCCTCTGCCGGTCATCGGCCACTTCATCGATGCGGCGGCTGCCGCGTTTTTGTCGAGTTCTACGTCGATGACGGCTACAGTTGTCGTTTCAAGGTCGCCGCTGATCACGCCTGTGGACGTGGAGACCACGGTTAGCCCACCCGTTGATGCCGCGTTGGAGTCGACGGATCGCCCGCCCGTGGATGCCGCGATCGTGGGCTTGCATGCACGCGATGGGCCCGTCAGGGAGGGCGTGGACCTGGTGGTGCCCATCGGGTGGACCCACTTGAGGCGGCGGAGGCGTAGGGTTCCTCGCATCCAGGCTTCTGCACGTTCGTCTGTCGCGCCGTCATCGTCGTTCGCATCGTCCTCGCTCCAGTTCTTCACCGAACCAAGTTCGTCATCGGCACTTCGTCCTCCGTCTCCTTCGCAAGCGCTTCCTCCGCCCTGGTCCCCCGATCGCCGATCCTATCTGTCCGTGGCCCTGCTGGCGTTGGCGGGTGACATGGCGGATCCCCGGCCTTCCGCGGCGACGACGCCGGGTGCTGCGGCGGTGGCGCCTACGCAGGGTGGAGGGGCAAGGGCGGCGCCCAGGCCGGCTGCAGCATGGCCACCTCCTCCAGCTGCCATGCAGCCGCCAGGGTCTGCAGCCCCGGGCGGTCTCCTTCAACAGCAACAGCCAGGGGGCCTACTCAACCTGCAGGTGCCCTTCACGCAGCAGCAGCAGCAATTCCAGGGGCAGGGTGTGCTGAACCAGCCTCCGTTTCCTCAGTATCAGCCCACCGCGACGCTGCCGTTTCGTCCGTTGCAGCCTCCTTCGAGGCAACCTGGGCCGCCGGCTTATTTTCCGCAAGTAGCGCACCAATTTATGCAGCAGCGCCCTTTTGTTCCACCAAGTTTTCAGCCGCAGCAACAACAGTTCCCTCAGCCGTCGTTTGGTCAGTACCAACAGCAGCAGGTCGTGCCTCCTTCCGCTGCGGCACCGGGGCAGGTTGGGTCAAGAAACAAGCGTAAAAATAAGAAGGGTGGGCAGCCGGTGCAGGTCGTGCAGCAGTATCAGTTTCCTCACCAGCCAGATCATTTACCAGTGGGCGGCACAGGAGGGGCGGTGGAGGCTGCTTCTTCCCTCCCGGTGGTTTCTGCGGGGTTGGATGCCCTAGTTGTTCCGGTCCCTGTGGTGATGTCTGATGAAGCTCAAGGTAAAGGGAAGAAGTCCGGGAAATGCTGGAAATGCGCAGTGGATTCTCATGCCACCAAAGATTGCACGGTTCAGCATTATTGTCTGGTTTGTGATAATTTCAAGCACCCTACTTTGAGATGTCCATCACTGCGCCTCCCTCGGCCCTCGGCTTTTGTTGCAGGAGAAGGGACTGATGATGCTCTGCTTTGTTTGCCTGATAGTGTGCATAAGGCACATCTTGCACCGACTTGCTCTCCTACAGCTCTGGTGTCCATCTCAGGGGACAAGGTACCGGCAAGGGCGATTCAAGATTTGATGAAGAGGATTCGTCCGCTTAATGGGCAGTGGAAGTGGGAGGCGGTTGCACACGGGGATGATGCTTTTCTCATTGGCTTCCCAACAGCGGCGGATCTTCAACGTGTTGATGGTTTTCAGATGGGTGTGCCGGCTCATAAGGCAACAACTTCGGTCACAGTTTGGAAGCCTCAGGACATACAACACAAATCTGAACTCAAGCCTGTCTGGGTACATGTGGAGGGGGTACCTTACACAGTGAGGCACTTCCATGGTTTATGGGCGGTTGGGACTCTTCTTGGTGTTCCGCTTGATGTTGATCTTGTCACTATGCGGAGCCGTGGGGTCGTGTGTATTCTTGTTGCTATGGTCAACCCTCAGGCGTTGGAGGCACAAGTTGATGACATTGGTCCGTTCCTTGCCGTGGCTTGTGCTGTTAAGCTGAAGCTATTCAGCTTTGTGTTTCACCATGAGCCGGCAGAGTTTGCTGCGGATCCGTCTTTCTCTCAGTTTTTCTGGAGGCGGAAGGGTGATGATATGGATGAGGAGGACCTGGGTAATGACAAGGATGATGACCCCGCTGGCCCATCTGGAGCACCGGCGACCGAAACCTCTAATATGGAAGTGGACACTTCTGCGCCCTCTTCCTCGACTAGTCAAGGAAAGTCGGTACAGGTTTCTCATGTTTTATGCCCAGTCATTACGCCATATAACGCAAGTCCGAGGACTCCGAGAGGCAGGGAGATTGTTGACAGGATTCGTAGAGTTTCACCGCAGCTAGTGGGGACACCGGCGTCGTCTCCGTTGGTTATGGACGTTGTCCCTTCGACTTCACAGATGGGCGTGCAGGGGGCGCTGGGGGTGTGTTCTTCCCCACCCCGGCCTGCAGAGGCTCTGCAGGTGCAGCCGGAGGAGAGGGTGGCTGCTACAACGCCGCCGACCCCCTCTTCCTCTACCTCGGCTCAGTTGGAGGGGGCGGCTGCTGCGCCGTCGCCTCCCCATGCAGGCGGTGCGGCGGTGGTAGAGGGGGCTGCTACATCGCCTGTGCCCCCTCCCACGGCCTTGGCTGCATCGGCGTTGGTGTCGGTGGAGACGGAGGGTGGAGGAGACGAGATGGTGGGGGTGTGTGGGGCTGCTACATCGCCCTTGCCCCACACCACCGAGGTTTCGATGGCGACTTTGGGAGGGGTGGGCTGCTTCAGTGGCATGGTCAGCCCCGGCCCCCCTTCCTTCTTCTCCGACGGTGGCACCTACGACATCGACGGCTTCCTCTTCCTCACCGTTGCCGGTTCTGTCACCTTCTCCGCCCGCTACGCCTACGACCCCGACGACACCCTGTGTGTCGCTTACGCAACGACATAGGGGGGGCGTCTGTTCAGCCCCCGCCCACTCCTGTACCGTGGAGTGACTGCCATGGTGGGTACGTCACTCCGGTTAGGCGGAGTGGGAGGTTTGGTGTGGATGCGGGCGGTGGGACGGTGACGGATGAGGATACCATGCAGAAGGCGATGCACCGAAAAGCAGCGAAAAATCTCGACTTCGATGGTATGATTTCTTCTCATAAATCTAAATCTTTTTTTATCTTTTTCATCACCTGTTATTTCTTCTAAGCTTAATGGTTTAGGAGTTAGTCTTGGTAGTTCAGATAAGGAGATTTCTGTTTCAACTAGAGTCTTGAAGCATATGGAATTTGATTGTTTTACGGTTATTCCAAAAGCTTCGACTAGGTTGGACTCCACTTACTTGGATGAGGATGAAGCGATTGCCACATCAGATGGTCAGCTTATTTCTCATCTAGTTGGTGAGGTGTCAGAGGTGGGATTGGATGAGGATGACATGTACTCTTTATATGAATTAAAGGCATCTCGTCAGAAATCCAAATCTCCCTCTCACAAAAAACCGCGGAATCGGTCAAAAATTCCCAAATATCCAATTGTTTCCCAATGAATGGCATGTTTGCGAATAGCAGAGGTCTTGGTGACTTGGCTAAACACTTACATTTTGCCGATTGCATTAGGGATCATAGTTTGGATTTTTTGGCTATTTCTGAGACGGGGCGACGGGATTTCTCGCAAAATCTTTTGAACCGTATATCCGGTGGTATAGACATTACTTGGTTATCCTGTCCACCCCGTGGGCGTTCCGGAGGTATCTTACTCGGTGTCAAAACAGACTCTATGGAAGTGTTAGCATGTTTGGTTGGGGAATATCATATCAAATTCTACATCCGTAATAGAGCTGACAATTTCATATGGAGTCTTGTAGCCATGTATGGTGCTGCTCAGGAAGCTCATAAGGCCGCCTTTCTTCGTGAGTTGGTGAATCTAGCAAAGGAAAACCCGCATCTAATTCTCATTGGGGGGGATTTTAATTTGCTGAGATTTCCATGCGAGAAGAGTAGGGGCAGCTTTGACAATCATTGGCCTTTCCTGTTCAATGCGGTCATTGACAGCTTAGACTTGAGGGAGGTGTCAATGACTGGCAGAAAATTTACTTGGGCTAACAATCTTCCAGAGCCAACATATGAAAAGCTAGATCGCGTACTAATGGATACCGACTGGGAATTGAAATTTCTAATGGTGACGGTACGCGCGCTAGAACGTATTGTTGGGTCTCGGATCATGCTCCTATCTTATTATCCACTGGTTTACCTAGGCCTCCGACTAAACGCCGTTTTAAATTTGAACTCGGTTGGTTGAATCGAGAAGGTTTTCAAACCATGGTTAAAAAGGTATGGGAAAGACCGGTTGTGGGTATGTCTTCGATACAGAGGTGGAATAACAAAATGCGTGCGGTACGCAAACACCTCTGTGGATGGGCACGACATACAACTGGTATTCTTAAAAAAGAACATAAGCGACTTTCAACTATTATAGATGACCTCGAAGCTAAAGCAGAAGTTAGACCGCTTTCCTTACAAGAGATTGAGCAAAAAAGCCAATCAAATGCGGAAATCGTAAAACTGCTGCGGGAGGAGGAGCTGAAATGGTACCAACGGTCTAAGGCCCAATTTATTCTTGAAGGAGATTCGAATACAAGGTACTTTCATTGCGTTGCCAATGGCAGGCACATGAAGAAACTTATTCGTACACTTGTTCAGGATGAGGGCACGATCGAGGGTCATGAGCAGCTAAAGTCGTTTATTACAAGTTATTACAAAGGGCTTTTTGGTACTCCAGAGGAAAGCAATTTTTCGCTAGATGGGACAAGAACGGAGGATATCCCCCAAGTCTCGCAAGCGGAGAATAATTTTCTCACTTCGCCTTATTCTGAGGAGGAAGTAAGAAAAGTTGTCTTCCAAATGGAGCATAATAAAGCCCCATTTTATCAATCTTTCTGGGATGTCATCAAGGTTGACCTACTAGCTCTTTTTGCGGATCTACATGCTGGGCAATTGGAGCTTTTTAGGCTCAACTTTGGTGAGATTATTTTATTGCCCAAGGTTAATGAAGCAGAAAGGATTCAACAATACCGTCCTATTTGTCTTCTTAACGTGAGCTTTAAAATATTCACTAAGATTGCCACGATCCGATTAAATTCGGTGGCTGATCATGTGATTAGACCTTCCCAAACTGCTTTTATGTAAGGACGGAATATTCTGGATGGGGTTGTAGTCCTCCATGAAACTGTTCATGAATTGCATAGAAAGAAGTTGAATGGCGTCATTTTAAAGATTGACTTTGAGAAGGCCTATGATAAGGTTAAGTGGTCTTTTTTGCAACAAACTCTCAGAATGAAAGGCTTCACTGATGAGTGGCGTGCGTTAATCAATAGTTTTATCTCGGGAGGATCGACGACGGGCCCCGGATTCCTCACCAAGATGCGCACCCCAGAAGGTAACACCTCCCAGTGCCAACCCGGCGGAGCCCAGTCCTGGACATCGCCGGTCATCTGCTCCAGAAGGTGGCCACCGCCCAGTCCAGCTCGACACGGGTGTGGTATCAACATCGTAACTATACTAATAAAATTATAAATATAAATGTAATAACAATAATAAAAACTATACATAATAAACTAACAAATAAACTACATCTGTATCTAGACAAACTTGAGTCAACTAATTTGAATCGGAAACAGTAACTAATTATACAAATAAACTAACAACTAAACTAACTAAAATAATACAAACTAAATACTAAACTAACTAAAATGATACAAACTAAACTAACTAAAATAATACAAACTAAACTAACTAAAATAATACAAACTAAACATAATTAATTAAAGAAATTAAAAAAAAGTGGAGTACGGCCGGTGCCTCACCTTGCTGGTGGCCGGACAGGAGGATGCGGCGGACGGTGGCGGCGTCGTGGGGGCTGGCGGTGGCGGCGTCGTGGAGGCGGCTGGCGGCGCGGAGGAGGAGGGATGCAGCGGTGGCCGAGGAGGGATGCGGTGGTGTGGCCGAGCGGAGAGAGGTGCGCGCGCAGCCTCCAGGTGGACGGCGGCGGCGGCGCAGACGACGGGCGGACGGTGGCGGCGCGGATGACGGGCGGACGGCGGCGGCGCGGATGACGGGCGGACGGCGGCGGTGCGGCTAGAAAATCGGGTAGCCTGCCGACGTCTAGCAACCTCCTCGCGCGAGTCCTTAGCAAATTCTGGTGTGGTCGATCTGGGGAAGAAGGAGGAGGCGGCGGAATTTAAGTAGTAAGGACCTTTAGCACCGGTTCGTGGCTGGAACCGGTGCTAAAGATCCTTTAGCACCGGTTCAAGGTGCTAAAGGTCTGCTTTTTGGCTGCCCTTTGGGTGGCGCCAAGGGCACCATTTAGCACCGGTTCGAGCCACGAACCGGTGCTAAAGGTCAAATTTTCATATTATTTTAGTTCTTTCAATATTTCCCGCCTTTTTAAACAAATAAAATTATAGCTAATAAACTATAGCTAATTTATAGTTGAAACAATAATTATAAATTCTAAATTATAACTAATAAAATACTATAATTAAATTAGAACTATAACAAATAATTTCCGTGGCGGGGGGGGGGGGGGGCCTTTTGTCGCGGTTGGTGGCTCGGGCCGGGACAAAAGGGGTAGTTTCCCGCCACGACGCCGCGCGGGATAGTTTCCCTCCACGACGCCGCGCGGGATAGTTTCCCACCACGACGCACTGCGTGGAGATTTCCCGCCTACACGCTTCTATAAATAGCTCGTACGTCCCCGTCTTCCACTTCACTCACCGAACCCTAGCCCATTTCACAATGCCCCCAAAGCCGCACCCGCCGCCGGTGGAGGTGGACCCGCAGCTCACGGAGATAGAGGAGTGGGAGGAGGCGGCGCTAGCGGCTACCATAGAAGCATTTGAGAGGCAGAGTCTCCCGGAGCTGCATAAGCGACAGCATGAGGAGGAGCTGGATAGTGAGGAGATGCATAAGTGTCGTCGTGAGGAGGAGTTGCAGCAGCAGCTGCGGCAGGAGGCGGCAGCCAGGAGGGCAACAACGGATGCGCGGAAGAACTAGTCGAAGTCGTTATTTTAGTTTAAATTTAGTTAACGTATCTTGTTAAATTTCAATAAAGTCGTTGTCGTTGTTTTAGTTTAAATTTAGTTAAAGTAATCTGAGTGGGCCTTATCTAGGGTGGTGGCTTCGACCGAGATGGTGGGTTAGTTTATATACCCCTTTTATCCCGGGTGGGGGCTCAAACCGGGACAAAAGATGAGGGGGGGGGCTTAATCTGGGGGAGGCTTATCTGGTGCCTGCCTTATCTCGGGGGGGGGGCTCATCCGGGGGGGAGGGGGTTATCTGGAGGCACACCGTTATATATAGCCCCTCCGGGGAGAGCAGAGAGAGCAGCCCGGGAGCAGAGAGAGGAGAGGCAACGACCAGGAAGGAAAGAGCCTCTCCGGCGGAGTTTCTCGAAGATTTCTTAGATGGCCGGCCGTCTTAGACATCTTCGGAAACTCCGCCCGAGGGAACTCTTACCGCAAGTAGGACTCCCGCCCGGAAGCTGGTAGTATACACCCAACAACTAGTAGCTCAGGGTACAAAAGGAGGGGAGAGCAGAGAGAGCTTCCCGGGAGCTGGTATATATACACCCGGCGACGGCGACCTGGAAGGAAAGAGCCTCTCCGGCGGAGCTTCTCGAATATGTCTTAGATGGCCGGCCGTCTTAGACATATTCGGAAGCTCTGCCCGAGGAACTTTTCCCGCAAGCAGGACGTACTCCCACCCGGAAGCTGCTAGTATACACCCAACAAGTTTTGTAGGAGGAAGTTTACAACGTGCTATTTCATCAGAGATCCAGTGCAAGTTTAGCGAAACTCCGCCTCGAGCGAAGGATCTTCATGCCCGCCGTTTTGAATATAGTTTGAAACGAGCATAAAAATTTCAAAAATGATCCAAACAACACGAAACCTTCGCGTGTTATCATATTATGTGTCATAGTTGCAAGGAAAAATAATAAACTTAGAGAATTGCATACATCACAAAAAAACCTTCACAATATGAGCTATCATGTTCGAGGTTTCATGGCATTTAGGTCAAACGACCAATCTTACTGATAGAATCGCGACATAGTTTGTGATAATGTCCCATATTGTGCACACATATGCATCTTGGGATATCTTACGATGTTACAGGATAATAATACATTATGATCGCTTCGACCATAACCATGGAGCATCTTCAGCATTTAACGGGATGGTTGGGTCAATGTTCATTGCGAAAGGCGGAATTTCACCAAACTTATTATAATCTTCTGACATGTCTATCTTGTCCTCAACTCCCACGATGGTTTTTTTCCCTGAAAGAACTGTGTGACGCTTTGGCTCATCGGATGAGCTCGTTTGCTTATGTTTTCTTTTCTTCGGTCTGGAGGACATGTCCTTCACATAGAAAACCTGAGCCACATCTTTGGATAGGACGAATGGTTCGTCTCTGTGACCAAGATTGTTGAGATCCACTGTTGTCATTCCATACAGCTAGTCTACCTTTAACCCTACTCCATCCAGCTTGACCCATTTGCACCGAAACAAAGGGATCTTAAAAGAAGGTCCATAGTCAAGTTCCCATATCTCCTCTATGTAACCATAATATGTGTTCTTTTCCCCATTGTTGTTTGTTGCATCAATGCGGACACCACTATTTTGGTTTGTGCTCTTTTTATTTTGGGCGATCGTGTAGAAGGTATTTCCATTTATCTCGTACCCTTGGAAAGTCAGTACAGTCGAAGATGGTGACCCGGCCAACAAGTACAACTGATCTCCAATATCGTTGTTATTAATGAGATGTGTTTGCAGCCAACCGCCGAAAGTCTGCATATGTTTATGTGTAATCCGAGTCTTACGGCCGCCCGAGTGTTGGGAGCGTACAATATTATTCTGTTCAGTGATATACGGGGCCACCAAGGTGGAACTTTGTAGAACTGTGTAGTGTGCTTGAGTGAAAGAAATCCTGTCCATACATATCATTGATTTCCTTCCTAGCGTGTCTTTTCCACTTAGTCTCCCCTCATGCCGTGATTCAGGAACACCAATCGACTTAAGGTCAAGAATAAAGTCAACACAGAACTCAATGACCTCCTCTGTTCCATAGCCCTTGGAGATGCTTCCTTCTGGCCTAGCACGGTTATGAACGTATTTCTTTAAGACTCCCATGAATCTCTCAAAGGGGAACATGTTGTGTAGAAATACAGGACCGAGGATGGCAATCTCTTCGACAAGGTGAACCAGGAGATGCGTCATAATATTGAAGAAAGATGGCGAAAACACCAACTCAAAACTAACAAGACATTGCACCACATCCTTCTGTAACCTTGGAAGACTAGCTGGATTGATTACCTTCTGAGATATTGCATTGAGGAATGCACATAGCTTCACAATGGGTATTCGAACATTCTCCGACAGAATCACCCTCAATGCAACCGGAAGCAACTGCGTCATAATAATGTGGCAGTCATGCGACTTCAGGTTTTGAAATTTTTTCTCTGCCATATTTATAATCCCCTTTATATTTGATGAGAATCCAGACAGCACATTGATACTGTAAAGGACTTCAAAAAAGATTCCCTTCTCTGCTTTGGTAAGAGCGTAGCTGGCAGGACTTAAGTGACGCCCTTAATCCGCCTTGTTTTGTTCTTGCTTGTTTTTTGGGTCTTTCATACATTGCTGGTCCTCCCGTGCTTCTGGTGTATCTTTTGTCTTCCCATACACGCCCAGGAAACCTAGCAGGTTCACGCAAAAATTCTTCGTCACGTGCATCACGTCGATTGAAGAGCGGACCTCTAGGTGTTTCCAATGGGGTAGCTCCCAAAATATAAATTTCTTCTTCCACATGGGTGCATGTCCGGTAGCGACGTCATTCGGAACAGATTGACCGCCAGGATCCTTTCCAAAGATTACTTTTATGTACTTGACCATATCAAGTAAAGCATTACCAGTACGGAGTTCAGGCTTCTCTCGGTGATCTGCCTCACCTTCGAAATGCTTGCCTTTCTTTCTAACGGGTTGCCTCTTTGGAAGAAATCGACGATGCCCCAGGTACACAACTTTCTTACATTTATCCAAATATACACCTTCGGTCTCATCTAAGCAGTGCGTGCATGCATTGTATCCCTTGTTTGACTGTCCTGAAAGGTTACTAAGAGCAGGTCAATCATTGATGGTCACGAAAAGCAACGCTCGTAGGTCAAATGGCTCATGTTTGTGCTCATCCCACGCATGTACACCTGGTTTGGCCCACAACTATAAGAGTTCTTCAAATAATGGCCTTAGGTACACATCAATGTCGTTACCGGGTTGCTTTGGGCCTTGGATGAGCACTGGCATCATAATGAACTTCCGCTTCATGCACAACCAAGGCGGAAGGTTATAGATACATAGAGTTACAGGCCAGGTGCTATGACTGCAGCTCTGCTCCCCAAAAGGATTCATACCATCTGTACTTAGACCAAACCTTAAGTTTCTCGTGTCACCTGCAAAGTCCGGGAACTCTCTATCGATTTTCCTCCACGGCGACCCATCAGCGGGGTGTCTCACCATCTCGTCTTTCTTACGGTTTTCTTTGTGCCATCGCAACAACCTAGCATGCTCTTTGTTTCTGAACAGACATTTCAACCGTGATATTATAGGAGCATACCACATAACCTTGGCAGGAACCCTCTTCCTAGGGGGCTCGCCCTCAACATCACCAGGGTCATCTCGCCTGATCTTATACCGCAGTGCAGTGCATACCGGGCATTTTTCCAAATTTTCGTACTCACCGCGGTAGAGGATGCAGTCATTAATGCATGCATGCATCTTCTGCATCTCTAATCCTAGAGGGCAGAGAACCTTCCTTGCTTCGTACGTACTGTCAGACAATTCGTTATCCTTTGGAAGCTTCTTCTTCATTATTTTCAGTAACTTCTCAAATGCCTTGTCACATATACCAGCCTCTGCCTCCCATTGCAGCAACTCCAGTGTGGCACCGAGCTTTGTGTTGCCATCTTCGCAAGTTGGGTACAACTTTTTTTTGTGATCCTCTAACATGCCCTTTAACTTTCGCTTCTCGTTTTCAGTTTCTGCTTCTCTGTGTGCATCAGCGATGGCCCAACGAAGATCATCATCAACGAGCTCATCTGATGCCTCTCCATCTTCAGCTCCCCCTGTCTCTTCATCTTCATCATGCCTCGTTGCAGTATCACCGTAGTTAGGGTACATATCATCATCCTCTTCTTCTTCTTTATTGTCTTCCATCATAACCCCTCTTTCTCCATGCTTGGTCCAACAATTATAGCTGGGCATAAAACCTTTCCAAAGCAGGTGGGAGTGAAGGACTTACCATTTAGGGTATTGTTTTTAGTTCCGGCAATCAACACATGGACAACACATAAAACCATCCGCCTGTGGGTTTTCCTCAGCCACACGGAGAAAATCTTTCAGGCCTGCAGTGAACTCGGGTAGGCGTCGGTCAACCTACATCCATTGCCGCCGGTTCATCTATATCATATAATTAAGTTTATCAAAAAATCATTACAAAACATCATAATATAAATAGTGAAATGACCACTGTACAAATGAAAGGGTAAAGTTACTTACCTTGATCGAGGAGGAAAGAAAGAGGAGAAAGCTTAAGTGTCGCTCCGGCACCTCATATCATTTTTGTTTTGTGTGAAACCAAGCGGCATCATTCTCTCAGACATTTCATCGAACACCTCATGTGCATGGGAAAGAAAATCAAACAAGCACACAACCCTCATACCTTCCTCTAAGAAAAAATAGAGTGAGAGGGCTGGCTGGGGATGAGCTGATATATAGGCAAAGGGGGGCTTTAGCACCGGTTCGTGTCACGAACCGGTGCTAATGTTTACCCGAACCGGTGCTAAAGGTTTCGCGGCTGCCACGTGCCTGGTGACAAACCTTTAGCACCGGTTCGTGTCACGAATCGGTGCTAAAGATCCCGCACAAACCGGTGCTAATGCTCGGCTGGTCCCCTACGACGTTCTGACCGCATGAATCGGTGCTAATGACATCCTTTAGTCTGGGTTCGTACCACAACCGGTACTAATGCTCTTTGGAGCAAAACACCAAAGCCCTATTTTCTACTAGTGTAACTACGTAGAGAGGTTTAACGCCATGTTTACTCGAGCAAAGGTGGTGTCAAGGTAATGGTCCGTAGTACTAACTGGGTGATTGATGGCATAATTTGATGTATGAGGTGGCCTATTGATACGTCAGAAACGTATGTATAAACTTTGTAGTTTATTGTATGTAATTTCAACACATTTGCATTATAATTAGAGTTTTCATCATGTGTATTCTCCAAGTACCAAAACAGTGTAAAGTCCCGAAGGGGTATCGTGGGATATCGTTTAATCTTAGCCATGGTACCCCTAATTCCGAACATGTATCATTTAATTTTAGCCATTTTTGTGTTTCACTTAAGAAAACATTTCAGCCTTGGGGGTCTATGCCTTTAATGTTTTAAGAGACTTCCTACTTTTATTTGGGTTATAACTCTACAGTACATGAATTTCTTGTGTTTTTGGATTTTTCACTTTCACCAAGCTTCCTAGAATCAAAAGGACCCAGTATTTTTGTCATGTCATTTTTTCGAAAGTACAATACTTGGCGACCAAAGAACTCCCGGTAAGGCCGATGGGCTATCTTGTGGGGCCCACGATACGGCCACAGTGATGGGGAAGCAAACTATGGGTACCCCGATACACGCAAGACCTAGGTAGGAGGCCGGAGTGAGCAAAACCATTGTCGGCTTTCCAGAAGCCGGAGCCAGAAGGACAAGCGCTCCTCCATTGTCCCACGGGAGAACGAGGGGTAGAAGATATGGCGACCGTGTCACCACAACGTCTATCTACTCTATGCGTGGCTTGGTGGATTGGACATCTCCAATCTTTAACATAATAACAGACAATACATAACTAAACAACCACCATCATCTAACTTGGCATACTGGGATCACCACGTGTGTGCATGCGTGCCAATAACTAGCGCCACCCTTATTACTTTTCTCCAACTTGGCCTCACCGGTCACGCCCTGCATTTTGTTTGTGGTTAGCGCCCCACTAGTACGTGTTCCATTTAGCACAATGGCCAACTTATCCCCAGGAAAAATTCCTCCCAGCACATCATCGTTGCTAGGAAATTACTGGATAGCGATGTTTAGATTAGGTGGGGGAGGGAGATGGGGACGTTTATATTTGTAATTTTGTATCATGTTGCAGAATTGCTAGTTTATACTTAAACCAGAGCTCAAAATAAAAACAAAAAAAATATTATCTCCATTTTAAAATATAAGCCTCTTTTGAAAGCTAGTTTAGTTTTTCAAAAGGGTTTATATTTCGGAACGGAGCTAGTACAGTTTTAGCTTCCATAGTCTCAAACTCTCAATGAACCAAATTCACAACAGTTTTTAAACATTAAATCAACTACTACTCCTATTCATAACTTCATTTTCTGGAGGACCAACCTGAGGTTGGCTGGTTAATTAGGAGGGTGGTTGTATCTTAGCCCACCATAGTTCAAACCCCAGGTTTGATATATACATGAGTGTCTTATAAAGGCGGGATAATATTCATTCAGTGGGAGGCGACGTTCCCGTCGACATCGATGCGTCTGTAGTGACTTCGTTAATTTCAAGATCTAATCCAGCGGCTCAGTCTTCCGGAGATGCTCATAGGGGTAGGTTGTGCGTGTATGCGTTCATAGGAGTGAGGGTATGCGCATGTATGTGAGCATCTATATTTGTATTGTGTTTCTCAAAAAAACATCATTTTCTAAACGTACGTACATCCTAATTTTTTTTGAACTACTATGCCATGTATGTCAGAAAAACTGTCACGAGGTTTGTTACAACTTTGAGTGCGTGTTTTTGGTTGCCTCTGCTCGCAGAATTTCATTTGAAGCCCCACGACCAGCGGTAGGGAGGTAATGCTGGGGATTCAAAAAAACTCATAGGTACTCTTGAGCTATAGTGAGTAATTTTTTTGGAATTTTTTGACAATTGCACTTTTTGGTCTCTTAAAATTATGCCAAAAAAATGTACTGGATATATACAGATTATATGCTTGAAATTTCGTTCAATAATACGTTGTATTTTGGTAACCACAAAAAAATCTGACAAAAAATCATACACATATACTATTAGAATATTTTTACAACCCTGAAAATTACAAGTTTTCTACCGAAACTTTGAACAGATATACAGACCATGTACATGTATTTAGGAAATAAATTTTGGATTTTGTTCAACTTAAAAATAAAAAATTTAATTTTTTTAAAAGGAGGGCACAGATGTGAACCAAATTCGCGCCGCGGGGATTCCAGCTTAGGCTACTAGAGTAGAGAGTGCTTAAGGGTCAGGGTATTTACTCACCTGTGTGCATATGCACCATTTATTTGAAATGCATTGTGAACATATTTAAAAATGTTCAATAAATAATAAATAAAAAGTCTCGTGTATATCTTGACATGTTACATGCTCATAAAGTTATTAAGCAAAAAACTGACATGTTTTGTGGCTTGTGTAAATAAAGACAAATTTTGGTGCTAAAATAATCCATTTCTCGAGACAGTTTCTTTATCATTTTTACATAAGATACAAAAAATGTCGATTTTATGTGAAACTTTACTGCGCACATAGAAATGTCCCTCTTTCCTATATATTTTAACTTTTTAAAATATATTTTTTACATACCGGTGTATATGCACCCGAGATTAGTTTTGAGCTTCCGATGCTTAAACTAATGGAGAGCAGACATACACAAAAGGTTAAGAGCAACTCTAGCTGACCCCTTATATCTGGCGAATCATTAAATTAACCGATCATTTACGATTTTGGCCGAAAAAAGGACAAGTTCATACATCGCCGATCTTTAATTTTTTTAAGGTGCTAAGTAAACCCAACCCACATATACCCAGATTTCGCAAATGAAGCTAGGGTGGCCTGTAAACCGGGCAAGGTGTGGTGCAGGGGAAGTTTTAGCCCCAACCGTCACTAGCCCGGCGTCGGAGTCACCGGAATCCGGCCAAAATTCACCGGAATCGCTCTGATTCTTATCCAATTGCCGTCAATTTCTGGCGAGCCATCCTAATTGCGACAAATTTCCAGCGAAACCTAGAGCTCCACCGCTTTTTTTTTTTTGCATGCTCTGATAAGAGCGACGCATTTTAGACGTGATTGGGTGGGGGGTGTGGGGGATTGTGTGTGGCGGAGCACATAAGTTAAGATATTATTACAGTGCTATATACTGAAATAGAAATTTTTAAAATTTCCGAGGAGGGAAGATTCCGACGTCTGCTTCAGCTGGTAGATATAAAAGCACGCGGATCTCTGCCAAAATTCCACCGACGAGCGATTCCTCCCCATCGCTCGCCGCCGTCTGCAGCTCCACCGCGCGCGCCACCTCAGACCGAGGGTTCACCATTTGGACGCAGAGCGGCGCTCCGGCCGGGGCTGGACGAATGGAGGCGGCAGGGGACGACTCCATGGGCATGTGCCGAGGATCGTTCGGTGCCGCTGCCACCGTCGGCAGGTACTTATCTCGAAATCACGAGCTTCTTCTTGCTGCTGTTGTTTCCGTTCCGTACGTAGCGTGCTGCCCCCCCCCCCCCCCCCCCACGCGCGTCCGGCTTTGGCGGCACTCGGCTTGCGGCCCAGTCGCCGGTGTCACCCGCGTGCCGCTCCTGGACGCGCAGACCGCGCGCCGCCTCATTGATTGCCGCCGCCCCTGTCCGTGCTGCCCAGCAAGCTGCTCTCCGGTCACCGCTCCCGCAGGTGCGCCGCCGGAGCAGGTGCCCCTTGCTCGATCGCCCAGCAGGAGCCTAAAGCGCCGCCCGCCGCTCGATCACCACGCACGCGGCACGCCGTCCGCTTGTTCCCCGGCAAGGTGTTGTGCGCGCGGAGCGCGAAACGGAGGTCATCGGCCCATGCGAGAGCGGCGGCGTTACGGGGATACACCGGAAGCCGCTGCGCGACGGGGTCCGGTTCAGCCACCAGCAGCACCAGGCCTTCCTTCCGCGGCGGAGCTCGATGTCGCTCATGTCACGGCGCTGCGTGCCCATCGACCGAGCAGGTCAGGCGTGTGCGTGTGCTGTGAACGCGTCGCAAGGCTGCTTTGGAGGGATGGTAGCTGTCGTCGTCGTTACCGTGACAGCCAAATGCAGCATTGGACTGGACGAGTCAAGAGTGGATGTTGTCGGCCCTACATTCTCATGTTTCTATATTTTTGCTTGATGTTGAGGTGCAGTCGCGTCAGGTACGACGGCGAGCACATGGACTATACTAGTTTTTGCTATTTTTGCTTGATGTTGAGGTGCAGTCGCGTCAGGTACGACGACGAGCACATGGACTATACTAGTTTTTGCTATCTCTGGGATGATAACGTGTTAGTATATATATATATATATATATATATATATATATATATATATATATATATATACGTGCAACAGACAGTTCCACTTGTCAAGTACAAGTCACCTTGGCAGCCAAAAACCTCGTCTCATAGCCAAGGCCACTTTGCGCTCCAATGCTTCTCACCCCAATCCGCTGCCTGTCTGTCTCTGTCTTCTCCTCGACAGCCTAAGCCACCGCGGCCGTCCTATACTCACGACCCCAAGCGGCTTGCTGCTGCAGATCCCCACAGCACCGCGCGCGAGCTACGCGGCGGCTCTACCGTCCAAGATATCCTCCAGCTATCAGCCATCCTCCAGATCTTGGAAGACTTCGACCTTCACCAGCAGCTCAAATGCCTGTCAATCCTTCACCCAGGGACGGCTCTGGCACTTCTCTGCGGTGACCTCCTTCAGTAAACTCAGATGCTCCGTTTGCCTGTTCTTGTTCTGGGAGTGGAAATGGAGTGAGGTTACTTTAAAAACAAATCCCCAAGGCCTCTTTCGTTCCAATGTTTTCCACTAGGATTTTGGAGGACTGGAATACTTAGGAATCTTCCGGTGTGTGCTGTTTCAAGACATGGCATGTGCAAATTGGAATCTACTAATTTATAGCTCAAAACTTGCAATAAGGGCGTAATGATGATTTTTTTCCTAGATTGAACCCTGAAGCATGTGATTTAAATGGTTCCTAACAAGATCATTTCAACAGAAATGGTGAGGTCGCTTGTGACCTTCACGAGATGGCGAAGGCTTTGAGAGGGACATTTCTGCACATTCATAGCAGCAACGAATCTCCAATCCATCCAGCAAATCGCATTCTCGTACAGGCCCTGCAAAATTTGGTGCAGTCAGCATGCCACACCAATGAGCATTACGCTGACATGGTTCGTTGCTGGGTGTCCAAGCTGGAGGAAGATGCAGAGATGATCCACCAAGGTGAAAGAGGTGGAAAATACATATTCCTCTTGAATAACGCATGTGGTGTTTTGCAAATGATGCGCCGCCCGGAAGCAACTTTTGCCAGTGAAGAACTGGAGAGCAGGCTCACTTCAATGATCCAGCGATACACCAAGAGCTACATCGATGAGTGTTGGGTTCCTCTGAACAACACACTCCATTTTAACTTGGACGAGTTTATTGCCGACTTTCGTGCCACCTGTGTTAAACAGATGACATGGAAGGTCCCAGCTGAGCTCAGGTACCAGTTGCGAGAAAAGATAGTGGATTTGATTGTTCCACCGTATGAGATTTTCTTATCTGCACGGCAGGCAAACCGAGGCCGACTTTCAGCGGGGCTCTGTTCGTTCAGACGAGTTATTTCTGGCAAGAAACAGAAGTATACTGGCGACGAGATGAAAAGGGGGATAAGAGTGTTATTTGAAGGATGAACAGGTTAGCTAATGGGGAAGGAGAGGACACTGGACGGCCGTTACATTTATCATACCAGAATGTAGTGGCTTGCTGCCATGAGCTTGATAGCTGTATCTGTGCCTGTATATTTTTTCTCTTTGAAATGGTACCTTTTGTAATCTATAATTAGATTACCTGCTCATACAGATGTAATTTTGTGATAGGTTAGAAGCGTATTAAGTTAGCAGTTTTGTTTCAATTATTATGTACGGCTCATTGGACAAGTAGAAAATCTAAAGGAACATCGCCTGTGCTCCGGTGTCCCCCCCTCGTTGGAGTGTTTTCGTTGAGAAAACACATGGACGGTCAAGATTAGCCGATACCGCTTCGGCGTTGGGTATAGCGGGCCGCGCGGGAGTCGCTTATACGGTATTTTGTATGTATACGGGGATGACGCGTCGAGCAACGTGGCAAGGGAGCGGAGGCGTCGGTGACGTGTAAAGCTACGTGGCGAGGGAGCGGAGGCGTCGGCGCATATAAAAGCTTCGTCTCGCACGGCCGCATCCATTTCCCCCCGTTCCCCACCTCTCCGAGAATCTCTCCGCCAAAAAACCCATCTCCCCCTCCCTCACTCCGCCGGTAGTTTAGGTTTTCGCCTCGCCGATCCAGTAGATTTGGCGGCTATGGAAGCTGGGGGAGGAGCAGTTGGCGTGGACGATGTGAAGAAGGTGGCGGTCGTTGATGTTGCTGCATCGGCGGAGGCGGTTGGAGGCGAAGGCGGTGGTGGAGAGTCCAGCATGACGGCGGTCGCTGCGAGGTCCACCGTCGTCGATGCCTCCGTCATCGGGTCGGTCGTCATCGGCCCGGTGGTCGCGGCACAGGCGGATCTGGACGCGGATGAATCTGCTACAGGGGGAGGCGAAGGCAATGCGGGAGCATCCACCATCGCAGGCGGTGATGTTGGCGCAGCCGTCATCGTGGCGGCGGATCTGGTGGAAGCTTCATCGGCCTTGGCGGAGAAGGCCGTGGCGGATCTGGTCGTGAAGCAGGCGTCCGGCGACGTCTCGGAGGTGAAGCCGGACATGCAGAAGGAGGTAACGGCTCTGTCCGATTTTTTTTTGCTTTGGATTAGTATAGTAAATGAGCAGATGAGCGTCTGATACCATGTAGACGAACAGAGAAGGATTTGGATGCACTCCATGCCATCCATATTAACTGTTGGTGATTTAGTACTCCTATGTTTCATAATTTTCGTTGTTGATTTAGATGTATCAAGAGATATTTTGTGCATAAATACGTCTAAATCTACGACAAGAATTATAGCACAAAGAGAGTATAACTCAGCGACACTTACTATAGATTGAAGGAGTAGTTCAAATGCAGCTATTGCTCTGTTTCATAGTATTGCAAGTAAAGTAGAACTACTAAGAGTAAGTTTGGGAAGAGATAAGCGTAGAAGTTAGTAGTACTAGTGATGCTATCCAGAAATTAGAGAATGCTACAAACTCCTTCGAATATAAGTGACTTAACTTAATTTGTCTAGATATGAATGTATCCATACATTGAAATGTGTATGGATACATCAGAGCAGTCCTGAGTTGTATTTAGCAAATACAAATATGAATGTATCAAGTTTGCAGGGTGTGGGTTTGAGAGATGGCTATTTTGATACTAATTCTATTTCTGAAGAAGGAAATAATGTCAGTGATGTTAATTATGACTTTCTACCGGGGTAGTTCTCCTGCAAGGGTTTTTGAGGAGCAATTCTTGTAGGTACTAATAATTAACTGTATGATATTATAGAGATGGACTGTGGAATTTATAGATTTTAGTTAAATACAAGCTGACATGAAAAGTAGGGTTTTATTTGTTTTGCATTAGTACATGTGATGTTTGATTGATTCACTGGAATAGATTAGGTTTGATCTGACCTGGCTTTGTAGTTATTGTTTGTATTTGATTTAGATTAGTGCACTGTACGATTTTATTTGTTTTGCATTAGGACATGTTCTGTTTGATTGATTCACTGGAAAGATTACAACAATGTGGTTCGATTATTGATTTATTAGGGTTGTAATATATGCCTGTTAGGGCAATTAATAAAAGTATGGAAGTATAGATGTCATAAATAGATGCAGTGTCATGCTTACCCTTTAATTTCTGATACTGATAAGTCATTACTGATACTGATAATAATATGATTCCAAAATAGTTAACCACCATCACTATCAATAGTTGAAATGAAATAAACATCAGTGAACTTGCATACATGAATGATGAAGTTGATAACTATGTACTGTAGGGATTATTCAGATTGTACTTATTTTTTATATGTACATTGCAGGCTGGGGAAGGGTCTAGGAAGAGGAAGCTGAAGGAGGTGGAACCTGTGCCTCCTCCAAACCAGAAGGAGGTAGAACCTGTTGATGCTCCAAACCAGGAGGAGGTGGTGCCTGTGGATGGTCCATACCAGGAGGTGGAGGAATCTGATGGCTCCCTCGAGGTGAGCAATATATTTAGTTGTCTACCCTTCCATCTATTTTATTTTGTTTGGTTTGCATCTGTAATTATAATTTGTACACATTGTTCTTGTCCAGTATGACTCCCAGGATTCTGCGGAGTCGGTTGACAGCAGGAACATTGGGTCATTCAAAAGGAAGCTCCTGGAGAAGCTGGAGGATGGGGACCTGCCTTTCAAGAAGCGTGGGAAGTACTTCTGTCCATGGCACAAGGTGAAGCCGAGGGGTGGCATGCTTGTGAATCTGAGGCAGCATGCCGAGGAGCTAGCCACCTCTGGCACCTCTAAGCAGATTAGGACAGAGCATGCTGCACTGCTGATGGTGCTCGCTCTCGAGGATGATGCCTCGATGTTGTGGACTGATGTGATGGTGTTGCTTTTGCTTTATGGTGTTGAACTATGTTAGTAATGAGTGTTGAACTAAGTTAGTTATGGTGTTGAACTAAGTTATTTACCTAGTGTGATCATCTATTATATTGATGGTCTTATTTTGTGAATCTGTGTGGAACTAAGTTCTGTAATTAAGTATAATCTAGGTATTGTTGTGCTGATGCTTAGTTATGTCTTGCCTTTGGAATGATGGTGGTTGCATGTTAGAGCCATTTGCATCTTGTGGTGCAACTGGTCATCTGGATAATTGGGCCGAGAAAAATGCTGATGGCTTTGGAATGCTGGTGGTTGCATGTTTGAGCACTTTGCGTCGTGTTGGTTGCCCTCCTCTCCACATTAGCTCCTAATTACCACAAACATCCATCTTATTCTTCGAGGTTCTCTTAATCTTTCTCATTGCCTATGTTACCACGCTGGAGATCATAATTTTGATGATGTATTTATGAAAAGAAGATTGATTGTTATATATTTGTCATTATATTGGGTCCATATTAGCCGAGACCAGCATTGCACGTGCAAGCTTACTAGCATGAGATCATGGATGTGCTGATGCTTAGATATAATCTACCATGTTTTTCTGTTGTTTGGGTTTGATTTGGCAAATTTTGTAATATATATAGTGAGTAAAAAACGAAGCAACACATTGATTATTTAGCAAGAAATTATTGGAAACAAGTCGGCATGGGCTTGATGGCATGTTCTTTAGTGGGCCTAAAAGTGGCTGTACACACCAAACCTTGTATGTTTTTAGTATTTATTTTTTGAATTTTCCTTTTATCAGAATTATTGAAAGTACAAGAATTGATATAATTGTTTTTAATAAAAGATAGCATTACATGCCATGGGTTTTGAGATTTTGTGGTTGCTAACATGGTAGGGGTGTGTCGAAACGAGGGTTTTCGGTGGAAAAGAGGGGGAACTGGCAAAAAATTGACCTCACCACCTTGGATTGGGCCAATATTTGGCACACTTGTGCACCTTGTCATGTCACACCTTGCTTGCCATTGGTTTTTCATTTCAGGAGTTGGATGCATGGTGACCCCATGGTAGGGATGTGTCGAAACGAGGGTTTTCGGTGGAAAAGAGAGGAAAATGGGAAAAAATTGACCTAACCACCTTGGATTGGGCCAATATTTGGCACACTTGTGCACCTTGTCATGTGACACCTTGCTTGCCATTGGTTTTTCATTTTAGGAGTTGGATGCATGGTGACCCCATGGTAGGGATGTGTCGAAACAAGGGTTTTCGGTGGAAAAGAGGGGGAAATGGGAAAAATTGACGTAACCACCTTGGATTGGGCCAATATTTGGCACACTTATGACACCTTGCTTGCCATTGGTTTTTCATTTTAGGAGTTGGATGCATGGTGACCCCATGGTAGGGGTGTGTCGAAACAAGGGTTTTCGGTGGAAAAGAGGGGGAAATGGCAAAAAATTGACCTAACCACCTTGGATTGGGCCAATATTTGGCACACTTGTGCACCTTGTGATGTGACACCTTGGTTGCCATTGGTTTGGCATTTTAGGAGTTGGATGCATGGTGACCCCATGGTAGGGATGTGTCGAAACGAGGGTTTTCGGTGGAAAAGAGGGGGAAATAGCAAAAAATTGACCTAACCACCTTGGATTGGGCCAATATTTGGTACACTTGTGCACCTTGTCATGTGACACCTTGCTTTCCATTGGTTTTTCATTTTAGGAGTTGGATGCATGGTGACCCCATGGTAGGGATGTGTCGAAACAAGGGTTTTCGGTGGAAAAGAGGGGGAACTGGCAAAAAATTGACCCAACCACCTTGGATTGGGCCAATATTTGGCACACTTGTGCACCTTGCCATGTCACACCTTGCTTGTCATTGGTTTTTCATTTTAGGAGTTGGATGCATGGTGACCCCATGGTAGGGATGTGTCAAAACGAGGGTTTTCGGTGGAAAAGAGGGGGAAGTGGCAAAAATTGACGTAACCACCTTGGATTGGGCCAATATTTGGGACACTTGTGCACCTTGTCATGTGACACCTTGCTTGCCATTGGTTTTTCATTTTAGGAGTTGGATGCATGGTGACCCCATGGTAGGGATGTGTCGAAACGAGGGGTTTCGGTGGAAAAGAGGGGGAAATGGCAAAAAATTGACCTAACCACCTTGGATTGGGCCAATATTTGGCACACTTGTGCACCTTGTCATGTCACACCTTGCTTGCCATTGGTTTTTCATTTTAGGAGTTGGATGCATGGTGAACCCATGGTAGGGATGTGTCGAAACGAGGGTTTTCGGTGGAAAAGAGGGGGAACTGGCAAAAATTTGACCTAACCACCTTGGATTGGGCCAATATTTGGCACACTTGTGCACCTTGTCATGTCACACCTTGCTTGCCATTGGTTTTTCATTTTAGGAGTTGGATGCATGGTCGAAACTAGGGTTTTCGCCGGAAAAGAGGGGGAACTATCAAAATATTAAAGGAAAAAATATTAAAAATGTACAAATCCTTCACATTATATCTAATTTTGTGTTCAACACCATGTGTACAAAATTTGAGGTGATTTGGAGGAGGTCGAAAAATCATTTATTTTAAAAAGGGGCTTAAGTTAGACAAAACGGTCCATCGTACATGATGTGATTTTTTCGACCATCTCTAATTCATCCTATTTTTCTTGTATATGCTCACATGGTACTACTATGAACTATTGTTTGCACAAAATCTTATAAATGCATCATAGTTTTGTTTAATATTTCTTTTTTAAATTTTGTATCAATCAATATAATTGTAAGTTTGATCATAAAGTATAATTCATAAACTAAACAAATAGATGTAATGTTTGTAAGTTTTACAAATATGAAACTTTGCATAAAAATAACATAGTTTAAATTAAATCGATTTCACACATTTGGGACGTTATTTGCATTAATATTTGTTGGGACAACTTAATGGGCTTTCGGCCCATTCAATGTATAACCGATGCGTTGACTGCCACATTATGTGCGTGCAGGGCGGCGTCATCGGTTAGATATCGTGCGTAGGTCATGGACTCGTTGACAAGGGTTTAACTTGTCAATGCCTACAAGTTGTAGACTAGGGTTTCGTAGAAAGTAGATGGCAAGTAGATCTCGAAGGTTCAGCCGAAACAGGTACTCGACTATAAAACTAGGGTTTGTGTTGACAATGATTCGATTCTCTCTTTGTCCCTCGGCTCCCCTTTATATAGGAGGTGGAACCGAGGGTTTCGTATCGCCCAAGTTACAAACTTTCGGGAGGTTACACGAGTCCTTCCCGTATTACAACAAGACTATTCCTAATATATCTATTTTCCATATCGATGCTTGTTGGGCTTCCAGGCTTCATAATCTTCGGGTCGTGGGCCTCCAGCCATCCTCGGGTACCTTATTCAGCAGGCCTATTCGGGATGCCTATGTCAGTAGCCCCCGAGATTTTGCTTGAATTGTAGAGTCGAGTAAAATCTCCACCGTAAAGTCAATCCATAAATTCTTCGAATTACCATAACATTTTCTCTAAAATATTTATATTTTGCGCAGGGATACTGGTAAATGGGGCTGGTTCATCTGACGGATCAGGTACCAGTTAACTGCTCTCGTGGCAAACCCGCAAAAACCTACTTCAAGGTCAAGTCCCTGGACTCGACCTCGGTATACTGGTGTAACTCGACATGTGCCGCTTAAGATCTTACCATGAGCCGAATTCCAGTCAAATTTTATTGAGTACCTAACGCGACCGCTAGGATTTTTCTTCGCGTCTGTTGACACGGATAAAGTAGTAGAGCGCATTCGGGTGCGATACCACGCCTCACAGGACGGATCCTGGGGACATACCTTCGTAAAGTATTACGGCATCCAGAATTTTCATCGCGGCGGACGCGCTCTGGGAATATATTGTCGAGTGCCTTTTTCGGCTGCAGGAATTGCTAATTTCTTCGAGTTGTTAATGATAATATCTTGAACTCCCGATGGCAGTACATGACGAGTTATATGTAACTCGAAGATGTACGATGATAACTTCTCGCCTTATTTTTTGTCATATCATCCTCATTTCCCTTCTTCTCTTCATGTTTTATCAGGTGCGCGACCAGCGCTCCCGATGGGAGTAGCCCCCGAGGCTACAGGCAAGTGTTTGCACTTGGCTGTAGGCTCAGCTTTTGTTACTGAAACCAACTCTATATTTTTGTCTTTCGACTCATCCTCTTATCAGAAGTATGAACACTACTTCTGATAAGAGTAGCCCCCGAGCATATGAACATATGCTTGTATTTGATCATAGGCTCCCGAAGTTTTTTTTGTTGGATCACTCGAAATTTCCCTGTCACTATCTTTGATGAAGCTACTCGAAGTTTTCTTTTGATCACGTCATTGCTGACGATGACCACGATTACCTCCTTGGGAAACCACGGCTCATGTCACCTCACTGGGACGTGGGTCCAAAGTTCTGCGCCATCGACACGTTATGCAAGTGGGGGACACACGTCCTCCGTAATTTCCGGCACGCGCGCAGTAACTCCCATCCAATAAATTCAGGCTGAAAAGACCGTTCTACCCCTGTGGACACGCGTAAGGCTAAAAATGCCTCTCCTCTTCATCCAACGGCGCGGCGGATCAACTCCTCGCTATAAATTTACCTCATCGTCCTCATCCCCTTCGCCGCGCCGCACATCTTCTCCCTCTCTCTTTCCGCCATTGCCGTTTCTCTGAGCTCCTTGCGCAGTTGCTGCTTTTCCTCTCACTTTTCCACCAACGCGCACTCCCATGCCTCCGCGCACGAAGCTGCTAAAGAACAGGGCCCCTGGTACCGACGCCCCGATGGAGAAGGTTCAAGTTTCTGGATGGGAGCGGTCCAAGATCTCCAACCAGGACAAGAAGATGCTGAAGAAGCTTGGCCTGCTGAAAAAGCAGGAGTCCTTGGTGTTTCCTGGCGATGAAAGCGTCCCGCATCCTCCTATCGGATTTCGGGTAACATTCATTGACTTTCTCATTCGCGGTCTCTCCACTCCTATCCATGAGTTTCTCCGTGGTCTCCTTTTCATCTACGGGATTTAGCTGCATCAGCTGACCCCAAACTCTCTCCTCCATATTCCCATTTTCATTACCCTCTGCGAGTGCTTCCTCGGCATCCATCCTCATTGGGGCCTGTGGAAGCGCATTTTTTACCTCCGGCGTAACAACTCTAGGAATGGCATCTACAATGTAGGCGGCGTTTGTATCTGCGTCCATCCCGACATTGATTATTTTGACTTTAAATTCCCTGACTCCGTCCAAGGTTGGCGCAAGAAGTGGCTATACATCCAGGACGAGTGTACCCTCTCCCAGGATTATGGAATCGCGCCATTTGAAGCTGCCGAAGAAATTCAAAGGCGCAGATCTTGGGACACGGAAGCCACTGCCGAAGAAAAGGCGGCCACCGAAGCTCTGATGGCCCGCATCCACCAACTGCAAAACACCGACGGAGAGGAACTCTCGGGTGTACAAATAATCGCCTATTTCCTTAGAATCCGGGTGCAGCCACTACAGGCTCGCAAAAACCCTCTCTGGATGTACTCAGGGGCTAAAGATGTCGACCGTTTATCCAAGGACCTTTCTGTAAAGGACTTGGAGAGACTAATCCGACGTTTTACCTCCTTGAGTAAAAAGCATGAAGTTCTCTCATCAAGCCGCGTGGAACCATACAGTGCTTCACACGCTCTCCCCGAAGTAAGCATTTCTTCTAAGTAAACTTCCCCATCTTTTATCGACTGCATCTGTTTTTTCTTGTGTTCTCATTTTTCTTGCCTTTGTTTTGTATTTTGCAGAACCACCAAACTCTCTCTTCTCTTCCCCCGCTCCCTGAAGGTGGAGAGGTGGACGGTAGGATCATTGTCACCGACGATTCACAAGAATCCTCTCTTCCTGGAAGTGAAACCGCGGGATCCCAGAAATCTGCGGGTTCCTCCGAAAGCGAAACCGGCTCAGAACAACAGTCTGAGTCTGGTCCCTCCGTTTCTCCCCCACATGCCACTTCACCTGGGCGCAAGAGGAAGAGAAACAATGTCGAAGATTTTAGCGCCTCCAAACCTACTGAACCGGCTACCGAAGAATCTTCTCCTGAAGAAGAGGGTGCCTTCGACCCTTACGATGACGCTGGCGCCGTTAGCTCGAGAGTTACTTTATTGTTGTATTTTATCCATCTCTTTTTTTCTTCGGAATACTCATTTCTATATTGACAGCTCTGAAGAGGAAGAAAAAGAAGAACCCGCGGTTCATGGCAAAGCTCCTACGAGCACGTCTAATACCATGGTTCTTTCCGAAGAACACCGCACTGCTGCGGAATCTTCGCCTTCCCCTCAGCATAACCCAGAAGCGTCGACTCCTGTGGCCAGCCCCCAAGCGCCCGCGCCGAAGAAAGCGAGGACTGGAGCTGGCGACAGTCATGAGATTGTTGCGGGGAGCTCCTCGACTCCTTCATTGGACGATGTAAGTCCTCTTTCTCCTTGGTTTGCTTTTTTGTATTGTTCATCTATTTTTCTCTTTCTGTCGCTGTTTTTGACCTTTTGACGAGTTTGTCACTTCCTGACTTGTTTTTTGACATTGCTTCTTAACAGCCTCTGATGAAGCATCTCATCAACCTTGGCTGCCAATTTATTGGGTTTCGCGATGAAGCATCCACTTTGAAAGGTAAAGTTGCATTGTTTTTGATGGCTCACTTTTTTGCCAGACACTGTTTGTCTTCTAATAATGAATCCTTGCTTTTCTATCTTTTCAGAGGTGCTTCGCCGAGCCGAGGAACGCGCTGATGCCCTTGCGGCCAAGCTAGAGCTCAGCGAAAAAGCTCGCGAGAAAGCTGAGGAGGATGCCGCTGCTGTTGAGAGTCTCTGCCAGAGGCTCCAAAATGCTGAGGATGCTTTGAGCGACAAAATTGCTCAGCAGATCGAGCGTGAGAACGCCATAGCAGATCGGTTCGACACCCAGAATCGGAGATTCACTAGTAAGTTTTTTCCTTCACCTGCCTCTTTGTGTTTATCTTGATTTTATCTCTCTGAATGTTAATGAACCCGTATTTTTCTCCAGAAGGGAGGATGGGTGAAGATTTTACCTTGCACGAAGAGGTCGAGGATCGTCTTCTCGACACGCTCTCGATCCTTGAGCTAAATGGCGACTTGGCGCGCACAAATATTTCCAATGCTCGTGCCACGTTTAAGCGCCTCTTCCCTCATTTCTTCCCTAAGGAGACACAGCCGGAGATTTTCTCTGAGCTCGTCCAGCGCTTCCTCGGTAAGGAAGATCCTGCCTTAGTTTATCGGCAGGATAACTTGAAGATTGGAGTCGAGGGGACCATTGCCTTGGTTGCCGACAGCCAATAGGATGTCGACTGGGCGAAGGCTGGTAGTCCCAAAGGGATGAACAAGGAGAAGTGGAAAGCTTTGGTGAAGGACGCCAAGCCCCACTTGAAAAAAATATCCTCGCCTTCCTGCCCGAAGCCTGCTGCATTCCACCAACACTGCCAGGACGGAGGTCAACTAGACCAACATGTCCCTATGTTTTTTCTTTCCTTTTGTAATTGTCGCTTTCTTTGTGATCTGCGACTATCCATATCGGCTCACTAGGAGTCGACTTTTGTAAGGGTCCTCACTTATGTAAATATCTCGACTATTAATGAAAAAGTGATCCTTGCCGAATGATTGATGTCGATATTTCTTTCTTCCAGTTAATTTTTTATAACTATACCGAGGCTGCTGGACCTTCCGATGCTTCACCCGCCGCGTCTCGCTCTGCGAGAACACCTGCCGATGTTTTCTTAGACGATTCTTCGTGTGCTGATTCAGTCCAACAAGAACTAGCCGAACTTCGACAATAGCTCCAAGCTATGAAAAAGCAAGCTGTCACCGTTATGGACCAATCCCGTAGATCCTCTGAGCATGAGAAAGCTTCTCTTCGGCAAGCGCAAGAGGCCCTGGAGTTAAAGGAATCCGCGGTAGCCGATGCTTTGCGGGCTACCACGCGTGAGGATAACATGCTTGACCTAATGACTGAAGCGAGTCAAGATATGGCGGGTGCGTTGCGCTGCATCTTTCTTTTTCTTCGACATTCCTCATGTGTTTTCTCATATCTTGTTTTTCTTGGCTGACTCTAGGTTTCTTTCTGGATGCTGTTACTGAAGACCAGCGCGTTAATGCGCGAGTTGAGATCCTTCTTCGGCTTGCCAGTCAGAGCGGTAGTGACTTCTGGGCGAGCGAGGACCGCACTTGGCGAATCGTTCGGTTCCAGGATCGAGCCGCTCAAGTCCGGGAATTCCATGATTTCTTCGGCAGTACTCTGGCTATGATTTATAGTGCTTTATTTCCTCGGAACCCTCAGCCTGCAAACCTTACCGAGCTGATGGATAAATTCAAGGATGTAGAGAGTATCCATGACTTTGTGAAGGCGCAGTTGATAGCTAGTGCTAAATTTGCTCTGATTTTGCTGAAGATTTGTTACTCCAAATTGGACCTCAACAATGTCTTCGATAATCTTTACCGGAAAACAACGAAGAGGAGGGTGAATGCTGACAAGCACAATGAAGCTGTATCGCCTATGGCTGAGAAAATGATTGATGAACTTCTTCGGTACGACGCTGCTTTCTTCACAGACCATCGTTACGATGATTCAACGCAAATTGTTCACGCTGCCCGAGAGAACATAACCATAGATAGGTTTATGTAAAGACTATTTTTCTCTTGTCCCAATGTATTTGGTCTGAACCGAATATATTTGTAACTCGTATGTACTGTAAACATTATTGCGAGACTTATGTGTAGTCAAGGCAAATTTGTATGTTTATTGTTTTCTTTTCAAGCCCCCGAGTGTTTTGGTGGCGTATCTATGTTTGTTATCCGCTAGGTTTTTTAACCAAGGCACATAATTTCGAGCTATATTTTTTGAGAGTCGAGTATATCTTGTGGATTCTTCGGGTACGAGCCCCCGAGCCTTGCGAGAAAAATATATATCATCACTATTTTTACTATATTGCAGCATCGCAAGCCCACCTCATTAAAAACCTTCCAGCCCCACTCGGTGCCCTGAAAGGAAAAGAGTGCGTCTGAAAACTTGCGAGCTCTTCAGTACAATGGATGCTTACATATTCGATACTATATTGATCTCCAGGCGTAGAAACGTCGAAGCTGCGCCACGTTCCATGGGTTTGGTTCGTCCTTCCCTGTCTTCTTGTCCTTCAATATGTATGCTCCTCCTGGAATTACTTCGGTTACTATGTATGGCCCCACCCATGGAGACTCGAATTTTTTGTGGCTTTCTTGCTTGAGCCGAAGAACTAGATCGCCAACTTCAAACGACCTGGGCCGCAATCGTCGGCTGTGGTAATTTTTGAGATTTTGCTGATACATTGTCACTCTCGAAAGTACTTCATCCCTGGTTTCATCGAGTGCGTCAACATCATCTTCCAGCGCCTTTCTCGAAGTTTTTTCGTCATGTTCTGCAACTCTTGGAGAACTATGCTCTATTTCTATCGGGAGTACCACCTCAGCTCCGTGGACCAAAAATAACAGAGTTTCTTGAGTTGATGTATTGGGTGTTGTTTGTATGCTCCATAACATATTGGGTAGCTAATTAATCCAAGTGTGTCGTGCTTTCTCTAGTGGTGTTAACAGCCGCTTCTTGATGCCATTGCAGATAGTGTCGTTTGCTTTCTCGACTTGGCCATTGGTTTGCGGGTGCGCCACTAATGCGAAGTCTAGTTTAATTCCTACTTCTGCGCAGTAGTCCTTGAATTCTCGAGAAGTAAAGTTGTTGCCGTTGTCTGTAACTATACTGTTAGGGACACCAAATCGAAAGACTATCCCCTTGACGAAGTTCACCGCCGATGTTGCATCTGACGAAGTTACTGGTATTGCCTCAATCCATTTGGTAAATTTGTCGACAACTACGAGAAAATATACGTGGCCTCCTGGCTAGGACTTGTGTAATTTTCCCACCATATCAAGCCCCCATTGTGCGAAAGGTCACGCCAATGGTATCAGCATCGCCCGCCGCCGGAGAGTGGGGTTTAGACGCGAATCCTCGGCACCGCGTTGCACGTGCGTACTGTGTCCTTTGCATCTTCTCATCGCCGTCGCCCAATAGAATTCTGCCCGAAAAGCTTTGGCTACTATTGCTCGACTGCTTGCGTGGTGACCACATACTCCCTCGTGTATGTCTTTCAGTATAACTCGCCCTTCTTCGGGTGTGACACACCTCTGCAATACTCCTGAGATACTCCGTTTGTATAGTTCTCCTTTGATTATGGTGAAAGCCTTAGATCGTCGGATAACTCGCCGTGCTTCTACCGGATCTTCGGGTATCTCTTTCTTTGTAATGTATGATACGTAAACCTGCATCCAAGGAACCTGTATCATCATAACTTCCTCTGGTTCTTCCTCATCTTCTGATGTGTTTGTTTCTGGGTCTCCTAGAGCCCTCGGGTCTTTCTTGGCCTTCTCTTTTTTCTTCGGTTGCTTCGGTGCTTTCTTTGCCTTGGTTTATCTCTCGCTTATTTCTTCCCAAAAGACGCCAGGTGGTATCGGCAGGCATTGTGAGCCGATATTTGCCAAAACGCCGGCTTCGTCATTGCTGAGCCTCGCCGATGTGATTGACTTCACAGCCATCAAAGAGTTTCTCACTTGTATACCACCTTGTACGCTATCATGTTGTCGTTGACCGCGTCGCACTTGTTCATCACCTATTGAGCCACCAACTGGGAGTCGCCGAAGATCTTTAACTGGGTGGCGCCACATGCCTTTGCCATCTTCATCCCGTGTATGAGTGCTTCGTATTCTGCCTCATTATTGGACGCGTTGGGAAACGTCATCCGCAATATATATTTCATTTTGTAACCTTGAGATGACACGAGTATCACGCCAGCTCCAGCCTCCTTCCAATCGTTTGGACCCGTCAAAATTCATATGCCGGTACTCGACAAATCCGGTGGTCCCGTATTTTGCGCTTCCATCCACTCGCGACGAAGTCCGACAGAATCCGCGACTTAATCGCCTTTCTTTTCTCGTATGTGATGTCCCGAGGGGAAGTTCAATTCCCCAAAGGGAGACACGTCCCGTGGCTTCTAGATTATTTAGGATGTTCGAGAGAGGCGCCTCATTGACCACTATTATCGGGTGTGCCGAAAAATAGTGTTGTAGTTTTCTTGCTGTTGTGAATACTCCATATGCGAGTTTCTGATACTGCGGGTACCGCAGCTTTGATGGTGATAGTACCTCGCTGACGAAGTATACTGGCCGTGTATACTTCTTCCCTATTTTGATGGTGAATCCCATGGATCTTCCCTACTTCTTCTCGTTCCACTACCTGGCGATGTATAACAGGAGAGATTCTTTTTTCCTTTGGAGCCACCAATATTGGAGGTGTCGAGATTGTGCGCTTGAGATGCTCGAAAGCTTTGTCTGCTTCTTCGTTCCACTCGAACTTATCTCCTTGCTTGATGAGCGCGTAGAAAGGCATCGCTTTTTCTCCCAACCTGGCGACAAACCTGCTCAAAGCTGCGACATGGCATGTTAACTGATGTATCTCTTTGAGCTTAGTTGGTTTCCTCATCGTTACGATAGCCTGTATTTTCTCGGGATTTGCCTCAATCCCTCTGGCTGACACCAAGTATCCGAGGAGTTCTCCCGCAGGAACACCAAAGGAACACTTCGTCGGGTTTAGCTTGAGGCGAAACTTGTCGAGGTTGCTGCTGGCGTGTAGTTGACACACGTATGTTGGGAACCCCAAGAGGAAGGTGTGATGCGCACAGCAGTAAGTTTTCCCTCAGTAAGAAACCAAGGTTATCGAACCGAAGAGGAGTCAAGGAACACGTGAAGGTCGTTGGTGACGGAGTGTAGTGCGGCGCAACACCAGGTGATTCCGGCGCCAACGTGGAACTCCGCGCAACACAATTAAAGTACTTTGCCCCAACGTAATAGCTGAGGTTTTCTATCTCACCGGCTTGCTGTAAACAAAGGATTAAATGTATAGTGTGGAAGATGATGTTTGTTTGCGAAGAACAAGAAAGAAATGTAGTTTGCAGTAGATTGTATTTAAGATGTAAAGAATGGACCGGGGTCCACAGTTCACTAGTGGTGTCTCTCCCATACGATAAATAGCATGTTGGGTGAACAACTTACAGTTGGGCAATTGACAAATAGAGATGGCATAACAATGCACATACATATCACGATGACTACTATGAGATTTAATCAGGGCATTACGACAAAGTACATAGACCGCTATCCGAACATGCATCTATGCCTAAAAGGTCCACCTTCAGAGTTATCATCCGAACCCCTTCCAAAGCATTAAGTTTCAAACAACGTGACAATTGCATTAAGTATGGTGCGTAATGTAATCAGCACAATTATCCTTAGACAAAGCATTGATGTTTTATCCCTAGTGGCAACAAGCACATCCACAACCTTAGAACTTTCGGTCACTCGTCCCGCATTCAATGGAGGCATGAACCCACTATCGAGCATAAATACTCCTCTTGGAGTTACAAGTATCAACTTGGCTAGAGCCTCTACTAGCAACGGAGAGCATGCAAGAACATAAACAACATATATGATAGATTGATAATCAACTTGACATAGTATTCCATATTCATCGGATCCCAACAAACACAACATGTAGCATTACAAATAGATGATCTTGATCATGATAGGCAGCTCACAAGATCTAATATGATAGCACAAGAGGAGAAAACAACCATCTAGCTACTGCTATGGACCCATAGTCCAGGGGTGGACTACTCACACATCAATCCGGAGGCGATCATGGTGATGAAGAGTCCTCCGGGAGATGATTCCCCTCTCCGGCAGGGTGCCGGAGGCGATCTCCTGAATCCCCCAAGATGGGATTGGCGGCGGCTGCGTCTCAGTATGTTTTTTCGTATCGTGGCTCTCGGTACTGGGGTTTTCGCGACGAAGGCTTTAAGTAGGTGGAAGGGTAGGGTTGGAGGCGGCGCGAGGGCCCCACACCATAGGGCGGCGCGGGCCCCACCCAGGCCGCGCGGCCCTGTGGTGTCGGCGCCTCGTCGCCCCACTTCGTAATCCCTTCGGTCTTCTGGAAGCTTCATGGAAAAATAAGACCCTGGGCGTTGATTTCGTCCAATTCCGAGAATATTTCCTTTGTAGGATTTCTGAAACCAAAAACAGCAGTAAAACAAAGAATCGGCTCTTCGAGCATCTCGTCAATAGGTTAGTGCCGGAAAATGCATAATAATGACATAAAGTGTGTATAAAACATGTGAGTATCATCATAAAAGTAGCATGGAACATAAGAAATTATAGATACGTTTGAGACGTATCAAGCATCCCTGCTTAGTTCCTACTCGCCCTCGAGTAGGTAAACGATAACAAGGATAATTTCTGAAGTGACATGCTATCATAATCTTGATCAATACTATTATAAAGTATCTGAGATGAATGCAGCGATTCGAAGCAATGGTAAAGACAATGAATAAACAACTGAATCATATAGCAAAGACTGTTCATGAATAGTACTTTCAAGACAAGCATCAATAAGACTTGCATAAGAGTTAACTCATAAAGCAATAAATTCTTAGTAGAAAGCTTTGAAGAAACACAAAGGAAGATATAAGTTTCAGCGGTTGCTTTCAACTTCAACATGTTTATCTCATGGATAATTGTCAACACAAAGTAATATAACAAGTGCAATAGGTAAACATGTAAGAATCAATGCACACAGCTTACACAAGTGTTTGCTTCTAAGATAGAAAGAAGTAGGTAAACCGACTCAACAATAAAGTAGAAGAATGGCCCTTCGCAGAGGGAAGCATGGATTACTATTTTTGTGCTAGAGCTTTTCATTTTGAAAACATAGAAACAATTTTGTCAACGGTAGTAATAAATCATATGTGTTATGCATAATACATCTTATAAGTTGCAAGCCTCATGCATAGATTACCAATAGTGCTCGCACCTTGTCCTAATTAGCTTGGATTAACATGGATTATCATTGCGTAACATATGTTTCAACCAAGTGTCACAAAGGGGTACCTCTATGCCGCCTGTACAAAGGTCTAAGGAGAAAGATCGCATTTGATTTCTCGTTTTTGATTATTCTTAACTTAGACATCCATACCGGGACAACATAGACAACAGATAATGGACTCCTCTTTAATGCATAAGCATTCAACAACAGATAATATTCTCATAAGAGATTGAGGATTGTTGTCCAAACTGAAACTTCCACCATGATTCATGGTTTTAGTTAGCGGCCCAATGTTCTTCTCTAACAATATGCATACTCAAACCATTTGATCATGAAAATCGCCCTTACTTCAGACAAGACGAACATGCATAGCAACTCACATGATATTCAACAAAGGTGTAAAAGTTGATGGTGTTTGTGGGGCCCCCGAACTAACGGTCCGAAATACCCTGTTATGTATATAGTTCACGATCCCATGATCAGTGTGTCGTGAACACATAACCGAACTGATATCAAATTACACCATCCATTACAAAGCGGGATAAGAAAATTACAACATGGTCACATGACCCATACTTACATAATAGCCTCGAAGGGCTAACTAAACATCAGAGTAGCATCATCGCTTCAGCGGCGCAGTACCCAAGTCATCTGCCATAACCCTACGGGCAACTGACCGGGAAGACGTTCCTAGCTCGCATAGACGTCGCCAACTCCTTCTTCATCTGTCGAATTCCTCCAAGTCTGGCCAAGTAAATAGCCAGGGACAAAGCCGTGAGTACATTGGAATTGTACTCGCAAACCATCAAGAAAGGTGCTAACAAAGCTAACTAAAAGGGACAAGAGAGGAAGAATAGTTTCTCTTGTGGATAAAGCATGCCGGCATCTCAAGTGATGCGGACACTTTGGTGGTCCTATGACATCTCTATATCTTTATTGAAGAAGATACTTCAAAAGATAAACTATGACATCTCTACATCTATTGAAGAAGAGTTCCTCTACATGAAAACACTAGGAAGGGTCACCCCATTTTGTTTCATTTTCCTCAACCATCTCCACATGGTCGGCACAACATCTTTCCCGTACCCTTCCGGTACTTCCAACACACGCATTTCCTTTGGAAATCATTTTCAAAACCAAAACTCGACACAGCTCGGTAACGGCCATCCCAACCGTCCATGACCGCGGACGCGGCTATTCGAATAGTTTTGACTCTGCAGAGTGTGCGCACTTTCCCCACAAGATCCGCGAGTCTATCATGTGGGCATCATCCCTGCATATCAACTATGCCATGAAAGAAACTCGGACATAGCCTTTCGCCTATCTCCACTCGACATGAGGTCCTTCCCTGCGGAGCATGTAACCCTTCCCGGCACCGCGGCAGCATCACCTCCTTTTTGAGCGTATCTCCGGCGCCACGACAGAAGACCCTCGCGTCATCGTCCGGCCGCAAGTTAATGCGTGTATTGCCTCCTTCGAGCGACAACCCGGTGTCGGAGGTCATCGTGACCCTCCTAGAGAGTTGTGAAGGTGTCTCATGCCAGCTTCAACAAACTAGGGCTAAGCCCCGTGCCCATGTTGGGGTAATGTGGTTGCGCGGTTTAGTTGTTCCGGCGAATACAAAGAACCATGTGTCGTTTTTCTCAAAAACCCAAGTCACACACACATTTCCTCTTTCCAACCATCTTTGTCAAGATCCTTTCCTTTCATAAACCATACGCTTGGGTAAGATTGCCTCACCCAAGGTTTTCATAAACATTTACAACAAGGTAAACCTTGAGGGGTTCCCAACCTATAGTTTCATGAGTTGAACTAGTATTGCACTACGGCCGAGATGAGAGTCATCCCGCCATAGATGAGGTATAAAGGGGTAGTGGAGTGGATCATACTTGCTTAAGGTAAGCATGTATTATGACAACACAAGGAGGAATATACTCTCAGATTTGTGTTGCTAACTACACAACTTAGATAGTGGAGTGTCATTATCCAACATATTCTCCAAGATGGTACACGGCATACTCCTCTCAAGTTGAGAATACACCAAGATCATGACATTGATACCTCTATACTACAAAGGGGGTGGGTGTGGTGTAAGTTACTATCTTGAGATGGAACATGCTCAAGTTGAGCATACAAGATAACCAAGTGGGATAGCACGGCCATGTTACCATGCATCCCATAACACAAGGACAAATAGTGGAGCATCACCACTAGGGAGTACCCCACTTGCAATCACACATAGATGACATAAATAGAGATAATAACACACATAGAATGAAGGTGCTTTGAACATCAACAAATGACATCCAACTAGACACCGGATCAGAGATCAAAAGATGGCTTGCCTTGGCTTATTTGTCTCTCGTACTTCTTCAACTCTATCAATATAAGAATCCCAACAATATAAATAAAATCCTTGTCCAATTCCACTTCTTCTTCTTCTCCGGAATTGCTCGCGTCTATCGCCGGAAAATATAAAAGGAACACAATCAATCACATTGCACCAACAAAACAAACATACAAAAACCATAATTTAACCATTCAATAAAGATCTACCATACAAAGGACTTATAGATACCACAAACAACTTAAGGAAAACCCATGTTATTTACCTAGTAAAGGTATGAGAGTATCACAACTTAGCAATTGCCTCTCTCGGTTATCACCATGGTATAAACCAAACATCCCCTGGTAGATAACATCATAAAGAGGACAAGAGCATTAGTTTTGACATCAAATACATTCACAAAACATTTTCAAGCATTTTTGGAAAAGTAGAAAATAGTTTTCCTAACTTAGTTTGCTCACATAACACCACACAAGAATAGGAAGCAAATGGTATGCCCTACCATTTGAAAACTTAAGCAAAACAAAAGAGCTAATGTTAAATTGCAGAGGTTTTGTTTTGCAAGCATAAAACAAAGGTTGCCCATTTCTAATAAAAAGAGTTGGTCAAGGGTTTTAAATAAACCGAAAAGTTTGGCTTCAACAATGCATGTCACACATATACATTACTAACAGTAACAAATATGCATGAACAGAGACTAATACTATTTTTCCTAGATAGCCAGTACTAATACAAGACTAACCCAATTGGAATCACCCCAAAATATTAAACCGACAATTTTAGGAATTTCTTTGAATCTGACTATACAGAAAACAAGATCTGTAAGCCATAAATCGTACAAAAATCCTAAAAATATGAGACCACTGGCATTTGAAAGATAGTTAAACAGAGATGTACACACAATTGGATTTGGGTTCAAACTGTTTCTGAAACTCTCACAAATGGATTGACAAGATTACTGCATGTCTATACCATTTGCTTTACCTCTGGAGTTACGTAACAGATAAGGGTTTGAAACTTGTTGGAGATGATTAAGAAAACATCCAGTAGTACTACCAAATTGGAATCACTCAATTTGGATCACAGATGGATTTTTGGTGATTTAAAAGCTAACAGCCATGTCTGCAGAACACACATAACAAGTTTAATTCACCCAAAATCGTACATAACTCATAAAAATATGAGGTCAGCTGCATCTGAGAGGTATTGAAAAGCTGGTTCTTACCCAATTGGTTTCATTCAAAAATTCATTCCCAAGCGCCCTGGTTTAATTCGACAAAGCCAGGTCTGACCAGATCTTGATCTGTGAACCATTTCAGTTTCAGGAGGTCAATCGAAGTGAAACAACCGCCAAAATGAAGGTATTGAAGAGGGGTTTCACCTACAGTTGAGTTTGTTCAAAAAGGTTTTGTAAATCGGAACAAATCTAACAAACAGTGAATCTGCATGTTTAGAGAACTTTATTTACCACGGACAATCTGTAACGAATTTGAAGATGAGACCAACACCAAGTTGTAGATCTTTTCCGTATCTATCTGTGGAACTTTGAATCACTCGATTTGGATCTGCGCACGAGTTTTGGCGGAATTTACAAGTTCGTACCAGAATCTGAAACAGCAAGATTACAGAAATTACTGCAAGGTTTTGGACGAACTTAGCTCAAGAACTTCAGATCTGAGGATTGCTCAACCTTTTCCATGCTTGGACCAACATGCACCTGCATCAAGATCCAATCTTAGCAATGGAGGAAGAAGAAGAGGAGATTAAACCATCAAAGGTTGGGGAGAAGATGGAGAGGGAGGCTCTCATGGTGAGGGAGAGCTTGAGGGAGGGGGAGAGCTTCATCTTGGGGGCTTCCCATGACCATGGCCGGCCATGGAGCTAAGGAGGAGCAGCAGCTCGTGGTGGAGGGCAGGGAGAGAGTGTGAGGGAGTAGATAAGGTGGAGGAGTGAGTGAAGAGTGCAAAAATGAGAAGCAAAGGGGGAGGAGTTGGCCGGCCAAGGACCTTTTATAGAGGGAGAGGGGTGGCTGCCTCCTTTTTTGATTGGCCAAGGAAGGTGGCTGCCCATTTAATTGTTGGGGTAGTTGGGAGGCAAGGCTTGCAAGAGAAGAAAGTGAGGAGCACAATGGCTGGCCGAAATTGTCATGCCAACACAATGGCCGGCTCCATTTTTGCCAACACAAGTGAACAATGAGAGAGGTGCACAACATTCATGTGTATAGACCAAGGCATGATGTTGAGAAGACAATGTCAATGAGTGACTTTGATAATGATACAAATAGGAGTAGATGCATATAGATAAAAGGAGTATGAAGGTGACATCAATTCATGAGGTCAAGGTGATGATGAAAAAGAATAGAGGATTGAGATGGGCATGATGAAATATAAGTGGTTCTACAAATAAGAGGTCAAATGGGAGTGGTTTGAAATACTCCCCGAGTCTAGGGTTAGTTGAAGGGAGTCCATTTGAAAGTACCAAATGATCATCTACTTGATCAAGAATTGGAGGATGAGGGAATACAATGGGGTAGATCAGGGATGTGCATAAGATGTGCAAAAGTAGTCATTTGAAAAAGAACTCATTAGAAAAGTATTAGAAACATCTCAATTGTCTAGGGACAATTGGGAATGAACTCAAGTGGAATGGAATTTGAGAATGTTGAGAGAACTAGTTGGAACATAGGAGTTCAAAATATTCTACTTACTTTCTCAAGTAAAGTGGAGTTTTTCTCAAGTGTAAAATAATCAAGAGGAAAACAAGAATTGGTATAAGTACCATAAACAAGCCTTTTTCTGAAAAGAAAGCAAGATAGAAAATAATGTTTTTAGAAATCAGTACTTGGTAGAAATGGGATGGAAAACAAAACCCATTTCAGTTCCTTGTTTTCTTTGAAGAAATATCTTGGGAAGATTTAATAAAACTAGAAGTAGTTTTGTGATCAAAACTAAAGAAGGAAAAAACAATAGGATGTTTGAGAAAGAAAGCTAATTTTAGGGAGGAGTGTTTCCAAGGGTAGATGGTGGCTACAAAATGTACCCATCATTCCCACTCTTGGTTTTGTGAAGATTAAACTTGAATAGAACAAGAGGTAAAAGAGAAGGAAGTGATCCAAAGTTGAAACAAAGGGTAGAGTGCAAGGTCAAGTGAATTAAGAGAGTTGCAAGGGTAGACTGAGACATGCAAGACTTGGAGGTTGAAGAGAATGTTGCATAGATGAGATCCATGCATTGAAGCCAACAATAACAGTTGTGGGTGCTTAGAGATCAATTGCCAAAGTCTGTACATTTTAAGCCTGTCAACACAGATGGTCGACATGGCCTCAAAACCAACAAGGATGAGTGGGTAGAAGAGAAGGGTGCAAGTTTGGAATCAAGGATGATTTGAGCTAGCTTAAACACAAAGAGGAATTTTAAGTAGGCACACTCATGTTGCCATGAGTAGAAAAGTTTGATGTGGAAAAAAAGGAAAACAACTTTTCCCGAGTCACATAGGTGTTTTATTAGGTGAGTTGCTTGCTTGACCACTAGAGGTGCTGATCTATGAGGCAGCTCAAGACAAAACTCAACAAGAAAATCAAGACAATTCATCTACCAACAGATCAAGGCAATTCATCACCACAAACAGATCAAGGCAATACATCTAAATTAGTCTATAGAAAAAGTTTTTGTTCCCCCTGATTTTTGAAATAAGGACAACTAATCAAGGTTGAAAAAGTTGGGGTGTTACAGATCTTCCACCCTTAAAATAATCTCGTCCCGAGATTACTGAGTGTAGAACTAGAGGGGTTATAAAGTTTAACCAAAGTCAGACTCCATTCTTCTGTAGACGTGCCGTTGTAGAGAAAGTCGTTTGCTTCATCTTCTGGGAGACATGATGGATTTCGGCCGATGGCGAGCTTCATGAAGAGGTTGACTACTCCATGCAGGTGTTGGATCTGTAGCTTCTTCACGATCCTAGCGGAGGTTCAAGACTGTGGGAGGGTTAGTGCACCCAACGGTGCTTGAGCAGGGCTGAAAACCTTTTTAGAGTTAGCTTGATTTTAGTGGAAGACGAAGTCCTCGTCTTCCACCCTTAAGATTTTTCATCGGGTTCTCGAAAAAACTCAGAGCTTCTGCCTTGTAGTTCTGTCTGGGGCTTCGGAAGAAGTCATCGGTCTTCCTTGTTCAGCTGAAGAATCTTCGGGGGCGACGTGCAGACCACCACTTCAAGAGGCACTCACGGTGTTAACTGAACCATATGGGATGCGCGGCGAGTTAGGAAGTTGAAGAAACGCCTGGTTGGTACCCATATGAAGCAGCAACAGGGGTCGTCGAAGACAATCTTCAGCTTGAGGGTCGGTGCTGACTTCAGTAACAACTAAGAAGTTAGCGGGTAAACTACGCCTAAAGTCTTGAGTCTTGGAATATCTTCAGGAGCTTCATTTGATGAGGACCAGATGAACCATGTGATGTAGCTCGGCTTTGACGCTATTGTTCTCTCAACTTGTTAGACGGTGTGTTCGAGGGTAGTTTCAAAAAGATATCCTCACGGTTAGCGCGAGTATACTCCAAGGTTAGACCAAGTTAGCATGTCTTCTCGCAGAGGTGCAGTCACTGTTGAAGGTAGGGCTTCTTCTTTCTTGGCGTAGTGGAGATGCTCCAGCTGATCTTGAAGCAAGTCGGCGTAGATAGGGGTCGGGTTAGTTTTCTTGACGGTTGAAAAACAACTTCCAACGGGTTTAGAGTTAGAGTCTTTCGTTAATCTACCCAATTTAACTAATAGTTAGCAATACATCGGCGAGGCAAACTTTAATCCTATCATTGCATGTGACACCCATACAACCATAACCAGAGACACAATACCACTAACAGAGGCTACTGGTATTTTTCCTAGATGCGCAGTAACAAAACAAGATCAACACAATTGGAATCATTCAAAAATATTTATTTTTCAATTTTTGAGACTCAAAAATACTAACCAGAAACAAGTGATCAAGTTTTATTTATTACAAATCGCACAAAAATCCTAAAAATACAAGGTCAGTGGCGTCTGAAAGATAATTTCATACTGATTCTAGTGCAATTGGAATCACATCAATCGGAGCTACCAAACTATTTTTATTAGCAAAACAGTACATCGGCAGATTTCCATTTTTAATTTCTGTTTCACAAATTTCAAACAATTAAAAAGGGCGGAAACATCTAAATAGCAAGACATACATGCACACAGCAAACAGTACAAACATTCAAGGCAGCACACGAGGGAACTACAAGCAATCAGCACACCAAACATGATACTCTAAGTACCCAGAAACTCCTAATGCGCGGGGGTAGCTCAATTGAAGCGATTGGGTTTGTCCTATCCATCCTATAGGTTTGGGGGCTGGTCACATATGTTGATGTCTTCATTTTGTTGGCCTCGACTTCAATAGGGATCCTTGTAATAGTTGGTGGTGACGCAGGCCTGATGTCGACTCGTCGATGTTGAGGTGGAGGCGAAAACTGCGTAGATCTTCTAGTCTCAACATCCCGGGGACATGAGGTCTTCAAAGGGGTAGCTGTTGAGGAACTCCCAAAGTCGACAACTTCTGGTGGCTGGCCTAAAAATTACTAGTCAAAAACTGAGGACTTGATCCCGGATGACCGCAAAAAGGTGCAAGTCCATGGAGGAACAAGGTCAGCTCCTTGAAAAAGCTGGCGACAACCAAAGACATGCTCTTCCTGTCCCTTTATGTGTACTGCTAAGTCGACATCCAATCTTCAATAGCTGCAATGGGAGGTACTTGCCTCTTCATGAGGGATTGATTGATTTTTGAGTTCGAGTCTCCGGTCTGAGTTGGGGACATCGTCCAATATGTAGGTTTGAAGTGGATGAGACAATAGAGCAAGAATTTTCAAACCTTTTTATAAAGCGGAGAGATAAGAATTTAGAAGCTTTGAGTAAATAAGAGGAGTAGAAGCTATACTTCCGATTAAAGAAACAATTTGTTTCATAAATAGTTTTCTCCAAGTATTTGTTTCCTAACTAACGTCCATGCTAACTAAGGTCTCCTACAGTCAGGATAGCTCTGATACCAGCTCTGTGGGGCCCCCGGAGAAATACCCTGTTATGTATATAGTTCACGATCCCATGATCAGTGTGTCGTGAACACATAACCGAACTGATATCAAATTACACCATCCATTACAAAGCGGGATAAGAAAATTACAACATGGTCACATGACCCATACTTACATAATAGCCTCGAAGGGCTAACTAAACATCGAGTAGCATCATCGCTTCGAGCAGCGCAGTACCCAAGTCATCTCGCCATAACCCTACAGTAACCGACGGCGGGAAGACGTTCCTAGCTCGCATAGACGTCGCCAACTCCTTCTTCATCTGTCGAATTCCTCCAAGTCTGGCCAAGTAAATAGCCAGGGACAAAGCCGTGAGTACATTGGAATTGTACTCGCAAACCATCAAGAAAGGTGCTAACAAAGCTAACTAAAAGGGACAAGAGAGGAAGAATAGTTTCTCTTGTGGATAAAGCATGCCGGCATCTCAAGTGATGCGGACACTTTGGTGGTCCTATGACATCTCTATATCTTTATTGAAGAAGATACTTCAAAAGATAAACTATGACATCTCTACATCTATTGAAGAAGAGTTCCTCTACATGAAAACACTAGGAAGGGTCACCCCATTTTGTTTCATTTTCCTCAACCATCTCCACATGGTCGGCACAACATCTTTCCCGTACCCTTCCGGTACTTCCAACACACGCATTTCCTTTGGAAATCATTTTCAAAACCAAAACTCGACACAGCTCGGTAACGGCCATCCCAACCGTCCATGACCGCGGACGCGGCTATTCGAATAGTTTTAACTCTGCAGAGTGTGCGCACTTTCCCCACAAGATCCGCGAGTCTATCATGTGGGCATCATCCCCGCATATCAACTATGCCATGAAAGAAACTCGGACATAGCCTTTCGCTTATCTCCCCGACATGAGTCCTTCCCTGCGGGCTTAACCCTTCCCGGCACCCCGGCAGACATACCTCCTTTTTGAGCGTATCTCCGGCGCCACGACAGAAGACCCTCAGTAATCGTCCGGCTGCAAGTTAATGCAGTGTATTGCCTCCTTCAGAGCGCAACCCGGTGTCAGAGGTCATCGTGACCCTCCTAGAGAGTTGTGAAGGTGTCTCATGCCAGCTTCAACAAACTAGGGCTAAGCCCCGTGCCCATGTTGGGGTAATGTGGTTGCGCGGTTTAGTTGTTCCGGGCGAATACAAAGAACCATGTGTCGTTTTTTCAAAAACCCAAGTCACACACACATTTCCTCTTTCCAACCATCTTTGTCAAGATCCTTTCCTTTCATAAACCATACGCTTGGGTAAGATTGCCTCACCCAAGGTTTTCATAAACATTTACAACAAGGTAAACCTTGAGGGGTTCCCAACCTATAGTTTCATGAGTTGAACTAGTATTGCACTACGGCCGAGATGAGAGTCATCCCGCCATAGATGAGGTATAAAGGGGTAGTGGAGTGGATCATACTTGCTTAAGGTAAGCATGTATTATGACAACACAAGGAGGAATATACTCTCGATTTGTGTTGCTAACTACACAACTTAGATAGTGGAGTGTCACTATCCAACATATTCTCCAAGATGGTACACGGCATACTCCTCTCAAGTTGAGAATACACCAAGATCATGACATTGATACCTCTATACTACAAAGGGGGTGGGTGTGGTGTAAGTTACTATCTTGAGATGGAACATGCTCAAGTTGAGCATACAAGATAACCAAGTGGGATAGCACGGCCATGTTACCATGCATCCCATAACACAAGGACAAATAGTGGAGCATCACCACTAGGGAGTACCCCAGCTTGCAATCACACATAGATGACATAAATAGAGATAATAACACACATAGAATGAAGGTGCTTTGAACATCAACAAATGACATCCAACTAGACACCGGATCAGAGATCAAAAGATGGCTTGCCTTGGCTTATTTGTCCCTGTACTTCTTCAACTCTATCAATATAAGAATCCCAACAATATAAATAAAATCCTTGTCCAATTCCACTTCTTCTTCTTCTCCGGAATTGCTCGCGTCTATCGCCGGAAAATATAAAAGGAACACAATCAATCACATTGCACCAACAAAACAAACATACAAAAACCATAATTTAACCATTCAATAAAGATCTACCATACAAAGGACTTATAGATACCACAAACAACTTAAGGAAAACCCATGTTATTTACCTAGTAAAGGTATGAGAGTATCACAACTTAGCAATTGCCTCTCTCGGTTATCACCATGGTATAAACCAAACATCCCCTGGTAGATAACATCATAAAGAGGACAAGAGCATTAGTTTTGACATCAAATACATTCACAAAACATTTTCAAGCATTTTTGGAAAAGTAGAAAATAGTTTTCCTAACTTAGTTTGCTCACATAACACCACACAAGAATAGGAAGCAAATGGTATGCCCTACCATTTGAGAACTTAAGCAAAAAAAAGAGCTAATGTTAAATTGCAGAGGTTTTGTTTTGCAAGCATAAAACAAAGGTTGCCCATTTCTAATAAAAAGAGTTGGTCAAGGGTTTTAAATAAACCGAAAAGTTTGGCTTCAACAATGCATGTCACACATATACATTACTAACAGTAACAAATATGCATGAACAGAGAATAATACTATTTTTCCTAGATAGCCAATACTAATGCAAGACTAACCCAATTGGAATCACCCCAAAATATTAAACCGACAATTTTAGGAATTTCTTTGAATCTGACTGTACAGAAAACAAGATTTGTAAGCCATAAATCGTAGAAAAATCCTAAAAATATGAGACCACTGGCATTTGAAAGATATTTAAACAGATATGCACACACAATTGGATTTGGGTTCAAACTGTTTCTGAAACTCTCACAAATGGATTGACAAGATTACTGCATATCTATACCATTTGCTTTACCTCTGGAGTTACAGAACAGATAAGGGTTTGAAACTTGTTGGAGATGGTTAAGAAAACATCCAGTAGTACTACCAAATTGGAATCACTCAATTTGGATCACAGATGGATTTTTGGTGATTTAAAAGCTAACAGCCATGTCTGCAGAACACACATAACAAGTTTAATTCACCCAAAATCGTACATAACTCATAAAAATATGAGGTCAGCTGCATCTGAGAGGTATTGAAAAGATGGTTCTTACCCAATTGGTTTCATTCAAAAATTCATTCCCAAGCGCCTGGTTTAATTCGACAAAGCCAGGTCTGACCAGATCTTGATCTGTGAACCATTTCAGTTTCAGGAGGTCAATCGAAGTGAAACAACCGCCAAAATGAAGGTATTGAAGAGGGGTTTCACCTACAGTTGAGTTTGTGCAAAAAGGTTTTGTAAATCGGAACAAATCTAACAAACAGTGAATCTGCATGTTTACAGAACTTTATTTACCACGGACAATCTGTAACGAATTTGAAGATGAGACCAACACCAAGTTGTAGATCTTTTCCGTATCTATCTGCGGAACTTTGAATCACTCGATTTGGATCTGCGCACGAGTTTTGGCGGAATTTACAAGTTCGTACCAGAATCTGAAACAGCAAGATTACAGAAATTACTGCAAGGTTTTGGACGAACTTAGCTCAAGAACTTCAGATCTGAGGATTGCTCAACCTTCTCCATGCTTGGACCAACATGCACCTGCATCAAGATCCAATCTTAGCAATGGAGGAAGAAGAAGAGGAGATTAAACCATCAAAGGTTGGGGAGAAGATGGAGAGGGAGGCTCTCATGGTGAGGGAGAGCTTGAGGGAGGGGGAGAGCTTCATCTTGGGGGCTTCCCATGACCATGGCCGGCCATGGAGCTAAGGAGGAGCAGAAGCTCGTGGTGGAGGGCAGGGAGATAGTGTGAGGGAGTAGATAAGGTGGAGGAGTGAGTGAAGAGTGCAAAAATGAGAAGCAAAGGGGGAGGAGTTGGCCGGCCAAGGGCCTTTTATAGAGGGAGAGGGGTGGCTGCCTCCTTTTTGATTGGCCAAGGAAGGTGGCTGCCCATTTAATTGTTGGGGTAGTTGGGAGGCAAGGCTTGCAAGAGAAGAAAGTGAGGAGCACAATGGCTGGCCGAAATTGTCATGCCAACACAATGGCCGGCTCCATTTTTGCCAACACAAGTGAACAATGAGAGAGGTGCACAACATTCATGTGTATAGACCAAGGCATGATGTTGAGAAGACAATGTCAATGAGTGACTTTGATAATGATAAAAATAGGAGTAGATGCATATAGATAAAAGGAGTATGAAGGTGACATCAATTCATGAGTTCAAGGTGATGATGAAAAAGAATAGAGGATTGAGATGAGCATGATGAAATATAAGTGGTTCTACAAATAAGAGGTCAAATGGGAGTGGTTTGAAATACTCCCTGAGTCTAGGGTTAGTTGAAGGGAGTCCATTTGAAAGTACCAAATGATCATCTACTTGATCAAGAATTGGAGGATGAGGGAATACAATGGGGTAGATCAGGGATGTGCATAAGATGTGCAAAAGTAGTCATTTGAAAAAGAACTCATTAGAAAAGTATTAGAAACATCTCAATTGTGTAGGGACAATTGGGAATGAACTCAAGTGGAATGGAATTTGAGAATGTTGAGAGAACTAGTTGGAACATAGGAGTTCAAAATATTCTACTTACTTTCTCAAGTAAAGTGGAGTTTTTCTCAAGTGTAAAATAATCAAGAGGAAAACAAGAATTGGTATAAGTACCATAAACAAGCCTTTTTCCGAAAAGAAAGCAAGATAGAAAATAATGTTTTTAGAAATCAGTACTTGGTAGAAATGGGATGGAAAACAAAACCCATTTCAGTTCCTTGTTTTCTTTGAAGAAATATCTTGGGAAGATTTAATAAAACTAGAAGTAGTTTTGTGATCAAAACTAAAGAAGGAAAAACAATAGGATGTTTGAGAAAGAAAGCTAATTTTAGGGAGGAGTGTTTCCAAGGGTAGATGGTGGCTACAAAATGTACCCATCATTCCCACTCTTGGTTTTGTGAAGATTAAACTTGAATAGAACAAGAGGTAAAAGAGAAGGAAGTGATCCAAAGTTGAAACAAAGGGTAGAGTGCAAGGTCAAGTGAATTAAGAGAGTTGCAAGGGTAGACCGAGACATGCAAGACTTGGAGGTTGAAGAGAATGTTGCATAGATGAGATCCATGCATTGAAGCCAACAATAACGAGTTGTGGGTGCTTAGAGATCAATTGCCAAAGTCTGTACATTTTAAGCCTCGTCAACACAGATGGTCGACATGGCCTCAAAACCAACAAGGATGAGTGGGTAGAAGAGAAGGGTGCAAGTTTGGAATCAAGGATGATTTGAGCTAGCTTAAACACAAAGAGGAATTTTAAGTAGGCACACTCATGTTGTCATGAGTAGAAAAGTTTGATGTGGAAAAAAAGGAAAACAACTTTTCCTGAGTCACATAGGTGTTTTATTAGGTGAGTTGCTTGCTTGACCACTAGAGGTGCTGATCTATGAGGCAGCTCAAGACAAAACTCAACAAGAAAATCAAGACAATTCATCTACCAACAGATCAAGGCAATTCATCACCACAAACAGATCAAGGCAATACATCTAAATTAGTCTATAGAAAAAGTTTTTGTTCCCCCGATTTTTGAAATAAGGACAACTAATCAAGGTTGAAAAAGTTGGGGTGTTACAGATCTTCCACCCTTAAAATAATCTCGTCCCGAGATTACCGAGTGTAGAACTAGAGGGGTTATAAAGTTTAACCAAAGTCGGACTCCATTCTTCCGTAGATGTGCCGTTGTAGAGAAAGTCGTTTGCTTCATCTTCCGGGAGACATGATGGATTTCGGCCGATGGCGAGCTTCATGAAGAGGTTGACTACTCCATGCAAGTGTTGGATCCGTAGCTTCTTCACGATCCCGGCGGAGGTTCAAGACCGTGGGAGGGTTAGTGCACCCAACGGTGCTTGAGAAGGGCTGAAAACCTTTTTAGAGTTAGCTTGATTTTAGTGGAAGACGAAGTCTTCCACCCTTAAGATTTTTCATCGGGTTCTCGAAAAACTCGGAGCTTCCGCCTTGTAGTTCTGTCTCGGGGCTTCGGAAGAAGTCATCGGTCTTCCTTGTTCAGCCTGAAGAATCTTCGGGGCGACGTGCGGACCACCACTTCAAGAGGCACTCACGGTGTTAACCGAACCATATGGGATGCGCGGCGAGTTAGGAAGTTGAAGAAACGCCTGGTTGGTACCCATATGAAGCAAGCAACAGGGGTCGTCGAAGACAATCTTCAGCTTGAGGGTCGGTGCTCGACTTCAGTAACAACTAAGAAGTTAGCGGGTAAACTACGCCTAAAGTCTTGAGTCTTGGAATATCTTCAGGAGCTTCATTTGATGAGGACCAGATGAACCATGTGATGTAGCTCGGCTTTGACGCTATTGTTCTCTCAACTTGTTAGACGGTGTGTTCGAGGGTAGTTTCAAAAAGATATCCTCGCGGTTAGCGCGAGTATACTCCAAGGTTAGACCAAGTTAGCATGTCTTCTCGCAGAGGTGCAATCACTCTTGAAGGTAGGGCTTCTTCTTTCTTGGCGTAGTGGAGATGCTCCAGCTGATCTTGAAGGAAGTCGGCGTAGATAGGGGTCGGGTTAGTTTTCTTGACGGTTGAAAAACAACTTCCAACGGGTTTAGACTTAGAGTCTTTCGTTAATCTACCCAATTTAACTAATAGTTAGCAATACATCGAGCGAGGCAAACTTTAATCCTATCATTGCATGTGACACCCATACAACCATAACCAGAGACACAATACCACTAACAGAGGCTACTGGTATTTTTCCTAGATGCGCAGTAACAAAACAAGATCAACACAATTGGAATCATTCAAAAATATTTATTTTTCAATTTTTGAGACTCAAAAATACTAACCAGAAACAGTGATCAAGTTTTATTTATTACAAATCGCACAAAAATCCTAAAAATACAAGGTCAGTGGCGTCTGAAAGATAATTTCATACTGATTCTAGTGCAATTGGAATCACATCAATCGGAGCTACCAAACTATTTTTATTAGCAAAACAGTACACTGGCAGATTTCCATTTTTAATTTCTGTTTCACAAATTTCAAACAATTAAAAAGGGCGGAAACGTCTAAATAGCAAGACATACATGCACACAACAAACAAGTACAAACATTCAAGGCAGCACACGAGGGAACTACAAGCAATCAGCACACCAAACATGATACTCTAAGTACCCAGAAACTCCTAATGCGCGGGGGTAGCTCAATCAAAACGATTGAGTTTGTCCTATCCATCCTATTGGTTTGGGGCTGGTCACATATGTCGATGTCTTCATATTGCTGGCATCGACTTCAATAGGGATCCTTGTAATAGTTGGTGGTGGCGCAGGCCTGATGTCAACTCGTCGATGTTGAGGTGGAGGCGAAAACTGCGTAGATCTTCTAGTCTCAACATCCCGGGGACATGAGGTCTTCGTAGGGGTAGTCGTTGAGGAACTCCCAAAGTCGACAACTTCGGTGGCTGGCCTAAAAATTACTAGTCAAAAACTGAGGACTTGATCCCAGCATGACCGCAAAAAGGTGCAAGTCCATGGAGGAACAAGGTCAGCTCCTTGACAAAATTGGCGACAACCAAAGACATGCTCTTCCCTGTCCCTTTATGTGTACTGCTAAGTCGACATCCAATCTTCAATAGCTGCAATGGGAGGTACTTGCCTCTTCATGAGGGATTGATTGATTTTTGAGTTCGAGTCTCCGGTCTGAGTTGGGGACATCGTCCAATATGTATGTTTGAAGTGGATGAGACAATAGAGCAAGAATTTTCAAACCTTTTTATAAAGCGGAGAGATAAGAATTTAGAAGCTTTGAGTAAATAAGAGGAGTAGAAGCTATACTTCCGATTAAAGAAACAATTTGTTTCGTAAATAGTTTTCTCCAAGTATTTGTTTCCTAACTAACATCCATGCTAACTAAGGTCTCCTACAGTCAGGATAGCTCTGATACCAGCTCTGTGGGCCCCCCGGACTAACGGTCCGAAATACCCTGTTATGTATATAGTTCACGATCCCATGATCAGTGTGTCCTGAACACATAACCGAACTGATATCAAATTACACCATCCATTACAAAGCGGGATAAGAAAATAACAACATGGTCACATGACCCATATTTACATAATAGCCTCGAAGGGCTAACTAAACATCAGAGTAGCATCATCGCTTCAGCAGCGCAGTACCCAAGTCATCTGCCATAACCCTACAGGCAACTGACTGGGAAGACATTCCTAGCTCGCATAGACGTCGCCAACTCCTTCTTCATCTGTCGAATTCCTCCAAGTCTGGCCAAGTAAATAGCCAGGGACAAAGCCGTGAGTACATTGGAATTGTACTCGCAAACCATCAAGAAAGGTGCTAACAAAGCTAACTAAAAGGGACAAGAGAGGAAGAATAGTTTCTCTTGTGGATAAAGCATGCCAGCATCTCAAGTGATGCGGACACTTTGGTGGTCCTATGACATCTCTATATCTTTATTGAAGAAGATACTTCAAAAGATAAACTATGACATCTCTACATCTATTGAAGAAGAGTTCCTCTACATGAAAACACTAGGAAGGGTCACCCCATTTTGTTTCATTTTCCTCAACCATCTCCACATGGTCGGCACAACATCTTTCCCGTACCCTTCCGGTACTTCCAACACACGCATTTCCTTTGGAAATCATTTTCAAAACCAAAACTCGACACAGACTTCGGTAACGGCCATCCCAACCGTCCATGACCGCGGACGCGGCTATTCGAATAGTTTTAACTCTGCGAGTGTGCGCACTTTCCCCACAAGATCCGCGAGTCTATCATGTGGGCATCATCCCCGCATATCAACTATGCCATGAAAGAAACTCGGACATAGCCTTTCGCTTATCTCCCCGAGATGAGTCCTTCCCTGCGGGCTTAACCCTTCCCGGCACCCCGGCAAGCATACCTCCTTTTTGAGCGTATCTCCGGCGCCACGACGAAGACCCTCGCAATCGTCCGGCTGCAAGTTAATGCGGTGTATTGCCTCCTTCGCAGCGCAACCCGGTGTCGCAGGTCATCGTGACCCTCCTAGAGAGTTGTGAAGGTGTCTCATGCCGCCTTCAACAAACTAGGGCTAAGCCCCGTGCCCATGTTGGGGTAATGTGGTTGCGCGGTTTAGTTGTTCCGGCGAATACAAAGAACCATGTGTCGTTTTTTCAAAAACCCAAGTCACACACACATTTCCTCTTTCCAACCATCTTTGTCAAGATCCTTTCCTTTCATAAACCATACGCTTGGGTAAGATTGCCTCACCCAAGGTTTTCATAAACATTTACAACAAGGTAAACCTTGAGGGGTTCCCAACCTATAGTTTCATGAGTTGAACTAGTATTGCACTACGGCCGAGATGAGAGTCATCCCGCCATAGATGAGGTATAAAGGGGTAGTGGAGTGGATCATACTTGCTTAAGGTAAGCATGTATTATGACAACACAAGGAGGAATATACTCTCAGATTTGTGTTGCTAACTACACAACTTAGATAGTGGAGTGTCACTATCCAACATATTCTCCAAGATGGTACACGGCATACTCCTCTCAAGTTGAGAATACACCAAGATCATGACATTGATACCTCTATACTACAAAGGGGGTGGGTGTGGTGTAAGTTACTATCTTGAGATGGAACATGCTCAAGTTGAGCATACAAGATAACCAAGTGGGATAGCACGGCCATGTTACCATGCATCCCATAACACAAGGACAAATAGTGGAGCATCACCACTAGGGAGTACCCCAGCTTGCAATCACACATAGATGACATAAATAGAGATAATAACACACATAGAATGAAGGTGCTTTGAACATCAACAAATGACATCCAACTAGACACCGGATCAGAGATCAAAAGATGGCTTGCCTTGGCTTATTTGTCCCTGTACTTCTTCAACTCTATCAATATAAGAATCCCAACAATATAAATAAAATACTTGTCCAATTCCACTTCTTCTTCTTCTCCGGAATTGCTCGCGTCTATCGCCGGAAAATATAAAAGGAACACAATCAATCACATTGCACCAACAAAACAAACATACAACAACCATAATTTAACCATTCAATAAAGAGCTACCACACAAAGGACTTATAGATACCACAAACAACTTAAGGAAAACCCATGTTATTTACCTAGTAAAGGTATGAGAGTATCACAACTTAGCAATTGCCTCTCTCGGTTATCACCATGGTATAAACCAAACATCCCCTGGTAGATAACATCATAAAGAGGACAAGAGCATTAGTTTTGACATCAAATACATTCACAAAACATTTTCAAGCATTTTTGGAAAAGTAGAAAACAGTTTTCCTAACTTAGTTTGCTCACATAACACCACACAAGAATAGGAAGCAAATGGTATGCCCTACCATTTGAAAACTTAAGCAAAACAAAAGAGCTAATGTTAAATTGCAGAGGTTTTGTTTTGCAAGCATAAAACAAAGGTTGCCCATTTCTAATAAAAAGAGTTGGTCAAGGGTTTTAAATAAACCGAAAAGTTTGGCTTCAACAATGCATGTCACACATATACATTACTAACAGTAACAAATATGCATGAACCGAGACTAATACTATTTTTTCTGGATAGCCAGTACTAATACAAGACTAACCCAATTGGAATCACCCCAAAATATTAAACCGACAATTTTAGGAATTTCTTTGAATCTGACTATACAGAAAACAAGATCTGTAAGCCATAAATCGTAGAAAAATCCTAAAAATATGAGACCACTGGCATTTGAAAGATAGTTAAACAGAGATGTACACACAATTGGATTTGGGTTCAAACTGTTTCTGAAACTCTCACAAATGGATTGACAAGATTACTGCATGTCTATACCATTTGCTTTACCTCTGGAGTTACAGAACAGATAAGGGTTTGAAACTTGTTGGAGATGATTAAGAAAACATCCAGTAGTACTACCAAATTGGAATCACTCAATTTGGATCACAGATAGATTTTTGGTGATTTAAAAGCTAACAGCCATGTCTGCGTAACACACATAACAAGTTTAATTCACCCAAAATCGTACATAACTCATAAAAATATGAGGTCAGCTGCATCTGAGAGGTATTGAAAAGCTGGTTCTTACCCAATTGGTTTCATTCAAAAATTCATTCCCAAGCGCCTGGTTTAATTCGACAAAGCCAGGTCTGACCAGATCTTGATCTGTGAACCATTTCAAATTCAGGAGGTCAATCGAAGTGAAACCACCGCAAAAATGAAGGTATTGAAGAGGGGTTTCACCTACAGTTGAGTTTGTTCAAAAAGGTTTTGTAAATCGGAACAAATCTAACAAACAGTGAATCTGCATGTTTACAGAACTTTATTTACCACGGACAATCTGCAACGAATTTGAGGATGAGACCAACTCCAAGTTGTAGATCTTTTCCGTATCTATCTGCGGAACTTTGAATCACTCGATTTGGATCTGCGCACGAGTTTTGGCGGATTTTACAAGTTCGTACCAGAATCTGAAACAGCAAGATTACAGAAATTACTGCAAGGTTTTGGACGAACTTAGCTCAAGAACTTCAGATCTGAGGATTGCTCAACCTTCTCCATGCTTGGACCAACATGCACCTGCATCAAGATCCAATCTTAGCAATGGAGGAAGAAGAAGAGGAGATTAAACCATCAAAGGTTGGGGAGAAGATGGAGAGGGAGGCTCTCATGGTGAGGGGGAGCTTGAGGGAGGGGGAGAGCTTCATCTTGGGGGCTTCCCATGGCCATGGCCGGCCATGGAGCTAAGGAGGAGGAGCAGCTCGTGGTGGAGGGCAGAGAGAGAGTGTGAGGGAGTAGATAAGGTGGATGAGTGAGTGAAGAGTGCAAAAATGAGAAGCAAAGGGGGAGGAGTTGGCCGGCCAAGGGCCTTTTATAGAGGGAGAGGGGTGGCTGCCTCCTTTTTTAATTGGCCAAGGAAGGTGGCTGCCCATTTAATTGTTGGGGTAGTTGGGAGGCAAGGCTTGCAAAAGAAGAAAGTGAGGAGCACAATGGCTGGCCGAAATTGTCATGCCAACACAATGGCCGGCTCCATTTTTGCCAACACAAGTGAACAATGAGAGAGGTGCACAACATTCATGTGTATAGACCAAGGCATGATGTTGAGAAGACAATGTCAATGAGTGACTTTGATAATGATAAAAATAGGAGTAGATGCATATAGATAAAAGGAGTATGAAGGTGACATCAATTCATGAGGTCAAGGTGATGATGAAAAAGAATAGAGGATTGAGATGGGCATGATGAAATATAAGTGGTTCTACAAATAAGAGGTCAAATGGGAGTGGTTTGAAATACTCCCCGAGTCTAGGGTTAGTTGAAGGGAGTCCATTTGAAAGTACCAAATGATCATCTACTTGATCAAGAATTGGAGGATGAGGGAATACAATGGGGTAGATCAGGGATGTGCATAAGATGTGCAAAAGTAGTCATTTGAAAAAGAACTCATTAGAAAAGTATTAGAAACATCTCAATTGTCTAGGGACAATTGGGAATGAACTCAACTGGAATGGAATTTGAGAATGTTGAGAGAACTAGTTGGAACATAGGAGTTCAAAATATTTTACTTACTTTCTCAAGTAAAGTGGAGTTTTTCTCAAGTGTAAAATAATCAAGAGGAAAACAAGAATTGGTATAAGTACCATAAACAAGCCTTTTTCTGAAAAGAAAGCAAGATAGAAAATAATGTTTTTAGAAATCAGTACTTGGTAGAAATGGGATGGAAAACAAAACCCATTTCAGTTCCTTGTTTTCTTTGAAGAAATATCTTGGGAAGATTTAATAAAACTAGAAGTAGTTTTGTGATCAAAACTAAAGAAGGAAAAACAATAGGATGTTTGAGAAAGAAAGCTAATTTTAGGGAGGAGTGTTCCCAAGGGTAGATGGTGGCTACAAAATGTACCCATCATTCCCACTCTTGGTTTTGTGAAGATTAAACTTGAATAGAACAAGAGGTAAAAGAGAAGGAAGTGATCCAAAGTTGAAACAAAGGGTAGAGTGCAAGGTCAAGTGAATTAAGAGAGTTGCAAGGGTAGACTGAGACATGCAAGACTTGGAGGTTGAAGAGAATGTTGCATAGATGAGATCCATGCATTGAAGCCAACAATAACAGTTGTGGGTGCTTAGAGATCAATTGCCAAAGTCTCGTACATTTTAAGACTCGTCAACACAGATGGTCGACATGGCCTCAAAACCAACAAGGATGAGTGGGTAGAAGAGAAGGGTGCAAGTTTGGAATCAAGGATGATTTGAGCTAGCTTAAACACAAAGAGGAATTTTAAGTAGGCACACTCATGTTGCCATGAGTAGAAAAGTTTGATGTGGAAAAAAAGGAAAACAACTTTTCCTGAGTCACATAGGTGTTTTATTAGGTGAGTTGCTTGCTTGACCACTAGAGGTGTTGATCTATGAGGCAGCTCAAGACAAAACTCAACAAGAAAATCAAGACAATTCATCTACCAACCGATCAAGGCAATTCATCACCACAAACAGATCAAGGCAATACATCTAAATTAGTCTATAGAAAAAGTTTTTGTTCCCCCTGATTTTTGAAATAAGGACAACTAATCAAGGTTGAAAAAGTTGGGGTGTTACAGTGTCCCCAGAAACATGGTTACCGCTCAACAAGCAACTTATAAGAAATAAGATACATAGCTACATATTCTTCACCACAATAGTTTTTAAGGCTATTTTCCCATGAGCTATATATTGTAAAGGCAAAGAATAGAATTTTTAAAGGTAGCACTCAAGTAATGTACTTTGGAATGGCAGAGAAATACCATGTAGTAGGTAGGTATGGTGGACGCAAATGGCATAGTTTTTGGCTCAAGGATTTGGATGCACGAGAAGAATTCCCTCTCAATACAAGCCTAGGCTAGCAAGGTTGTTTGAAGCAAACTCAAGTATAAAACGGTACAGCAAGACTTACATAAGAACATATTGCAAGCATTATAAGACTCTATGATGTCTCCTTGTTGTTCAAACACCTTAACCAGAAAATATCTAGACTCTAGAGAGACCAATCATGCAAACCAAATTTTAACAAGCTCTATGTAGTTCTTCATTAATGGGTGCAAAGTACATGATGCAAGAGCTTAAACATGATCTATATGAGCACAACAATTTCCAAGTATCAAATTATTCAAGACATTATACCAATTACCACATGAAGCATTTTCTGTTTCCAACCATATAACAATGAACGAAGCAGTTTCAACCTTCGCCATGAACATTAAAAGTAAAGCTAAGAACATATGTGTTCATATGCAACAGCGGAGCGTGTCTCTCTCCCAAACAAGGAATGCTAGGATCCGATTTTATTCAAACAAAAACAAAAACAAAAACAAAAAAAAACAGACGCTCCAAGTAAAGCATATAAGATGTGACGGAATAAAAATATAGTTTCACTAGAGGTGACCTGATAAGTTGTCGATGAAGAAGGGATGCCTTGGGCATCCCCAAGCTTAGATGCTTGAGTCTTCTTAAAATATGCAGGGATGAACCATGGGGGCATCCCCAAGCTTAGACTTTTCACTCTTCTTGATCATATTGTATCATCCTCCTCTCTTGACCCTTGAAAACTTCCTCCACACCAAACTCAAAACAAACTCATTAGAGGGTTAGTGCATAATTGAAAATTCATATATTCAGAGGTGACATAATCATTCTTAACACTTCTGGACATTGCACAAGGCTACTGAAAGTTAATGGAATAATGAAATCCATCAAACATAGCAAAACAGGCAATGCGAAATAAAAGGCAGAATCTGTCAAAACAGAACAGTCCGTAAAGACGAATTTTTATGGGGCACTTAACTTGCTCAGATGAAAATGCTCAAATTTAATGAAAGTTGCGTACATATCTGAGGATCACCCACGTTAATTGGCAGATTTTTCTAAATTTCCTACAGAAGGGGCTGCTCAATTTCGTGACAGTAAGAAATCTGTTTCTGCGCAGTAATCCAAATCTAGTATTGACTTTACTATCAAAGACTTTACTTGGCACAACAATGCTAAAATAAAGATAAGGAGAGGTTGCTACAGTAGTAACAACTTCCAAGACTCAACAAAACAGTAATAAAAGCATACATGGGTTATCTCCCAAGAAGTGCTTTCTTTATAGCCATTAAGATGGGCTCAATAATTTTAATGATGCTCTTGCAAGAAATAAGAGTTGAAGCAAAAGAGAGCATCAAAAGCAAATAAGAAACACTTTTAAGTCTAACCCACTTCCTATGAAAAGGAATCTTGTAAGGGAACAAGTACTGAAAGCACAAAGCAACAAGCATACAAATGCAACACAAGCGCAACTTCAAGATTCTCAACATAAAGAGGGGAAACTTAATATTATTAAGATGCATATAACCATGTTTCCCTCTCTCATAATAACTTTCAGTAGCATCATTGATGAAATCCACAATATAAATATCACATGAAACATTCTTATCATGAGCTACATGCATAAAATTATTACTCTCCACATAAGCATAGTCATTACTATTAATTGTTGTGGGAGCAAATTCAATAAAATAGTTATCATTATTATTCTCATCACCATAATCATCATATATAGGAGGTATATTGTTATCATAATTAATTTTCTCCTCAATACTAGGTGGACTGAAAATATGATAGTCATCATTGTAATCATCATATATAAGAGGTAAAGTATCATCAAAGTAAATTTTCTCCTCCATGGGGGGACTAAAAATATCATGCTCCTCAAAACCAGCTTCCCCAAGCTTAAAATTTTCCATAGCATTAGCAACAATGGTGTTCAAAGCATTCATACTAATAACATTGCCATTAGCATGCATATAAAGTTCCATAGGTTTTTTAATTTTCTCTTCGAACACCTCATGTCCTAACTCAAGATAAATACTATAAAGATCTCTAATATTTTTGTTGTTTTCCATTAAGCCTAACTAATGAAATCACACTACTTAGTGTTCTCAGGAGTATTCATTTTAACAGTAGTAAATAAAGCAAACTAAATAAAGTAAATGTAAGTAACTAATTTTTTGTGTTTTTGATATAGAGAACAAACAAAGCAGTAAATAAAATAAAGTAAAGCAAGAAAAAAACAACGTAAAGAGATTGGATGTGGGAGACTCCCCTTGCAGCGTGTCTTGATCTCCCCGGCAACGGCGCCAGAAAAATCCTTGCTGGCTCTCGGTACTGGGGTTTTCGCGACGAAGGCTTTAAGTAGGCGGAAGGGTAGGGTTGGAGGCGGCGCGAGGGCCCCACACCATAGGGCGGCGCGGGCCCCACCCAGGCTGCGCGGCCCAGTGGTGTCGGCGCCTCGTCGCCCCACTTTGTAATCCCTTCGGTCTTCTGGAAGCTTCGTGGAAAAATAAGACCCTGGGCGTTGATTTCGTCCAATTCCGAGAATATTTCCTTTGTAGGATTTCTGAAACCAAAAACAGCAGAAAACAACCAATCGGCTCTTCGGCATCTCGTCAATAGGTTAGTGCCGGAAAATGCATAATAATGACATAAAGCGTGTATAAAACATGTGAGTATCATCATAAAAGTAGCATGGAACATAAGAAATTATAGATACGTTTGAGACGTATCAGTTGCCAAAGGTTTCTCTGAGATCATCAATCAGGGATGATCCTTCCTTTGTTGTTATGACGACACCGTCAATATATACTTGGACATTTTTGCTAATCTACGTGGCTAGACACTTTCTGCATCATCCTTTGATATGTAGCTCTCGCGTTTTTCAACCCGAAGGGCATTGTTCTGTAACAAAACACGCCATAAGGGGTTATGAAAGCTGTTTTGACTTCATCTTCTTCTTTTAAGCGGCTCTGGTTGTAACCAGAATACGCATCCAGGAAGGAAAGACGTTCGCATCCCGCTGTGGAGTCGATAATTTCATCGATCCTCAGGAGGGGAAAGTGATCCTTTGGACAATGTTTATTGAGACACGTGAAGTCGACGCACATGCGAAGGACATCAGTGTTTTTCTTCGGGACCAATACTGGGTTAGCGACCCATGTGGCCTCGGTATGTAGTTCCTTGATAAAATTTGCTTCTCTGAGTCGATTAATCTCTGATAGCATAGCTTTGCGGTTTGGTTCAGAGAAACACCGCAAAGGTTGTCGAATTGCTCTAGCTCTTGGATCTAGATTGAGGGGGTGCTCGAAAAGTTCCCTGGGTACTCCTGGCATGTCAGCTGGACACCATGCGAAGATTTCCCAGCGCTCACGGAGGAACTTGACGAGCGCGCTTTCCTATGCGCTATCCATGTTTGTTGCGATGGCTGTCGTCTTCTTGGCATCTGTTGGGTGAATCTGCACTTCTTTGGAGTTCTTGGGGGTGTCAAAGGTTTGCTCCTTGAGTGTCCTTCCTCCGTCGGGTAGCACATCGTAGTTGTGATGGGATTCGTAGCATAGAAAACAAAAAATTTCCTACCGCAAGAACGAATAACAAGCCAAGATCTAATCTAGTAGATACTAGCAACGAGAAGATCATGAGACTAACCCTTGAAGATTTCCAAAGCCTACGAGATTAGATCTCGTTGTGGATGTAGTCGATCACTTGCCGCTTGCAAAAGCGCGTAGAAGATCTTGACGGTGCCACAGTCGGGCAGCACCTCCGTACTCGGTCACACGTTCGGTGTTGATGACGACGTCCTTCTCCCCGTTCCAGCGGGCAGCGAAAGTAGTAGATCCTCCTCGGAATCCCGATAGCACGACGGCGTGGTGGTGGTGGTGGTGGAGAACTCCGGCAGGGCTTCGCCAAAGCGCTACTAGAGGTGTATGAGGAGGAGGGGCGGCTAGGGTTTGGGGAGAGGGGGGAGCCGGCCTTGGTGCCTCTAGGGGTGCGGCCAAGGTGGTGGATTGAAGTGGCCGGCCCCCTCCCCTTGTCCTTCATTATATAGGAGGATCCCCAAGGGTTTGCCCAAAATCTTCGAATAAGACCCCAATTCAAAAACTGCCTTATGGACGAAACCTAGAGGGACAGGGACTCTCCCCTTCCCCTTTTCTTTGGCCGGCCAAGGAGGTGGAGTCCTCCATGGACTCCACCCTCCCACTTGGTTGGCTGGTTGGGTTTGGTGGAGTCCAACCGGGACTACACCTTTCATGGTGATTTCATCCGGAAGGTTCTAGAACATTCTAGCGCCTTCCATAAATGCACCGGATCATTTCCAAACTTGGAAAGTGACTTCCTATATATGAATCTTATTCTCCGGACCATTCCGGACCTCCTCGTGATGTCCTGGATCCCATCCGAGACTCCTTACAAAATTCGAACTCCATTCCATATTCCATATCTACTTAGAACGGCATCAAACCTTAAGTGTGTCACCCTACGGTTCGTGAACTATGCAGACATGGTTGAGACTTATCTCCGACCAATAACCAATAGCGGGATAATGGCTCTCACATATTCAACGATGACTTAGTGATCGATTGAATCATTTACATACGATACTGATTCCCTTTGTCACGCGATAATTTACTTGTTTGAGGTTTGATCATCGGTATCTCTATACCTCGTTCAACCTCGTCTCCGACAAGTACTCTTTACTCGTACCGTGGCATATCATCTCTTGTGAACCATTCACTTGCTTGCAATCTAATCAGACGACATTCCACCGAGAGGGCCCAGAGTATATCTATCCGTCATCGGGATGGACAATATCCCATTCTTGATCCATATGCCTCAACTCATACTTTCTGAATACTTAATCCCACCTTTATAACCACCCATTTATGCTGTGGTGTTTTATGTAATCAAAGTACCCTTCCGGTATAAGTGATTTATATGATCTCATGGTCGAAGGACTAGGTAACTATGTACCGAAAGCTAATAGCAAGTTGAACTTAATGACGTGATCTTATGCTACGTTTATTTGGGTGTGTGTCCATTATATCATTCACTCAATGACATAGCCTTGTTATTAATAACATCCAATGTTCATGATCACGAAACTATGATCATCTATTAATCAACAAGGTAGTTATACAAGAGGCTTACTAGGGACTCCTTGTTGTTTACATAACACACATGTATCAATGTTTCGTTTAATACAATTTTAGCATGATATGCAAACATTATCATAAACACAAAGATATATTATAATAATCATTTTATTATTCCCTCTTGGGCATATCTCCAACAGTCTCCCACTTGCACTGGAGTCAATAATCTAGTTTACATTTGTAAAGATATAACACCTTGGCCTTCTGGTGCTTTATCATGTTTTGCCCACGGGAGAGGTTTTAGTCAACGGATCTGACACGCTCAGAGACGTATGTATTTTGCAATTCATTTGAGTCTCAATGCATCACTCATTTTCCAAATGAGTCAGCATTAATCATATATGTTCAGTCTTCTGGTGGAACCTTAATTCCGCGGTCTGAAATATGTCACTAATATTGTCATACACAATATAGCTTCAAAGTTCTGGCACTATCGGAACTACACCAAGTTCTCAAAGAACTCTTCAACTTAAACATCCTCAGTCGTTGTCAAAACAATGACATACTCTGCCTTCGTTTGTAGAATCCGTCACAATATTTAGAACTCATCTAAATCTAGCATAGACAACTTCTAGCTCATTGTGCTACCTTTTAAACAACACTTGGCCTAACTTGAGACTGAAATTTTATTTTTATATGTGAAAAAACTAATATCGGTGCAACACCTTACAGCGTTTTGTTTGTCATTTCTCCATACAAAACTATATATATATCCTTTGTTCTTCTAAAGTACTCAAGGATATTCTTACTGTCATCCAATGATCATCACATGAATCATTCTGGTATATGCTCCTAACTTCTTAGAGCATAGGACATCTGATTTTGTACATATTACTACCTCCGATTCAAGGAATAAGGCGTCTTCATTTTACGTGTTTTTTGTTCGACCAAGAATTACTTCAAATATATAAAAATTGTTTGTATGAAATAAACATCATTAGAGTGTTTTTCAATACGAATCCAAAGATACTAATTACATATAATATAATTAAGATTGTGTTGCTCAATTTTTATGGTCAAAGTTCGTGTTGGAATACGTGTGCACCTTATTCTTTGGGACGGAGGTAGTATTCGTGATCCAAAATCACTCATGTGTTCTTACTCATCGAGTGTCAAATACACTTTCTATATTGAACTACTTCAATATCCATTCTATGTACTTTGACTTAAACTTATTATGTGTTTCAATCTATCTTCATACATCTTGACACTAAATATGTTTCAGTCCATATCCTTTCATTGAAGTTAATTCTCAATGAAACCTTTTAATCAAGTATATAATTACATCATTTATAACCAACTATATGTCATCTACATAAAGTATTATAAATATGTCTCGGCGCTCCCACTTAATTTCTTGCAAATGCAAGCATCTTCATCGTTTCTGATGAAATCAAAAACTCTTTGACTATTTCATCCAGTGAAGATTCCAACTCCGTGATACTCACTTCATCCAATTGAAGTTCGTATACCTATCTAGTATTCCACGGACTAGAAAAATTATTGGTTGTATCTTGTATACACCTTTAATACACACTTCTGTTAAGTAATGTATTTTGCCATCCTACTAGCATATCTCATAAAAGAAATATGTAGCGATTACTAGAATAATCCACATAGACTATAAGCATTGCTATGGAAGATCTAATCTTATCGTAGTCAACTCTTTGAACTTTGTCGTAAACAACTTTTTGACAAGCCGAGCTTATTCAAGGATATTCCATCCAAGTCCATCAATTTTATAGATTAATTTACTTTCAAAAAGTATTCACCTATCTTTGGATTTCATGGCGCATAGCCATTTTAACGGAGTCAGGGCCCATCATAACTTCTTTGTATGTAGTTGGTTTATCATTGTTCAAAAACAATCCTTTGTCCACAAATCATTTATTTGATCACAAAGTAAACCATGCCTACAAGGTTCAATAGATACTTCGATCTCCATGGCTAAAACACTTTGTAGTCATGGGAGCCATGATCGTCGTGGCCGCTTCCGGAACCAATTCCGATGCTGCGCTACTCTGATCATTATGCTCAGGTTCATAAAACTTATCAAGTTCTATTGTCCTCCCACTCAAATACTTCGCTAGAAACAATTTCTTGGAAATAAGTAAGAAACATTGACAAACACTTTTGTCTTTGTCTCCATAGTGGAAAGAATTCCCAATCAATTCTTTGGAATAACCAACAAAGACATTCATCCGATTTTGGTTGTAAACTTTTAGACCAAAATTTAAAGAAAGGACTATTAGGGTTTATACCCGTGCCATAACTCGTATGGTGTCATTTCAATGGATCATGATGATGCTCTATTCAGTGTAAAAGCGGTAGTCTCTAAAGCATAATCCACAAAAATATAATGGCTTCATTTTATTTTATCTCATCATTAATCCAACAAGGTTTTGATACGTCTCTCGGATACTTCATCATCACTATGATACTCCAAGAAACGTGAGTTGTAAAACAACTTCATAACTCTCTTAGATGTTCACTAAAATTCGTAATTCAAATATTTCCACTATGATCCAATCATAGATATTTGACTTTTCTATTACGATGATTTCCACTTCATGCTGAAATTTATTTGAATCCATTCAAATGTTTCAAACTTCTTCCTTATCGAATATATCCACATATATGTACTCAATTCATTGTTGGAAGTTTTCATGAAGTAGAAGAATCTCCCGCACACAACTATGCCCAGTGAACCACATATATCATCATGTATGTTTTCACTAAGTTAGTTGCCCGTTCAACTCTTGGCCTATAACGGTATTTCAGTCATTCTCTTTAGAAAAGATTTGCAAGCGCCAAACGATTCAAAAATCAAATGACTCCAAAAATCCATGGAGTTCCTTCATGCGTTCCTCGCTAACATGACCTAAATGGCGGTTCCACAAATAAGTGGAATTCAAATCATTTGCCTTATGGCATATTAGCGTCAGTGTTATGTATGTGTGTTTTACCATTAAGATTTATAATAACTTATCCATCGTACATGGAGTAATGTCATAATTTGAACAACTCATTGTTTTCATTTGACCAGAGCAAAATAACAATTTATTAAGTTCTTTATTATAAATTCTAAGGGCTAGGTAGAATACCAACGACAAACATAGTAACACTTTATTATGTTCCAGACGTGCATTATTACCATATTCCTTATCAGTCACTTAGGCCATCGTATTCTTGTATTGCGTTGTTTTGTATGACATCTCATACCAACCAATCTGGTACAAATACCCAAGAATTTTATTATGTGACCAAACAAGGAATACATCCATAACATGTATATTATCTATATACACCTGAGCTAGACCTTCTAGTCTTTTTCTTTCTTTACGCCAAAATATCTTTTGTAGTTTCTCTTTTAGCTTTCCTCATTCTGAGAAAACACTTCACCTTCAATAACTTCTAGGTCCATTGGTCAAATACCAATAACCTTGAGGTTCTTACTTTGAAGTTGATCATCATATGACAAGTGTTCCCGATTTCACTATTAGTAACTTTGTAATATGATGAACAATTTCACTCATAATTTTTATCCATCATATCATGACGACTTTTCGAGACCATGTCTGTACATGCTAGACTCGTAAAGTTTAACCTCAGTATTCGCATGTGCAAATCTGGCTTGCACCCGTTGTATGCACACGTAGAATCTATAACACTCGATCATCACGAGATGCTTCGAAACGACGAGTCTTAGCAATGGTGCATACTAAGGATGATCATTTCATGGACATGCGAATATCGTTAGTGCCCCAATAGTTGGAGGATTGGGACGCCAGGCGTCTTCAACCTTCGTACATTCCCATAAAACTTATGAGTTTATGTAGTCCCACCAAATTATATTCTATCACCTTGCAATAAGGTCTTAGATATCACATATATCTTACACCTCGCTTATTTCTGAAAACAAAATTTTCAGCTCCTTACTTTTCAAACAGATTTGAACTTCAAGTTTCACGGAGACAAGATGATTTTAGGTACTAATTGAAACCATAGCTCTTTGAATCAACAATGTGAGGTTTACTAAAAGTTTGCAAAAGGACTTAATCATTTCTTGATTCTTTACCAATACGGTACCAGTCCGTAAAGTTTCTTGTCAGACTTAACAATATTTCTATCTCAATTACAAGACTAGCGCATGGTACAAAACGGATGCCAATTCTACAAATTTAATTCAAAATAATATTCAGACTATGTTCATGATAATTAGTTCATGTTTTAATCTAATTACTAATGAACTCCCACTTAATACAACATCCCTCATAGTTGTTAAGTGGCACACGATCCACATCCACTACACCAAAACCGATCATCACGTGAGATGATGTAGCTTCAATGGTGAACATCAACATGTTGATCATATCATCCATATGACTCGTGTTCAACCTTTCGGTTTCGTGTGTTCCGAGGCCATGTCTGTACATGCTAGGCTCGTCGAGCAAACCCAAGTATTACGCGTGTGCAAACATGGCTTACACCCGTTGTATGTGAACGTAGAGTCTATCACATCCGATCATCACGAGATGCTTCGAAACGACAAACTGTAGCAACGGTGCATACGAGGGGAGAACATTTTATTATCTTGATATTAATGTGAGGGGTCATCTTATAATGCTACGGTCGCGATCTAAGCAAAATAAGATGCATAAAGGATTAACATCACATGCAATTCATATGTGATATGATATGGCCCTTTAGTCTTTGCGCCTTTGATCTTCATCTCCAAAGCACGGACATGATCTCCATCATCAACGGGCATGATCTCCATCATCGTCGGCGTAGCGTCAAGGTCCATGGCGCTGTCTTCATGGTTGTTCACCGTCGGTAGCAACTATTACAACTACTTTGAAATAATACTACAACATGAAATATAAAGACAACCATAAGGCTCCTGCCGGTTGCCACAATACAATAATGATCATCTCATACATATTTATCATCACATCATGGCCATATCACATCACCAAACCCTGCAAAAACAAGTTAGACGCCTCTAATATGGTTTGCATATTTTACATGGTTTAGGGTTTTCGAGTAAGATCCAATCTACCTACGAACATGAACCACAACGGTGATACTAGTTGTAACACCCTACCTTTTAATAAAGGTAAGATACATGTGTATAGTGCTATTCCCGGGATCACTGATAGCACACACATTACAAAATATAGTAATCATTGCAATAGTATCAAATTACTACATCTTTGATCCAAAGGGTAAAGTAAAACCTTACAAATTGCATAGTCACATGGACTAGCTCAACAATATTCAGAACATACACAGCGGAAAGTAAGTCATCAATGAGCCTTTATCTTCTTCATGTGCCACAGGCAGTCATGTTGGAATGTAGACTCGAGATCCTACCACGTACTTCTCCTAAGAAAATCCTGCACGTTTGAATATGCAGCCCCACGAATGGAGGTCAGTACAATGATGTACTGGCAAATGACACTTATATGGTGGCTGTTTTGGGCATGACTATCTACATGATATTTGGCAAGTGGAGTTTAGGCAAATTTGCATAAAGCCAATTTTATCCTATATTTTATTTCAAAACAAAACATTTTGAAAATCACTTTGTATGACATTATGAAACCACACCATGGTTAAATCCTCCATGGGTTTCAGAATAATCACATGGTTACATCTCCCATGAGTTTTCAAAGGTTGATCAATTTTAAACACATTCAGAAAAGGTGATGAGATTCTTCCGTACATTCCTTGCCTAGAAGCTCAAATTGTCCGTAACCGGGGACACGGCTAAGATCTTAGGTTTTACTCTCGAGAGGTTGTGCACTTTCACCTTACGACCCACCCTTCCCAAGAGAAGAATGAGACAAGATCTTTCAGAAGAAGAATTCAACCATACAAACTAGACCCGTTCCCACTTGGCCGTCGCCACAACCCATTGTCTAGCCACAAGTTGAATTCTCACAACTTACTTAATCCCGGCAGAGCCCATAATACCATAAGGCTGCACTCGGAAGCTATCTAAAACATGGACGACATAGTAATCTCTTTAATCTCGGGTGGCCAACCACAAGTGGAACTCACAAGCTTAAAACCCCTCACGGGTAGTAAACCCCCACACGATCCCCTGGTGAAAACCAGGTGTGCGATCAAAGCGACCACTCTACAACATGCGAACTCTCGGGGATTCACCACTTCAGCCAACTAGGGGCGTGGACTTCACCACTTCAGCCTACTAGGGGCGTGGACCCGAGCGACCGCCCACCAATCAACCAATCCACCCAGGTGTTTCATTAAGGGTTGTTAATTTTCACTTTTCAAACCATCACAATTGAAACAATGAAACAGTATTTGGCATTTCATGTTGCAGAGCAGAAATAAGGTATCCTATCCAAAGGGTTCAGGAGTAGGTACACACTACTAGGGTTTGCTAAGCATAGCATAATACTTTACTTTTGAAAACAAAATCCTACCATGCATACTAGTTTCAAAACACTAATGCATAATTAAAACAGTAGGATTTGAATGTCACTTGCCTTTTGGTAGTCGAAGCGCGTTCACTTCTCTTAATCAAAATACGTTACTCTCCGTACCAACTATAACATAGAATATAGCACATCATAAACATACCATTCAACAACAACAAAAATAAACAAACATTCGATATGAACAATCATAGACATGCATGCATGCTATGCACCAATTGATTTCACAAGAGAGGTAGTGTTTATGTGTTCCATTAGGTGCTCTCTTATATGTGCAATGTTAATAAAGTATTCTGGACATTTAATTTGATTTAGAAAAACCATTAATCGAGTATCTACTTTACATATACAACCCTATTAATTAGCTACAGCAAGCATTATGGGTTGTAAAAACATGAATTTGGCTTCCCTGGATAGGTTATAGTAATACAAAAGTAGTGCAATTGGAATTATTCGAAAACGATTTATAGAATTTGAATTATCTTCGAATTACTGATTCAGATAGATTTTACTAAAGCTAGTTTGTGCACGTATCAAAGTTGTACAACTCCTATACTAAGTTGAAGTACATGATCTGAGGATTCCAGAAAGTACAAATTTGTTAAATTTGGACCAGTAGATTATTTGATATAATTTTTATAGTGAAAAAGGATTAATTAAATCATTTGAATTATGATTCGAAAACTAATGCATAACATATACAGTATTCTTGCATATTTGGATTCTACATGTTATAAGCTTTCCAACGATATAAAGTTTGTAAACTTTGGACCTCTGGATGATTTTATAATGAATTTCTAAGTTGGACATATAATCTGATATTTAAAATTTACATTTAAAATGAGTTTGACCGAGACGCTGACTGTACTGCTGACTGTATAATTGACCGCTGACTGTACTGCTGACTGTACCGCTGACTGTACTGCTGACCGTACCGCTGACTGCAGTTTGAGTTTGACCAGACTGAGTTGACTATGCTGATGTCATGATGATGTCATAAAGTTGACAGAAAAAATTGCTCAGATGGAAAAACTTTCTACATCAAAGTTGTATAGAATTAATAGATCTATCTAACTAACAAATTACATTTTACAATGGCATAATTAGTTTGACAAGATCTGGGTTATACCTTATAAGATCTGAATTTTGTAACATCATTTTTTCCTTGCTCGGTGAACGAAACAAGGTGAAACTTGCGGCAATTGAAAGATCTTGATGAGAGGAACAACTTCCGTGTTGAAGTCATGACGATTCGAGATTGTTTTGAAACTCGATTTGGCTCCGGTTGACTCGAAATAGATCTGTAGATGAGCGACAAGTTGGTACTTCAAATCGAAAAACTTTCAACATGAAAGTTGTAGAGGATGATCAGATCTACATACTCACCAAAGAAATTTGGATTTCGTGGAACGAGCACGAACTAATTGAAGATTCCCTTTGTCAGACCTGACGCCTTGCGATGCGAAATTATCCGTGTATGGTGAATGAAAAGAGATTATATTGGTCGGGATTGAAAGGTCTCGACGAGATCTACAACTTTCGTGTAGAGCCCGAAGCGATTTGAGGTAGTTTAGGTGGTCAAATCAACGAGTTAAGATTCGCTGATCTAGTATTTTGAGAGGAGGAAAGGGAAAACGAAACTGCGACGTGTTGGTGGCTTTATATAGACCATAGGTTGGTGGAAAAAGTGGGCCTCGAAGTTAGGAACGCGTAGAAACAAACGGATCTGAATTTGGAGTTGTGTAGCTCAAGAAAACTATGTTTAACTAAAGATAAGTTTTGGCAAAACGAAAATCGTTTCGTGCCAGACACGAACACGAGCTGGCTCGGGCTTGGCCGGTCGGTCCGGCTGGGCTGAGTTTGCTTGCTGGGCCGGTCGGTCCGGCTGGCCGGCCCACTTTTTTTTTCTTTTTTTTTCAATTACTTGTTTCTTTTATAAAATGAGTTTTATAATTTTGATTTAAGTGAAACGAATTTCTGTAAGTTTGTAAAATTATTTTGCTCATTATAGGATAACACAAATACTTAAATTTTATAAATTATTATTTTATATTATTTTTATTACAATTTTGCCACTATGGCTATATGAGGTGGTTTCAACAAAAGTGTAGCAAACAAGTTTCTAAAAATTTGTAAAAATTAAAATAGTGTTTTAGGACAATCAAGAAACCTTTTTAAAATCCATTTGTGAAAATAAAATAATAATTATATACACTTGGCCTATATGGCTATTTGGGCAATATTTTGTAAGAAAAGTTTTCCAGGATTTTGTTTTCTTAAAAAGAATTCCATTAAGGATTTAAAAACTTTGAAAGCAAGGATATGTTTGATTTTGAAAATACTTTAAAATCGAAAGTCTTTTAAGAATACTATTTTGGAATTAACTTGTAAATAACCTATGAAAAGTTTTAATTCTTTGTGAATTTTCAATCAATTTCAAACAATCAAGCATCAAATTTATTTTTATTTTACATTTCGAATTTTAGAAAATTTCGGGATGTGACACTAGTGTTGTCAATAGAAAGAGTAAATTGAATCTTCACTATGGTGGGAGAGACATACACCCGTAAAGCCACTTATGCAATACAAGTTGCATGTCGAGCGTGGAGCAAATCTCATGAACGCGGTCATGTAAAGTTAGCCCGAGCCGCTTCATCCCACCATGCCGCAAGATGCAAAGTACACGAACTAAAGACAAAAAAACATCAACGCCCACAAAACAATTGTGTTCTACTCGTGCAACCAATCTATGCATAGACACGGCTCTGATACCACTGATGGGATTCGTAGCATAGAAAACAAATATTTTCCTACCGCAAGAACGAATAACAAGCCAAGATCTAATCTAGTAGATAGTAGCAACGAGAAGATCATGAGACTAACCCTTGAAGATTTCCAAAGCCTACGAGATTATATCTCGTTGTGGATTTAGTCGATCACTTGCCGCTTGCAAAAGCGCGTACAAGATCTTGACGGTGCCATAGTCGGGCAGCACCTCCGTACTCGGTCACACGTTCGATGTTGATGACGACGTCCTTCTCCCCGTTCCAGCGGGCAGCGGAAGTAGTAGATCCTCCTCGGAATCCCGATAGCACGACGGCGTGGTGGCGGTGGTGGTGGAGAACTCCGGCAGGGCTTCGCCAAAGCGCTACTAGAGGTGTATGAGGAGGAGGGGCGGCTAGGGTTTGGGGAGAGGGGGCACCGGCCTTGGTGCCTCTAGGGGTGCGGCCAAGGTGGTGGATTGAAGTGGCCGGCCCCCTCCCCTTGTCCCTCATTATATAGGTGGATCCCCAAGGGTTTGCCCAAAATCTTCGAATAAGACCCCAATTCAAAAAGCGCCTTATGGACGAAACCTAGAGGGACAGGGACTCTCCCCTTTCCCTTTTCTTTGGCCGGCCAAGGAGGTGGAGTCCTCCATGGACTCCACCCTCCCACTTGGTTGGCTGGTTGGGTTTGGTGGAGTCCAACCGGGACTCCACCTTTCATGGTGATTTCATCCGGAAGGTTCTAGAACATTCTAGCGCCTTCCATAAATGCACCGGATCATTTCCAAACTTGGAAAGTGACTTCCTATATATGAATCTTATTCTCTGGACCATTCCGGACCTCCTCGTGATGTCCTGGATCCCATCCGAGACTCCGAACAAAATTCAAACTCCATTCCATATTCCATATCTACTTAGAACGACATCAAACCTTAAGTGTGTCACCCTACAGTTCGTGAACTATGCAGACATGGTTGAGACTTCTCTCCGACCAATAATCAATAGCGGGATCTGGAGATCCATAATGGCTCCCACATATTCAACGATGACTTAGTGATCGATTGAACCATTTACATACGATACCGATTCCCTTTGTCACGCGATATTTTACTTGTCCGAGGTTTGATCATCGGTATCTCTATACCTCGTTCAACCTCGTCTCCGACAAGTACTCTTTACTCGTACCGTGGCATATCATCTCTTGTGAACCATTCACATGCTTGCAAGCTAATCAGACGACATTCCACCGAGAGGGCCCAGAGTATATCTATCCGTCATCGGGATGGACAATATCCCATTCTTGATCCATATGCCTCAACTCATACTTTCCAAATACTTAATCCCACCTTTATAACCACCCATTTACGCAGTGGCGTTTAATGTAATCAAAGTACCCTTCCGGTATAAGTGATTTATATGATCTCATGGTCGAAGGACTAGGTAACTATGTATCGGAAGCTAATAGCAAGTTGAACTTAATGATGTGATCTTATGCTACACTTATTTGGGTGTGTGTCCATTATATCATTCACTCAATGACATAACCTTGTTATTAATAACATCCAATGTTCATGATCACGAAACTATGATCATCTATTAATCAACAAGCTAGTTATACAAGAGGCTTACTAGGGACTCCTTGTTGTTTACATAACACACATGTATCAATGTTTCGGTTAATACAATTTTAGCATGGTATGCAAACATTATCATAAACACAAAGATATATTATAATAACCATTTTATTATTGCCTCTTGGGCATATCTCCAACAAGTTGGTGGTGAACTTAGACGTTGCGTACTCAGCCTGCATCCCGAAAGTTTCGGAGAGCCTATGGAAATCTTTGTCGCACTTATCTGCCATCGCAAAACTTCCCTTCACTGTGATGGGGCCGTTGGGGCCAGGAATCCGCCATAACAGGTATGTGTAGTGTGGCACAACCATGAATCTAGCATACGCGGGTCGTCCCCATATGGCATGATATTGTGATGGAAATTCGATAACTTCAAACTCCAGCTTCTCTCTCCTGAAATTTTCTCGAGTTCCAAATTGTACGTCGAGATTTATCTTTCCCAAAGGATAGTTCGGCTTCTCTAGTGTGATGCCGTGGAAACACGTGTCCGTTGGTGTCAAGTTTTCCAAGGAGATATTCATCTTCCTTAATGTATCCGCGTACATGAGGTCCAAACTGCTTCCTCCGTCGATGAATATGCGCGAAACCTCGAATCCTGCAATCAACGCTAGCAAAATCATAGCTGATTACCCTGGTCGTGGAACCAGAGGCGGGTGGTCCGCTTGACTGAATCCTATGTCCTAGTCTGACCAATTAAGGTACTCGATGGTTGGTGGAGGCATTGATACGTCTCAAACGTATCTATAATTTCTTATGTTCCATGCTACTTTTATGATGATACTCACATGTTTTATACACACTTTATGTGATTATTATGCATTTTACGGTACTAACCTATTGACGAGATGCCGAAGAGCCAGTTGTTGTTTTCTGCTGTTTTTGGTTTCAGAAATCCTACAAAGGAAATATTCTCGGAATTAGACGAAATCAACGCCCAGGGTCTTATTTTTTCACGAAGCTTCCAGAAGACCGAAAGGGTTACGAAGTGGGGCGACGAGGCGCCGCCACCATAGGGCCGCGCGGCTAGAGGGGGGCCCGCGCCGCCCTATGGTGTGGGCCCCTCGCGCCGCCTCCAACCCTACCCTTCCGCCTACTTAAAGCCTTCGTTGCGAAAACCCCAGTACCGAGAGCCACGATACGGAAAACCTTCCCGAGACGCCGCCGCCGCCAATCCCATCTCGGGGGATTCAGGAGATCGCCTCCGGCACCCTGCCGGAGAGGGGAATCATCTCCCGGAGGACTCTTCATCACCATGATCGCCTCCGGATTGATGTGTGAGTAGTTCACCCCTGGACTATGGGTCCATAGCAGTAGCTAGATGGTTGTCTTCTCCTCATTGTGCTATCATGTTAGATCTTGTGAGCTGCCAATCATGATCAAGATCATCTGTTTGTAATGCTACATGTTGTGTTTGTTGGGATCCGATGAATATGGAATACTATGTCAAGTTGATTATCAATCTATCATATATGTTGTTTATGTTCTTGCATGCTCTCCGTTGCTAGTAGAGGCTCTAGCCAAGTTGATACTTGTGACTCCAAGAGGGAGTATTTATGCTCGATAGTGGGTTCATGCCTCCATTGAATATGGGACATTGACAGAAAGTTCTAAGGTTGTGGATGTGCCGTTGCCACTAGGGATAAAACATCGATGCTTTGTCTAAGGATATTTGTGTTGATTACATTACGCACCATACTTAATGCAATTGTCTGTTGTTTGCAACTTAATACTTGGAAGGGGTTCGGATGATAACTTGAAGGTGGACTTTTTAGGCATAGATGCATGTCTGGATAGCGGTCTATGTACTTTGTCGTAATGCCCCGATTAAATCTCATAGTAGTCATCGTGATATGTATGTGCATTGTTATGCCCTCTCTATTTGTCAATTGCCCAACTGTAATTTATTCACCCAACATGCTATTTATCTTATGGGAGAGACACCACTAGTGAGCTGTGGACCCCGGTCCATTCTTTACATCCGAAATACAATCTCATCGCAAACTACGTTCTTTCTTGTTCTTCGCAAACAAACATCATCTTCCACACTATACATTTAATCCTTTGCTTACGAGCAAGCCGGTGAGATTGACAACCTCACTTGTTACGTTGGGGCAAAGTACTTTGATTGTGTTGTGCGGGTTCCACGTTGGCGCCGGAATCCCTGGTGTTGCGCTGCACTACACTCCGTCACCAACAACCTTCACGTGTTCCTTGACTCCTACTGGTTTGATAACCTTGGTTTCATACTGAGGGAAAACTCGCTGCTGTATGCATCACACCTTCCTCTTGGGGTTCCCAACGGACGTGTGTCAACACGCCAACAGCAAGGATTTTTCTGGCGCCGTTGCCGGGGAGATCAAGACACGCTGCAAGGGGAGTCTCCCACATCCAATCTCTTTACTTTTTTTTGTCTTGCTTTATTTTATTTTATTCTTGCTTTGTTTGCTTTCTATATCAAAAACACAAAAAAATTAGTTGCTAGATTTACTTTATTTACTGTCTTGATCTCTATATCAAAAACACAAAAAAATTAGTTACTTGTATTTACTTTATTTAGTTTGCTTTATTTACTACTGTTAAAATGAATACTGCTGAGAATACTAAGTTGTGTGACTTCACTAGCACAAATAATAATGATTTCCTATGCACACCTATTGCTCCACCTGCTACTACAACAGAATTTTTTGAAATTAAACCTGCTTTACTAAATCTTGTTATGAGAGAGCAATTTTACGGTGTTAGTTCTGATGATGCTGCTGCCCATCTTAATAATTTTGTTGAACTTTGTGAAATGCAAAAGTATAAGGATGTAGATGGTGACATTATAAAATTAAAATTGTTTTCTTTCTCCTTAAGAGGAAGAGCTAAAGATTGGTTGCTATCTTTGCCTAAGAATAGTATTGATTCATGGACTAAATGTAAGGATGCTTTCATTGGTAGATATTATCCTCCCGCTAAAATTATATCTTTAAGAAGTAGCATAATGAATTTTAAGCAATTGGATATTGAACATGTTGCTCAAGCATGAGAGAGAATGAAATCTTTGGTAAAGAATTGCCCTACCCATGGACTAACTACTTGGATGATCATCCAAACCTTTTATGCAGGATTGAATTTTTCTTCGCGGAACCTATTGGATTCAGCTGCTGGAGGTACTTTTATGGCCATTACTTTGGAGGCGGCAACAAAGCTTCTTGATAATATGATGATCAATTACTCTGAATGGCACACGGAAAGAGCTCCACAAGGTAAGAAGGTAAATTCTGTTGAAGAAACCTCTTCCTTGAGTGATAAGATTGATGCTATTATGTCTATGCTTGTGAATGGTAGATCTAGTGTTGATCCTAATAATGTTCCTTTAGCTTCATTGGTTGCCCAAGAAGAGCATGTTGATGTGAACTTCATTAAAAGTAATACTTTCAACAACAATGCTTATAGGAATAATTCTGGTAACAACTATAGGCCATATCCTTCTAATAATGGTAATGGTTATGGTAATTCTTATGGGAATTCTTACAACAATAATAGGAGTGTACCCCCTGGTCTTGAAGCCATGCTTAAAGAGTTTATTAGTACACAAACTGCTTTTAACAAATCTGTTGAGGAAAAGCTTGATAAAATTGATATTCTTGCTTCTAAGGTTGATAGTCTTGCCTCTGATGTTGATCTTTTAAAATTGAAATTTATGCCTAATTAAGATAAAGATATTAAGTCATTTGCTACAGAAAACTCCATCCAAGTTCGAATTAATGAAAATATTAGATTGATGGCTGAATTGCATGCTAGTTGGGAGAGAGAAGAAAACGAAAAATTAGCTAAAGAGAATAATGTAGCTAAAGTTTGGACTATTACCACCACTAGTAATGATGATGTTTCACATGTTGCTACACCCCCTACTATCAATGATAAAATAATTGGTGTTGGCAATGTTTCTACTCCTAGTGCAAAGCGTGCAAAATTGCCTAAAACTGCTGAAACTGCTTGTGATAAAACTGCTGAAATTTTTCAAAATATTGGGGACAATGATCCCATTGCTGTAGATCATAGTGGTTTAGATTTTGATGATTTTCATATCTTTGAAGTTATTAAGTTCTTACAAAAACTTGCTAGAAGTCTCAATGCTAGTGCTATAAATTTGGCCTTTACAAAACATATTACAAATGCTCTCATAAAAGCTAGAGAAGATAAACTAAAACTTGAGACTTCTATTCCTAGGAAGTTAGAAGATGGTTGGGATCCCATCATTAAGATGAAGGTCAATGATTTTGATTGTAATGCTTTATGTGATCTTGGTGCAAGTATTTCTGTTATGCCTAAGAAAATCTATGATATGCTTGACTTGCCACCATTGAAAAATTGTTATTTGGATGTTAATCTTGCTGATCATGCTATAAAGAAACCTTTGGGGAGGATTGATAATGTTCGCATTATGGTTAACAATAACCTTGTCCCCGTTGATTTTGTTGTCTTGAACATTGAATGCAATGCATCTTGTCCCATTATATTGGGAAGATCTTTTCTTCGAACTGTTGGTGCTACCATTGATATGAAGGAAGGTAATATTAAGTATCAATTTCCTCTCAAGAAAGGTATGGAACACTTCCCTAGAAAGATAATGAAGTTACCTTATTATTCTATTATTAGAAAAAATTATGATGTTGATGCTTCATCTCTTGATAATACTTGATTCACACTTTCTGTGCCTAGCTGAAAGGCGTTAAAGAAAAGCGCTTATGGGAGACAACCCATTATTTTACTTCTGCACTTTTATTCTATATTTGAGTCTTGGAAGTTGTTACTACTGTAGCAACCTATCCTTATCTTTATTTTATTGCATTGTTGTGCCAAGTAAAGTCTTTGATAGTAAAGATGATACTAGATTTGGATTACTGCGCAGAAACAGATTTCTTACTGTCACGAAATTGAGCAGCCCCTTCTGTAAGTGATTTACAAAAATCTGCCAATTTACGTGCGTGATCCTCAGATATGTACGCAACTTTAATTCAATTTGAGCATTTTCATCTGAGTAAGTTAAGTGCCCCATAAAAATTCGTCTTTACGGATTCGTTCGTTTTGACAGATTCCGCCTTTTATTTCGCATTGCTCGTTTTGCTATGTTTGATGGATTTCTTTGTTCCATTAACTTTCGGTAGCTTTGTGCAATGTCCGAAGTGTTAAGAATGATTATGTCACCTCTGAATATATGAATTTTCGATTATGCACTAACCCTCTAATGAGTTTGTTTTGAGTTTGGTGTGGAGGAAGTTTTCAAGGGTCAAGAGAGGAGGATGATACAATATGATCAAGAAGAGTGAAAATTCTAAGCTTGGGGATGCCCCCGTGGTTCATCCCTGCATATTATAAGAAGACTTAAGCATCTAAGCTTGGGGATGCCCAAGGCATCCCTTCTTCATCGACGACTTATCAGGTCACCTCTAGTGAAACTATATTTTTATTCCGTCACATCTTATGTGCTTTACTTGGAGGGTCTGTTTGTTTTTGTTTTTGTTTTTGTTTGAATAAAATCGGATCCTAGCATTCTTTGTGTGGGAGAGAGACACGCTCCGCTGTTTCATATGAACACGTGTGTTCTTAGCTTTACTTTTAATGTTCATGGCGAAGGTTGAAACTGCTTCGTTCGGCTGTACAAAACCGAACTGAAACTGAAAATCGAACCGAAAAAAACCTAACCGTAACCAAATTTCAGTTTTTATGGTTTTGTGGTTAGGTTTCAGTTAGTAAAAGTGCTAACCATATAAAATTCGGTTAATTCAGTAAAAAACCGAAAAACCGTAGTTAACCGAAAGAAAACCGAATAGCCTAGACGAACAGACAGTTTCGTTTGCAGGCCCATCCTACATGCACGTTAACCTTTTATATAAGTCTGGAAGTGTGTATTGTACAAGGAATGCACTCCAGCATGTTGGTATGGACTTGGTAGTATACATTTACATGAGAACAGGTCGTGAGTTCAAGTCCCTAATGGACAACAATGCTGTAATTTTTTTAGTTTGACCGCATTTTTGCTATTTATCATTTTTTTCTCCCATAACACAATTAGTTTGGTCTTAAAAATATATAGAAACAAAATATATGTCCTAAAAAATAGGTGCTATTCAAAAATTCGCGTCAACTTTGGTTAATTTGGTTATTACCGAAACCGAACCGAATTTACATGGTTATTACCGAAACCGAATCGTATTTTTATACGTAACCGTATTTACCGAAGTATTGAAATCGTATTTACTGAAAAACCGTATTAACCGAACCGAAGTAACCATATTAACCGAACGCGCAGCCGGAGTTATATGGTTGGAAACAGAAAATGCTTCATGTGGTAATTGGTATAATGTCTTGAATAATTTGATACTTGGCAATTGTTGTGCTCATATAGATCATGTTTAAGCTCTTGCATCATGTACTTTGCACCTATTAATGAAGAACTACATAGAGCTTGTTAAAATTTGGTTTGCATGATTGGTCTCTCTAGAGTCTAGATATTTTCTAGTTAAGGTGTTTGAACAACAAGGAGACAGCGTAGAGTCTTATAATGCTTGCAATATGTTCTTATGTAAATCTTGTTGTACCGTTTTATACTTGAGTTTGCTTCAAACAACCTTGGTAGCCTAGCCTTGTATTGAGAGGGAATTCTTCTCGTGCATCCACATCCTTGAGCCAAAAACTATGTCATTTGTGTCCACCATACCTACCTACTACATGGTATTTCTCTGCCATTCCAAAGTAAATTACTTGAGTGCTACCTTTAAAAATTCTATTCTTTGCCTTTACAATATATAGCTCATTGGAAAATAGCCTTAAAAACTATTGTGGTGAAGAATATGTAGCTATGTATCTTATTTCTTATAAGTTGCTTGTTGAGCGGTAACCATGTTTCTGGGGACGCCATCAACTTTTACACCTTTGTTGAATATCATGTGAGTTGCTATTGATACGTCCAAAACGTATCTACTTTCCCGAACACTTATGCTACTGTTTTGCCTCTAATTTGTGTATTTTGGATACAACTAACACGGACTAACGCTGTTTTCAGCAGAATTGCCCTGGTGTCTCGTTTTTGTGCAGAAATTCAACTTTCAGGAAAATCCCCGGAATTAATGTCAAAGGGCTTATTTTTCCAGAAGATTCACGGAGCCAGAAGGGCAGGCCAGGGGGGGCCCACGGCCCCCACACCATGGGCCGGCGCGGCCTAGGAGGGGGGCGCGCCGCCCTATGGTGAGGCCCCCTTGGCCGGCCTCCGACGCCCCCCTCTGGACTACTTAACGGGGGGGTTAGACGAAATCGCCAGAAGACATCCAAAACACCGCCGCCATCACGAAACTCCGTCACGAGACCAGAAACTCCGTTCTGGCACTCCGCCGGGACGGAGAATTGGAGGAGATTGATACGTCTCCGACGTATCGATAATTTCTTATGTTCTATGCCATATTATTGATGATACCTACATGTTTTATGCACACTTTATGTCATATTCGTGCATTTTCTGGAACTAACCTATTAACAAGATGCCGAAGTGACGATTCTTTGTTTCTGTCTGTTTTTGGTTTCGAAATCCTAGTAACGAAATATTCTCGGAATTGGACGAAACGAAGACCCAGGGGCCTATTTTGCCACGAACCTTCCGGAAGACCGAAGAGCATACGAAGTGGGGCCACGAGGTGGCCAAACCACAAGGCGGCGCGGCCAAGGGGGCCGCGCCGCCCTATGGTGTGGGCCCCTCGTCGGCCCTCCGCCTCCGCCCTTCCGCCTACTCAAAGCCTCCGTCGCGAAACCCCGAGGCGGAAAAACCACGATACGGAAAACCTTCCCGGAGACGCCGCCGCCGCCAATCCCATCTCGGGGGATTACGGAGATCTCCTCCGGCACCACTGCCGGAGAGGGGATTCATCTCCCGGAGGACTCTACACCGCCATGGTCGCCTCCGGAGTGATGAGTGAGTAGTTCACCCCTGGACTATGGGTCCATAGCGGTAGCTAGATGGTTGTCTTCTCCTCATTGTGCTTCATTGTTGGATCTTGTGAGCTGCCTAACATGATCAAGATCATCTATCTGTAATACTCTATGTTGTGTTTGTCGGGATCCGATGGATAGAGAATACCATGTTATGTTAATTATCAAGTTATTACATATGTGTTGTTTATGATCTTGCATGCTCTCCGTTATTAGTAGAGGCTCTGGCCAAGTTTTTGCTCTTAACTCCAAGAGGGAGTATTTATGCTCGATAGTGGGTTCATGCCTGCATTGACACACGGGACGGTGACGAGAAAGTTCTAAGGTTGTGTTGTCTTGTTGCCACTAGGGATAAAACATTGGCGCTATGTCCGAGGATGTAGTTGTTGATTACATTACGCACCATACTTAATGCAATTGTCCGTTGCTTAGCAACTTAATACTGGAAGGGGTTCGGACGATAACCCGAAGGTGGACTTTTTAGGCATAGATGCGGTTGGATGGCGGTCTATGTACTTTGTCGTAATGCCCAATTAAATCTCCTTTGTACTTATCATGACATGTATGTGCATTGTTATGCCCTCTTTATTTGTCAATTGCCCGACTGTAATTTGTTCACCCAACATGCTTTTATCTTATGGGAGAGACACCTCTAGTGAGCTGTGGACCCCGGTCCATTCTTTAATACTTGAAATACAAATCTGTCTGCAATACTTGTTTCTCTGTTTTCTCTGCAAACAATCATCTTCCACACAATACGGTTAATCCTTTGTTACGGCAAGCCGGTGAGATTGACAACCTCACTGTTTCGTTGGGGCAAAGTACTTTGGTTGTGTTGTGCGGGTTCCACGTTGGCGCGGAATCCCTGGTGTTGCGCCGCACTACATCCCGCCGCCATCAACCTTCAACGTGCTTCTTGGCTCCTCCTGGTTCGATAAACCTTGGTTTCTTTACGAGGGAAAACTTGCTGCTGTGCGCATCATACCTTCCTCTTGGGGTTCCCCAACGAACGTGTGAAATACACGCCATCAAGCTCTTTTCTCGGCGCCGTTGCCTGGGAGATCAAGACACGCTGCAAGGGGAGTCTCCACTTCCCAACCTCTTTACTTTGTTTTTGTCTTGCTTTATTTTATTTACTACTTTGTTTGCTGCACTTATATCAAAACACAAAAAAATTAGTCGCTAGCTTTACTTTATTTACTGTCTTGTTTGCTACATCAAAAACACAACAAAAATTAGTTTACTTGCATTTACTTTATCTAGTTTGTTTTATTTACTACTGTTAAAATGAGTAATCCTGAAGTTGAAGTTCGTTCGTTTAAGCAACAAGGAGGAGAATGTTTAAAAGATGCTTGGTATAGAATTAGTGATGCCCATAATAGGTGTACTAAGAAACACTCCACCACTATCCTACTCAGGAATTTTTATGTTGGTATCTCTAGCTGGAATAGATATGTTCTTGATTGTCTCGCGGGAGGTAACTTCCTAGGCACTCCCGCTTTAGAAGCTAGTTGCATTATTGAGAGTTTATTTGGAACACCACCTGTTAATGAAATTAAAATTGAAACCTCCCTTGAGGATGTTATGAAAAAATTGGAAACCATAGAGAAAAATTTTAGTGTTGAAACTAAGTTGGAGATGTTACTTGATAAAACTGACAAACTTGATAAATCCTTAGGAGGAATTGATGAAAGAATTAATGTCCTAGGAACTTGTGTTGACCATGATAATCAAATTAATAGGATTGGAAAACTTGAAAAAGCTATGGGAACCTTGGGTTCAACCTTTTCATCTTTACAGTTTAGAGAGAAAGCTTATGTGGGAAAGGAGCAAAAGTTTATGTATGTCTCTAAAGTGCCTAAACCAAAAAAAATATTATTATAGGCCTAAAATTGACAAAGCCCTTAGTACCACTACAGATGGGGGAGCTTATGATGTTGATGCACCATCCTTTGATAACACTTGATACACACTTTCTGCGCCTAGCTGAAAGGCGTTAAAGAAAAGCGCTTATGGGAGACAACCCATGTTTTTACTACAGTATTTTTGTTTTATATTTGAGTCTTGGAAGTTGTTTACTACTGTAGCAACCTCTCCTTATCTTAGTTTTGAGTTTTGTTGTGCCAAGTAAAGTCTTTGATAATAAAGTAAGTACTAGATTTGGATTACTGCGCGAGTTCCAGATTTCTTTCTTGTCACGAATCTGGGTCTACCTCCCTGTAGGTAGCTCAGAAAATTAATCCAATTTACGTGCATGATCCTCAGATATGTACGCAACTTTCATTCAATTTGAGCATTTTCATTTGAGCAATTCTGGTGGCCTAATAAAATCCATCTTTACGGACTGTTCTGTTTTGACAGATTCTGCCTTTTATTTCGCATTGCCTCTTTTGCTATGTTGGATGAATTTCTTTGATCCATTAATGTCCAGTAGCTTTATGCAATGTCCAGAAGTGTTAAGAATGATTGTGTCACCTCTGAACATGTTAATTTTTATTGTGCACTAACCCTCTAATGAGTTGTTTCGAGTTTGGTGTGGAGGAAGTTTTCAAGGATCAAGAGAGGAGTATGATGCAATATGATCAAGGAGAGTGAAAGCTCTAAGCTTGGGGATGCCCCGGTGGTTCACCCCTGCATATTCTAAGAAGACTCAAGCGTCTAAGCTTGGGGATGCCCAAGGCATCCCCTTCTTCATCGACAATATTATCGAGGTTCCTCCCCTGAAACTATATTTTTATTCCGTCACATCTTATGCACTTTGCTTGGAGCGTCGGTTTGTTTTTGTTTTTTGTTTTGTTTGAATAAAATGGATCCTAGCATTCACTTTATGGGAGAGAGACACGCTCCGCTGTAGCATATGGACAAGTATGTCCTTAGGCTCTACTCATAGTATTCATGGCGAAGTTTCTTCTTCGTTAATTTGTTATATGGTTGGAATTGGAAAATGCTACATGTAGTAATTCTAAAAATGTCTTGGATAATTTGATACTTGGCAATTGTTGTGCTCATGTTTAAGCTCTTGCATCATATACTTTGCACCTATTAATGAAGAAACACTTAGAGCTTGCTAATTTGGTTTGCATATTTGGTTTCTCTAGAGTCTAGATAACATCTAGTATTGAGTTTTGAACAACAAGGAAGACGGTGTAGAGTCTTATAATGTTTACAATATGTCTTTTATGTGAGTTTTGCTGCACCGTTCATCCTTGTGTTTGTTTCAAATAACCTTGCTAGCCTAAACCTTGTATCGAGAGGGAATACTTCTCATGCATCCAAAATACTTGAGCCAACCACTATGCCATTTGTGTCCACCATACCTACCTACTACATGGTATTTATCCGCCATTCCAAAGTAAATTGCTTGAGTGCTACCTTTAAAATTCCATCATTCACCTTTGCAAAATATAGCTCATGGGACAAATAGCTTAAAAACTATTGTGGTATTGAATATGTACTTATGCACTTTATCTCTTATTAAGTTGCTTGTTGTGCGATAACCATGCTTACAGGGGACGCCATCAACTATTCTTTGTTGAATATCATGTGAGTTGCTATGCATGTCCGTCTTGTACGAAGTAAGAGATCTACCACCTTTATGGTTGGAGCATGCATATTGTTAGAGAAGAGCATTGGGCCGCTAACTAAAGCCATGATTCATGGTGGAAGTTTCAGTTTTGGACATATATCCTCAATCTCATATGAGAGTAATAATTGTTGCCACATGTTCAGAGGTGACACAGTTACTCTAACGCTTCTGGACATTGCATAAAGCTAACTCGGACATTAATGGATCAAAGAAACTCATCCAACATAGCTTGAAAGAGAGGCAATGCGAAATAAAAGGCAGATCTATCCGTCAAAACAGAATGGCTCTTTATGTGACTGGTTAGCGCCACCATTTGCTCAAATGAAAATGCCCAAACTGAATGAAAGAAGTTACGTACCTGAGGATCTATGCACGGGGCGGACTTAATTTTCCTGAGCTACCTACAGGAAGTGAACAGATTCTGACAACAGAAATCTGGAACTACGTAGTAACACTTTATTATCAAGCTTTGCAGCACAACAAACTCAAAAGAGCTAAGATAAGGAGGAATTGCTACAGTAAACAACACAAGACACAAATATAAAAATACTGTA
>NC_061514.1:299064538-299095072 GCF_022539505.1 Lolium rigidum | reverse complement strand
TCTCGTAAGGTTTTCCGTATCGTGGTTCTTCGTATTGGGGTTTTCGCGACGGAGGCTTTAAGTAGGCGGAAGGGCAACGTGGGGGGCCACACGAGGGCCCCACACCATAGGTCGGCGCGGCCGGGGCCCGGGCCGCGCCGCCCTATGGTGGCGGCGCCTCGTGGCCCCACTTCGACTCCTCTTCGGTCTTCCGGAAGCTTCGTGGCAAAATAGGACCTCGGGCGTTGATTTCGTCCAATTCCGAGAATATTTCGTTACTAGGATTTCTGAAACCAAAAACAGCAGAAAACAAGCATCGGCTCTTCGGCATCTTGTTAATAGGTTAGTTCCAGAAAATGCACGAATATGACATAAAGTGTGCATAAAACATGTAGATATCATCAATAATGTGGCATGGAACATAAGAAATTATCGATACGTCGGAGACGTATCACCCCCCGGCGAACGACGTTTAGGTGGGATACCCATAAGACATGGTGGGCCCGTATTATCGCCGTATAAGTATACTCCACGTCAGTTGCCACATAGATAGTCGTTTGCCACGTAGATGAGGTACAAGTTGTATACGTATCCATGTCGATGACGGTTTGTGCCGGCCCCACAGCAGTATAAACATCGTTTGGCCCGAAATTTACGTCGATCACGTGGATCTGTTGCCGGCGATAGGCGGTGGTTACGGGGGAATTTTTTTGAAACATTGCGTGTGCGCCATAGCTAGTCCTTAGGGTTTGGAAGATTTGTCGGGAGGAGACGGCAGGGACGAGTTGGGAGGGCAGGGCAGAGCAGGGCGGAGTAGGGCGGTTGCGTGGAGGCGGGACGCGGATCCGGCGATGACTAGGCTGGGCAACGGCGGACGCGGGCGAGGATCACACGGCGCCTTGAAACGTCGTTGATCAAGTCGCGCGTTGATACGAGGCCGGCTCTAGGGTTGTTCCTCCTGCTAGAGGCGGCGTTAGGGTTTGGCGCTCCGTGGTGGTTCTGCGAGGTAGTGGATTCTAATCCCTTGGCATGTTGATGAACTTTTTTTTGCGATGTACTTATTTGGTTCTTGGTTTGCTGTGGTAGTCGATATGGATGTTTCAAATTTGAGTTCAAGTTCAATCGAGTACAGCAACGGAAATACAGATGAAGAGGAATTGGATTTTACGTCTGCCAACGACAATGCACCACCTGAAGATGGACACACTTATGGAGACGATGATGTCGACGAAAGTGTGAGTGAAACGAAACTAGTAGTGTTATTTAGTACTTGCATGTAAGTAGTTAAATACTGATTGTGCTTTTTTTAATAGATGGATGCAGATGGTATTGATCTAGAAGATGATAATGTAGAGTAAGAAGAAGATGTTGACACTGATAATGTGAGTTTGTAGTAATTAATGTTTGTTTGCATAAAAATATGGAATTGATGTTTACATGATTTAAAATGCATTAGATTCAGAGTGATGTTGTGGATGAGCCAAATGATGATGAGAAATTGGACTCCGGTTTTGTTGACGAGGAATGCATATTTGTAATTATACTAGGTCATATGTATGTTAAATTTATATTTAATAACTGAACAATGCATTTTATGTTGACGTAACATGACCGTTAATCTTTCTTATTTGCTCAGGTATTAGTTGGCGATAATTCTTCTTACGACTATTACGGTGATTCAGACTTGGAGACTATAGAAGAACCTGTTAGAAGAAGACATGTAAGATTTATGAATTTATTCGTTGTATGACTCGCGGACATGGCGTTGTTATCACCAGAATTTGACCAAGTCAGAGGTGGGCCGCGATCAAGATGGACGTGAAGATTATACATGGAAGAAATACGTGGATCGGCCTTTTTTACCAGGTTGGGCTAAACTGCCCATGTATCTGTAACATATTAGATCGCATCTTAGTTTAGAAGTTAGAGTTTTACCCGTGCACGTTTTGGTGCACGCCCACATTAGAAAGTCCCCTGGACTATAAATATGTATCTAGGGTTTATGGAATAAACAACAACCAACGTTCAACACAAACCAATCTCGGCGCATCGCCAACCCCTTCGTCTCGAGGGTTTCTCCGGTAAGCACCATGCTGCCTAGATCGCATCTTGCGATCTAGGCAGCACGAGCCTGCCCACGTTGTTCATGCGTTGCTCGTGCTGAAGCGTTTTTGATGGCGAGCAACGTAGTTATCATAGATGTGTTAGGGTTAGCATTGTTCCTAGTATCATATGCTGTCGTAGTGCAACCCTTGCGCATCTAGCCGTCCTTACACCTTATCTTAGGTGTAGGGGCGGCACCCCGCTTGATCATCGTTTAGTAGATCTGATCCGTTACGGTTGCTCCTTGATTCATCAAGGATTAGTTTAACATCCGCAATAGTTAGGCCTTACAAAGGGTTGGAGGATCCAGCGGCGTGTAGGGTGTAGTTTGCGAGCCCTAGACAGGATGTTCCGAGGATCAACCTCGTGTTGGTTTTTAGGCCTTGTCTAGGGTTAGCTTACGATCACCGTGCGCGAGCGCGAGGCCCAATCGTGAGTAGGATGATCCGATTATGCGGTGAAAACCCCAAATCGTCGTGGGTCTCATTAGCTTTATCTTGATCAAGCGAGGACCACCATATATTCGGCCACCTTGGACGAATCATGGGTGGATCGGCTCTTTGAGCCGATTCACGGGATAACCCGAGAGCCGATCGAGGCTCGTATTTAACGTGTACGTGTGTGCCCTGCAGGAAACTAAGCGAGGCATCATCCACACCTTCCTGACCAGGTATAGGTCAGGTGGCACGCCCTTGCAATTTGCATCGGCGCGCGACCAGGAGGCTTTGCGGGCCGTCGCTCTGAGGGACTGGGGCCAGGCGCAGCCCTAGTTGTTCCCGGCTCTACGGTGTTGACCTGTCGCTGCCCGTCGGTGGGTTTCTGACGTCAACACATTCTGGCACGCCCGGTGGGACACTCTTCAACATCCACCACATCGCCATCTACATCTGAGATGGCGGAAAGCACTCCGGTCAAGTACGAGGACCTGGCTGACAAGCTCAAGAAGAAGCATGACAAGGTCAAGGCAGTCCTCGAAACCGAACTCGTCGGCTCCTGTGAGAAGACCCGTTCGCACGGCATCAAGCTCAACGGAGACACGCGTCCGTTACCTGATGTCAACATGGTGGACCTTAGCCACCGCAGAAGGAAGCCAGAGTTCTCCTTTGGCATCAACATGGCAGGGCTTGCAAGCCGCCATGACAAAGACAAGGCGGAAAGCAGCCACTCCCGTGGCAAAGATAAAGAGGAGGCCGCTCCATGCGACCGGCCCCAAGGCGACGACAGACGGTACCTAACCGCAGAGGAGGTGAAAAGCGTATGGTATCAACACCCACGCTCCGGACATCTCCTCAACGAGTGTGAGCAGCAATATGACCGACGTCGGCGCTACGACGAAGACGATGAAAGAAGTCATCGGTCCCATGCAGAGGACAGGAGGTACCGTCAGCGTGACGGAGGCAACGACGGGTACGAACGTCACGCCAGAGGAGGGTTCGACTTCGACGTGACTAAAACTGAGCAGATTTTTGATCTCTTACTCACGAAGAAGCATATGAAGATACCCGAAGGCCACAAGGTTCCTACGGTGCAGGAGCTGAACGGGAAGCCATACTGCAAGTGGCACAACACGTTCACCCATACCACTAACGACTGCAGGGCGTGGCGGCAGCAGATCCAAATGGCGATAGAAAATGGACGACTAATTTTCAACCAGTACGCCATGAAGGACGACACACACCCCTTCCCCGCCGTTAACAGGGTGGAACATACTTACCTTGGAGGGTGCCAGCCAGATCCCTCATGCAACATCAACATAGTAGGGCTTGGGCACCACTCTGAGAAGGACGGGGATGAGGGCAGCTGCTCTCATAGCAAAGACACAGAGGAAGCCGCTCCAAGCGACCGGCTCCGCCAAGATGGCAAGCGCTACGTCACAGAGGGAGAAGTGAAGAACATAAGATATCAACGACCTCTCTCTGATCACCTCCTCAACAAGTATGTGAGTCAGTATGGCCAACGCCGACAGTCCAGCGATGATGATGAAGGAGCTCGTCTGGCTAGGGAAACCAGAAGACATCGTCGGCACAACCACGATGAGGAGGAGCACGAGCCTTGTGCCAAGGAAACGGCAAGGGAGCAAGACGACGAGGGCAGGCACTGGGATTGCCCCTTCTTCAGACACTGCTGGGATTCAGGAATGCGCCGATTGCCTACAATCGGCAATTGCCCAGAATGTAACCAGAAAAAGAAGGAGGCAGCCAACGTGTCTGTGTTCCAACGTTTAGGGCCTCTCCCGCCGCGAAGCAAACACGCTGAGACCCCTCGGTTGGAAGATCTCGAGGATTTAGAAGACGAGGAAGAAGACATATACCACCGGCCAAGGTGGTGCCCTGATGGTCTCAGCCGCTCCCAAAAGCGAAGGGTTCAGCGACTACGTGCATTAGAAGAAGCCGAAAGGTTATATCTGCACACGTTGAGAAAGGCACGGCCTGATCTGGCCGTCAAAGTTCAGAGAACCCTGGATGAAGAGGGTCGGCCACAAAGAAAAGAGTGGCGCCCCAAGCAAAGGAAAGCCGATGATGAAACATCGGCATGCACAAACATGGTGCTCGTTCTTCTGACGAAGCCTAGAGCTCCACGGTTACACGATGCACTCAAGGTGGACGACAGCAAGTGCACCAACGTGATAAAGTCAGAGATTGGGCTGGTTTTATCCACCGGCCTGGACGAGTAGCAAGAACACGTCATTAAGCAAACGTGGCGAGGCTGATCCTTGCAATCGGCCCCCCAAAAATTATGAAGGAACATTGCAAAGCCTTCATTTAACCAGCAACGTGGAGGCCGATTCCAGCAATCGGCCAAAATTATCCCCACCGTCCGTTCTGCCTGGGCTCAGCGTTTGACCCAACAGGGATACCTGAAGAGCCGATACCATCAACTCTCTTGACAGAATCGGCTCGGGGGGGCACCTAGATGGATGGAACACGAGGATATGAGATAGGAATATCAAGCATGGGGGCCGACACACAAATCGGCCTAAAAAATTCAAAAAAATTAGCACAGCCGATGCAGCAGACATCGCCTTAAGAATCTCAAGAGGTGGATAAAGCCGATGCATGGCCATCGACTCAAGAAGGTCAGTGGAGCAGGAAGTGAGCTACGAAGAGAGACCCTAATGAAAGAACTCCTCAAAGGAGTGGTTTAGTGGCTCAGATCTCCTCTTCAAGAACAATGCCAAGAGCAGCTTGGGGGTGCAGACCAGGTAGAGGGTGGGTTGCATCAGATTCACCAAAGGAGAGAAGCTTATCGGACCAGTAAAGCGCAAGAAGCGGACTAAAGAAACTCGGGGGTAACTCACCCCGAAGGTCCTCTACTCTCGAAAGCCGATTTAACTCGAATCGGCTGGCTCTGCATGAGAAGATCCCTCAGACATAGTCAAGCCCAGGTCCATTCAGCTAATTCGCGTATCCTCGTCTCCGTTTCGCCTTAGCTGAGACTCGGGGGGCAACAGGCCTGGTGGATGCTCTATTGAGGAACCGATTGGGGTCCCATCGGATGGTCTTCATTGCAACTTTCTTCACAGAATGATGAGCGCTCGCTGAAGAGAATCGCTGAAACCGGTGGGAGAAATTTAAGGGCCCCCCCGGAAATTCTACGGTACCTACCGGAAGGAGAATCATCAGTTGAAGGATGAAAGGGTAAATGTCGAAGGACCGATGCGTTGCTATCGGCTCGTTATGCATTGGCAAAGGGGGACAAATCGGCAAGATCAGTATGAGAGGAAATCGGCTAAGATAAGTTAAAAGGGATCGACAAAATCAGGTTGGGGAAAAGTTCTTTGATACGTCTCCAACGTATCGATAATTTCTTATGTTCCATGCTACTTTATTGATGATACCTACATGTTTTATGCACATTATATGTCATATTTATGCATTTTCTGGAACTAACCTATTAACAAGATGCCGAAGAGCCGATTCTTTGTTTCTGCTGTTTTTGGTTTCAGAAATCCTAGTAAAGAAATATTCTCGGAATTGGACGAAACTTTCGCCCGGGGTCCTATTTTTGCACGAAGCTTCCGGAAGACCGAAGACCTAACGAAGTGGGGCCACGAGGAGGCCGGGGGGTGGCCGGCGCGGCCCAAGCCCCGGCCGCGCCGACCTATCCCCTGGGCCCCTCGTGTGGCCCCTCGCGTTGACCCTCCGCCTACTTAAAGCTTCCGTCGCGAAACCCCCGAGACCGAGAGCCACGATACGGAAAACCTTACGGAGACGCCGCCGCCGCGAATCCCATCTCGGGGGATTCGGGAGATCGCCTCCGGCACCCTGCCGGAGAGGGGATTCATCTCCCGGAGGACTCTACACCGCCATGGTCGCCTCCGGAGTGATGAGTGAGTAGTTCACCCCTGGACCATGGGTCCATAGCAGTAGCTAGATGGTCGTCTTCTCCTTGTTGTGCTTCATTGTTAGATCTTGTGAGCTGCCTAACATGATCAAGATCATCTATATGTAATTCTATATGTTGTGTTTGTCGGGATCCGATGGATAGAGAGTACTATGATTATGGTGATTATCAATCTATTGTTCATGTGTTGTTTATGATCTTGCATGCTCTCCGTTACTAGTAGAGGCTCTGGCCAAGTTTTTACTCTTAACTCCAAGAGGGAGTATTTATGCTCGATAGTGGGTTCATGCCTGCATTTACACTGGGACGAGTGACGGAAAGTTCTAAGGTTGTGTTGTGCTCGTTGCCACTAGGGATAAAACATTGATGCTATGTCTAAGGATGTAGTTGTTGATTACATTACGCACCATACTTAATGCAATTGTCCGTTGCTTTGCAACTTAATACTGGAGGGGTTCGGATGATAACTCGAAGGTGGACTTTTTAGGCATAGATGCGGTTGGATGGCGGTCTATGTACTTTGTCGTAATGCCCAATTAAATCTCACTATATTTATCATATCATGTATATGCATTGTTATGCCTTTCTCTATTTGTTAATTGCCCGACTGTAATTTGTTCACCCAACATGCTTTTATCTTATGGGAGAGACACCTCTAGTGAGCTGTGGACCCCGGTCCTATTCTTTACATAGCATACAATCTACTTGTTTTACTTGTTTTCTTTGCAAACATCTTCCACTCGATACGTTTAATCCTTTGTTACAGCAAGCCGGTGAGATTGACAACCTCACTTGTTTCGTTGGGGCAAAGTACTTTGGTTGTGTTGTGCGGGTTCCTAGTTGGCGCCGGAATCCCTGGTGTTGCGCCGCATCACATTTCGCGACCATCAACCTTCAACGTGCTTCTTGGCTCCTACTTGGTTCGATTAAACCTTGGTTTCTTTCCGAGGGAAAACTTGCTACTGTGCGCATCATACCTTCCTCTTGGGGTTCCCAACGAACGTGTGAGTTACACGCCATCAAGCATAATTTTCTCGGCGCCGTTGCCGGGGAGATCAAGACACGCTGCAAGGGAGTCTCCACTTCTCAATCTCTTTACTTTGTTTTTGTCTTGCTTTATTTTATTTACTACTTTGTTTGCTGCACTAAATCAAAACACAAAAAAATTAGTTGCTAGTTTTACTATATTTACTTGTCTTGCTCTCTATATCAAAAACACAAAAAAATTAGTTACTTGCATTTACTTTATCTAGTTTGTTTTATTTACCGTTGCTAAAATGAATACCCCTGAAAATACTAAGTTGTGTGACTTCACAAATGCAAATAATAATGATTTCCTATGCACACCTATTGCTCCACCTGCTACTACAGCGAGAATTCTTTGAAATTAAACCTGCTTTATTAAATCTTGTCATGAGAGATCAATTTTCCGGTGTTAGTTACGATGATGCTTGCTGCCCATCTCAATAATTTTGTTGAACTTTGTGAAATGCAAAAGTATAAAGATGTAGATGGTGATATTATTAAATTGAAAGTGTTTCCTTTCTCATTAAGAGGAAGAGCTAAAGATTGGTTGCTATCTTTGCCTAAGAATAGTATTGATTCATGGACTAAATGCAAGGATGCTTTTATTGGTAGATATTATCCTCCCGCTAAAATTATTTCTTTGAGAAGTAGCATAATGAATTTTAAGCAATTAGATACTGAACATGTTGCTCAAGCATGGGAGAGAATGAAAACTTTGGTAAAGAATTGCCCAACCCATGGACTGACTACTTGGATGATCATCCAAACCTTCTATGCAGGACTAAATTTTTCTTCGCGGAATTTATTGGATTCAGCTGCTTGGAGGTACCTTTATGTCCATCACATTGGGGGCGGCTACAAAACTTCTTGATGATATGATGATAAATTACTCTGAATGGCACACGGAAAGAGCTCCACAAGGTAAGAAGGTAAATTCTGTTGAAGAAACCTCATCCTTGAGTGATAAGATTGATGTGATTATGTCTATGCTTGTGAATGGTAGATCTAATGTTGATCCAAATAATGTTCCTTTAGCTTCATTGGTTGCTCAAGAAGAAAATGTTGATGTGAATTTCATTAAAAATAATAATTTCAACAACAATGCTTATAGGAACAACTCTGGTAATAACTATAGGCCATATCCTGCTAGTGGTAATGATTGTGGTAGATATGAGGAAAGGATGCTAGGAATTGAAAGATCCACTAAAAACTTTATGCAATCACAATATGAGAAAAATCAATTGTTTACTAAAACCATAAATGAACAATCTACCTTGTTAAGAAATATAGGAAATCAACTTGAAAACTTGAATAGGGAGATTTCTAGTCTGCAAACTAAAATTTCAAATGCTGAAACCCGAATCTCATACATGTCTGCATCACAATCTTCTTTAATTAATAAAATGGCTGCTAAACCTGATGATATTGATAATAAGATTACTACTACAGCAAATGCCATCCAAGTTAGAATTAATGAGAATATAAGATTAATGGCTGAACTGCGTGCTAGGTGGGATAGAGAAGAAAATGAAAAACTAGCTAAAGAGAATAATGTAGCTAAAGTTTGGACTATTACCACCACTAGTAATGCTAATTCTTCACATGTTGCTGCACCTCCTACTATCAATGGTAAAATAATTGGTGTTGGCAATGTTTCTACTCCTAGTGCAAAGCGTACAAAACTGCACTGAAATTGCTAAAACTGCTGAAACTGCTTGTGATAAAGCTGCTGAAATTTTTTCCAACCTTGGGAACAATGATCCCATTGCTGTAGCTCATAATGATTTAGATTTTGATGATTGCCACATCTCTGAAGTTATAAAGTTCTTACAAAAACTTGCTAAAAGTCCTAATGCTAGTGCTATAAATTTAGCCTTTACAAAACATATTACAAATGCTCTCATAAAAGCTAGAGAAGAGAAACTAAAACTTGAAACTTCTATTCCTAGAAAGTTAGAAGATGGTTGGGAGCCCATCATTAAAATGAAATTCAATGACTTTGAATGTAATGCTTTATGTGATCTTGGTGCAAGTATTTCTGTTATGCCTAAAAAGATTTATGATATGCTTAACTTGCCACCATTGAAGAATTGTTATTTGGATGTTAATCTTGCCGATAATGTTAAACCTTTGGGGAGGATTGATAATGTGCACATTACGGTTAACAATAACCTTGTCCCCGTTGATTTTGTTGTCTTGGATATCGAATGCAATGCATCTTGTCCAATTGTGTTGGGAAGACCTTTTCTTCGAACTGTTGGTGTTGTTATTGATATGAGGGAAGGTAATATTAAATATCAATTTCCTCTCAAGAAAGGTATGGAACACTTCCCTAGAAAGAGAATGAAGTTGCCTTTTGATTCTATTATTAGAACAAGTTATGATGTTGATGCTTCTACTCTCGATGTTACTTGATTTGCACTTTCTGCGCCTAGCTGAAAGGCGTTAAAGAAAAGCGCTTATGGGAGACAACCCATGTTTTTACCTACAGCAATTTTTTGTTTTGTTGAGTCTTGGAAGTTGTTTACTACTGTAGCAACCTCTCCTTATCATGTTTTTGTGCCAAGTAAAGTTTCTATGCCAAAGTTGATGTTATATTTGGGATCGCTGCGCAGAAACAGCATTGCTGTCTGTCACGAATCTGGGCACAGTTCTCTGTAGAAAATTCGAAAAAATCTGCCAATTTACGAGCGTGATCCTCAGATATGTACGCAACTTTCATTAGTTTTGAGTTTTTCCATTTGAGCAAGTCTGGTGCCATCTCTAAATTCGTCTTTACGGACTGTTCTGTTTTTGACAGATTCTGCCTTTTATTTCGCATTGCCTCTTTTGCTATGTTGGATTTATTTCTTTGATCCACTAATGTCCAGTAGCATTATGCAATGTCCAGAAGTGAAAATAATGATTGTGTCACCTCTGAATGTGTGAATTATTAATTGTGCACTAACCCTCTAATGAGTTTGCTTGAAGTTTGGTGTGAAGGAAGTTTTCAAGGGTCAAGAGAGGAGTATGATATACTATGATCAAGAGGAGTGAAAGCTCTAAGCTTGGGGATGCCCCCGTGGTTCACCCCTGCATATTTTAAGAAGACTCAAGCGTCTAAGCTTGGGGATGCCCAAGGCATCCCCTTCTTCATCGACAACATCATCGGGTTCCTCCCCTGAAACTATATTTTTATTCAATCACATCTTGTGTTCTTTACTTGGAGCGTCGGTTTGTTTTCGTTTTTGTTTTTGTTTGAATAAGATGGATCCTAGCATTCACTTTGTGGGAGAGAGACACGCTCCGCTGTTGCATATGGACACATGTGTCCTTAGGCTTTACTCATAATGTTCAAGGCGAAGTTTCTTCTTCGTTAAATTGTTATATGGTTGGAATTGGAAAATGCTACATGTAGTAATTCTAAAAATGTCTTGGATAATGTGATACTTGGTAATTGTTGTGCTCATGTTTAAGCTCTTGCATCATATGCTTTGCACCCATTAATGAAGAAATACATAGAGCTTGCTAAAATTTGATTTGCATATTTGGTTTCTCTAAGGTCTAGATAATATCTAGTATTGAGTTTTGAACAACAAGGAAGACAGTGTAGAGTCTTATAATGTTTACAATATGTCTTTTATGTGAGTCTTGCTGCACTTGTTCATCCTTGAGTTTGCTTCAAATAACCTTGCTAGCCTAAACCTTGTATCGAGAGGGAATACTTCTCATGCATCCAAAATCCTTGAGCCAACTACTATGCCATTTGTGTCCACCATACCTACCTACTACATGGTATTTCTTCGCCATTCCAAAGTAAATTGCTTGAGTGCTACCTTTAAAATTCCATCATTCACCTATGCAATATATAGCTCATGGGACAAAATAGCCTTAAAAACTATCGTAGTATTGAATATGTACTTATGCACTTTATATTTTATTAAGTTGCTTGTTGTGCGATAACCATGCTTCGGGGAACGCCATCAACTATTGTTGAATATCATGTGAGTTGCTATGCATGTCCGTCTTGTCTCGAAGGTCTATCATTTTAGTGGTTGGAGCATGCAAAATTGTTAGAGAAGAACATTGGGCCGCTAACTAAAGCCATGAATCATGGTTGAAGTTTCAGTTTTGGACATATATCCTCAATCTCATATGAGAATAATAACTTTGCTACATGCTTATGCATTTAAGAGGAGTCCATTATCTCGTTGTCCATGTTGTCCCGGTATGGATGTCTAAGTTGAGAATAATCAAAAGCGAGAAATCCGAAATGCGAGCTTTCTCCTTAGACCTTTGTACAGGCGGCATGGAGGTACCCCTTTGTGACACTTGGTTGAAACATGGCATGCGAAGATCCGGTAGTCCAAGTTAAGTAGGACGAGGTGCGGGCACTATTAGTATACTATGCATGAGGCTTGCAGCTTGTAAGATATAATTTTCATAACTCATATGCTTTATTACTACCGTTGACAAAATTGTTTCATGTTTTCAAAATAAAAGCTCTAGCACAAATACAGCAATCGATGCTTTCCTCTTTGAAGGACCTTTCTTTTACTTTTATTGTTGAGTCAGTTTACCTATCTCCTTCCACCTAAGAAGCAAACACTTGTGTGAACTGTGTATTGATTCCTACATATTTGCATATTGCACTTGTTATATTACTTTATGTTGACAATATCCATGAGATATACATGTTACAAGTTGAAAGCAACCGCTGAAACTTAATCTTCCTATGTGTTGCTTCAACACCTTTACTTTGATTTATTGCTTTATGAGTTAACTCTTATGCAAGACTTATTGATGCTTGTCTTGAAGTACTATTCATGAAAAGTCTTTGTCATATGATTCACTTGTTTACTCATGTCATTACCTTTGCTTTGATCGCTGCATTCATTACATATGTTTACAAATAGTATGATCAAGATTATGATGGCATGTCACTTCAGAAATTATCTTTGTTATCGTTTTACTCGCTCGGGACGAGCGGAACTAAGCTTGGGGATGCTTGATACGTCTCCAACGTATCGATAATTTCTTATGTTCCATGCTACTTTATTGATGATACCTACATGTTTTATGCACATTATATGTCATATTTATGCATTTTACGGAACTAACCTATTAACAAGATGCCGAAGAGCCGATTCTTTGTTTTACTGCTGTTTTTGGTTTCAGAAATCCTAGTAAAGAAATATTCTCGGAATTGGACGAAACTTTCGCCCGGGGTCCTATTTTTGCACGAAGCTTCCGGAAGACCGAAGACCTAACGAAGTGGGGCCACGAGGAGGCCAGGGGGGTGGCCGGCGCGGCCCAAGCCCTGGCCGCGCCGACCTATCCCCTGGGCCCCTCGTGTGGCCCCTCGCGTTGACCCTCCGCCTACTTAAAGCTTCCGTCGCGAAACCCCCAGGACCGAGAGCCACGATACGGAAAACCTTACAGAGACGCCGCCGCCGCGAATCCCATCTCGGGGGATTCTGGAGATCGCCTCCGGCACCCTGCCGGAGAGGGGATTCATCTCCCGGAGGACTCTACACCGCCATGGTCGCCTCCGGAGTGATGAGTGAGTAGTTCACCCCTGGACCATGGGTCCATAGCAGTAGCTAGATGGTCGTCTTCTCCTTGTTGTGCTTCATTGTTAGATCTTGTGAGCTGCCTAACATGATCAAGATCATCTATATGTAATTCTATATGTTGTGTTTGTCGGGATCCGATGGATAGAGAGTACTATGATTATGGTGATTATCAATCTATTGTTCATGTGTTGTTTATGATCTTGCATGCTCTCCGTTACTAGTAGAGGCTCTGGCCAAGTTTTTACTCTTAACTCCAAGAGGGAGTATTTATGCTCGATAGTGGGTTCATGCCTGCATTTACACCTGGGACGAGTGACTGAAAGTTCTAAGGTTGTGTTGTGCTTGTTGCCACTAGGGATAAAACATTGATGCTATGTCTAAGGATGTAGTTGTTGATTACATTACGCACCATACTTAATGCAATTGTCTGTTGCTTTGCAACTTAATGCTGGAGGGGGTTCGGATGATAACTCTGAAGGTGGACTTTTTAGGCATAGATGCGGTTGGATGGCGGTCTATGTACTTTGTCGTAATGCCCAATTAAATCTCACTATATTTATCATGTCATGTATATGCATTGTTATGCCTTTCTCTATTTGTTAATTGCCCGATTGTAATTTGTTCACCCAACATGCTTTTATCTTATGGGAGAGACACCTCTAGTGAACTGTGGACCCCGGTCCTATTCTTTACATAGCATACAATCTACTTGTTTTACTGTTTTCTTTGCAAACATCTTCCACTCGATACGTTTAATCCTTTGTTACGGCAAGCCGGTGAGATTGACAACCTCACTTGTTTCGTTGGGGCAAAGTACTTTGGTTGTGTTGTGCGGGTTCCTAGTTGGCGCCGGAATCCCTGGTGTTGCGCCGCATCACATTTCGCGACCATCAACCTTCAACGTGCTTCTTGGCTCCCTATCGGTTCGATTAAACCTTGGTTTCTTTCTGAGGGAAAACTTGCTACTGTGCGCATCATACCTTCCTCTTGGGGTTCCCAACGAACGTGTGAGTTACACGCCATCATTCTTCATTGATAGATTTCTTACATAAGAAGCTGATTGCTTTCAAAGGAAAGTCTAGGGGATACATGGCCCCATCTACTGCTACTGGTCCTATGCTAGATGTCCTATCTACGGGCCGTCGCTGCCCTCGTCGTCGCCGTCGCCGCTGTCGGCGCTGCTCCCGGCGGGCTCGTCGTCGCTCCAATGGCCGCCGACCAGACCTTCATTATCCTCGTCTTCTTCGTCAGCGTCGTCGTCGTCACTATCGAAGTCGCTGAGGTTTCCCGGCCAAGGGCAGAACCGCTTGGCCGGAGGCTCGTCGGAGGAGGTGTCGTCCTCCTCCTCCTCCTCTCCTTCCTCCTCCTCCTCTTCGGGAGAAGTGAAGTCACAGGAGAAGCTATCGTCGTCGCTCTCCTCCTCCGTTTTCCCGTCGGCGAGGAAGCAGAGGTCGCTCTCCCCGTCAGTCAGGGATTTGTCATCCTCCGACCAGAGGGAGAAGTCGTGGCTGGACTCCTCCCCAGCCTCGATGGCGCGGCGGATGTTGGCTGCATGGACCTCCGCCGGGTTCGGCTCCGGCGTCGGCTCGCGAGACGAAGAGGCCTGGGTGGAAAGATCCGATGAAGCAGAGGAGGAAGAGGACATGGTGGCGCAGGAGGGTTTTTGGAGTGTTGATGCGGAGGAGACGCAAGGATAAACTGTGCGGAGCGGCTAAATAGAAGGGGTGTGAGGGAGATTTAATGCCACGGCAGTTTCCGAGGAGGTGATGCCTAGCAGGAAAAATTTTCGGACGCGTGGAGAAGTTGAGAAGGCAGGGCATCATGATGACGGACACTGCAACGGTTCTGCCACGACATGACCCGACGAAAGCAGAGCATAATGATTTTGGAAATGTCATTTCCAAAACCAGGGGGGCATGTGTTATCACCAGAATTTGACCAAGTCAGAGGTGGGCCGCGATCAAGATGGACGTGAAGATTATACATGGAAGAAATACGTGGATCGGCCTTTTTTACCAGGTTGGGCTAAACTGCCCATGTATCTGTAACATATTAGATCGCATCTTAGTTTAGAAGTTAGAGTTTTACCCGTGCACGTTTTGGTGCACGCCCACATTAGAAAGTCCCCTGGACTATAAATATGTATCTAGGGTTTATGGAATAAACAACAACCAACGTTCAACACAAACCAATCTCGGCGCATCGCCAACCCCTTCGTCTCGAGGGTTTCTCCGGTAAGCACCATGCTGCCTAGATCGCATCTTGCGATCTAGGCAGCACGAGCCTGCCCACGTTGTTCATGCGTTGCTCGTGCTGAAGCGTTTTTGATGGCGAGCAACGTAGTTATCATAGATGTGTTAGGGTTAGCATTGTTCCTAGTATCATATGCTGTCGTAGTGCAACCCTTGCGCATCTAGCCGTCCTTACACCTTATCTTAGGTGTAGGGGCGGCACCCTGCTTTATCATCGTTTAGTAGATCTGATCCGTTACGGTTGCTCCTTGATTCATCAAGGATTAGTTTAACATCCGCAATAGTTAGGCCTTACAAAGGGTTGGAGGATCCAGCGGCATGTAGGGTGTAGTTTGCGAGCCCTAGACAGGATGTTCCGAGGATCAACCTCGTGTTGGTTTTTAGGCCTTGTCTAGGGTTAGCTTACGATCACCGTGCGCGAGCGCGAGGCCCAATCGTGAGTAGGATGATCCGATTATGCGGTGAAAACCCCAAATCGTCGTGGGTCTCATTAGCTTTATCTTGATCAAGCGGGACCACCATATATTCGGCCACCTTGGACGAATCATGGGTGGATCGGCTCCTTGAGCCGATTCACGGGATAACTCGAGAGCCGATCGAGGCTCGTATTTAACGTGTACGTGTGTGCCCTGCAGGAAACTAAGCGAGGCATCATCCACACCTTCCTGACCAGGTATAGGTCATGTGGCACGCCCTTGCAATTTGCATCGGCGCGCGACCAGGAGGCTTTGCGGGCCGTCGCTCTGAGGGACTGGGGCCAGCCGCAGCCCTAGTTGTTCCCGGCTCTACGGTGTTGACCTGTCGCTGCCCGTCGGTGGGTTTCTGACGTCAACAGGCGTACAAAATTATTTATGTTTTCAATGTCAAAAAAAATTGAGCATGCAGGTGAAATCAGTTGGTAAGAAAAAGAATGAATCACAGGGTGAAGATGAGAGTGATGCAGAAGATAAAAGAGATTTTTACTGGGAGGTAATGGAGAAGACATTTGTTTCTGAGCAGCTGCTTATACTTTTTATAATGGATATGCTCGACAAGAGGGATTCAGTGTAAGAAAGTTCAAGTTTAAGAAGAGTAAGGGTGCTAAAAAAATAGTTCGCAGAAGGCGTTTTGTGTGTTTACGGGAAGGAAAACGTAACAGCAAGTTACTGACTATGGACAACCGCACCCGTAGGTTAAGACCTGCGTCCCGTTGCAATTGTAAAGCAGAGTTGGATGTGATGCTTGATAGAGCATCGGGCCTTTGGCGAGTTGCAAAATTTGTTTACAAGCACAGTCATAAGTGTGCAGAACCGAACGAGAGCCCACTTTTATGGTCACATAGGAGGATTAAAGATTTCCAGAAAGCGGAGATATTAGCATTGGCAGCAGCTGGGGTTAGAAAGCATGTGATCATGGATACCTTCCTCAGCAAGTATGGTCGGTACACCACTGTTGGGTTTACGAGGAAGGACTTGTACAATATGTGCTGCCGAGAGAAGAGAAAGTTACTTCAGGTGGTGATGCTATGACAACCATTGCCATGATGGAGAACCGGAAGAAGAAGTTTGCTGACTTTTTTTTAGTATGACGTTGATAGTAAAGGTCGTTTGAGAAGCTTGTTCTAGTGTGATGCTCAGTCCCGTCAGGATTACAATGATTATGGAGACGTACTGGTGTTCGACAGCACATATAAGATGAACCGATATGGTATGCCATTTGTTCCGTTTGTTGGTATTAACAAACACCGTAGGACGAAATTTTTTGCGTGTGCCATCTTATCAGATGAGAAGGAACGCACATATGTATGGGTACTGAAGACTTTTTTGAAAGCAATGTTGCAGCAAAAACCCAAGTCAATAATCACCGATACCGATAGTGCGATGATTAGAGCTATTCGAAGTGTGTTTCCGGAGCAGTCGCACCGTATTTGTTCATGGCACATTGAAAAGAACATGGCTCGGCACCTAAGTTTCAAGTCATTGAGTGAGTTTCGGTCTCTTTTGTATTATACGACCACGCTGGATATATTCGAGAAAAGATGGCACGCTTTTATCCAGAAATGGCAGACGGAGAAAACTCAAACTTGGCTGAAAAGAATGTACAAGAAGAGGAGATTATGGGCAGCAGCGTACCTATCTGAGGGGTTCTGGCTTGGTATGAAAAGCAATCAACGAAGTGAAAGTCTTAACTCATGTCTTCACCTACACCTAGACTACGGTATGACACTTGTGGATTTGATTTTGCACTACGAGAATGCTATTGTCCGCATTCGAGAGATGGAGGCAAAAGATGACTGCATCAGTTCACAGACAGCACCTGTAGCAGTAACCAATTTGAGGATAATTGAGAGAGCTGCTGCAAAGGTATTCACTCCGGCAAACTTTTATATATTGTAGCAAGAGATTAATAAAATAGAAGGCATTGAGGTTATAGATAAGTATATGGGAACAGATGGTGAGATGCAGTTTGTTGTTGCTTGGAAAAAGAGAAAGCAGGCAAAGTTTTATGTTGATTATAAACCGGCCCACTCGGATAAACTTTTAGAGTGCAGCTGTCAAAGGATGATCCGGAGGGGACTTCCTTGCAAGCATATTCTGCATGTACTAGACGTAATGAATTTCGATGAAATACCCAAGTGTTTAGTTCTGGTCTGATTCTCTAAACATGCTAGGGGTGGCTTGCCTGCGAGGCGCAAGAGAGATCTATATGGTTGGGGTTTCCTGTAGCGGAGGAGCGACAAAGATTTACAGAGCTGAATGTGTTACAATCTAAAGCATTGCAAGTTCCATGCAAAGATCCAGAGTTATTCGAGCAGACCAAGGCATTTTATGCTGACCTAATTTCAAAGAAGATGGAGTATGATAATGTACCGGACCGTCGCACAAACTCCCTGAATATTAATGGTAATTTAGTAGGTGATCCTGCTAAAGTTGCTGCTAGAGGTGCGCCTAAGAAACGAAAGCGTAGAGATGATGGAGAAGGACCCGTGACGAAGAATGGAAGGCCATTATCGTATGACGAGCGGGGTAAGGGCATTCGATGTAGCAGATGCAAAAAGCCTGGACACACAAAACGTAGCTTGAAATGCGAGTTGCATCCTAGGTAAGTATTAATATTTGTAATCAAATTTTTATGCATCCTTGTAAAGTTTTGTTATTTATTTTACCATCTTCTGTGTGAATTGCAGGCATGTTGCGCATATGTTCGTAGGTCAGGAAGATCAATGACTTAGTTTGAAGGATGAACTTCGGAGGACATTATGAAGCTAGAGTTGGCATGGCGATATATGTTATTTAGTTTTGTTTAATAGAGTGGAGTGTGTGAAGATATTTCCGAGTTACGATGCTACTTTGCTTGATGCATTTGTCATATAAATTGTTGGTACTGAGTATTAAATAGATATCCTTTTTTTTGTCTTTTAGTAACCCAAAACAGAGTATTAAATAGATTTCCGGGGCATAGTAAAATAACATAACGTGAACAATATGAAGTTGATGCACACGTTTTGTCTAATAGAGAAAATAAGGGAGTGAATGCACAACCTCACCATTTGATCACTTGTTTAGGGATGCGAATTGGGTTTTTTCCTTCAAGTTTTCATTGCAAAATATAAAACTAAATAATACTATGGCCGCACCTACATAAGTACATGGCGTCCTAGCTGGGTTCAGTACCCGGCTTAACAAGCAGTACCGAAATCATGGTGGTAACATGGCACTACAATTAAAGTTCTAAACCAAAGTAAAATAACTGGTGCAAAGTAAAATAAAATCGGTAGAGGGAAGAATCAGAGTGCATTACTGAATACATAGACGAATACTTAAAATCCATCCGGTAGTTGCGATTCTTACTTAAATGTCATACAAAGAGATTCACACAAGCTGGGAAACCTTCTACGGGACTAAAACCCAACCTATGATCACTCCTGCTGTATCTAAGTAACGACTCGCTTGGAGATCCTGACAACCTTTGTTTTCACCGTCTCTAAGAGATTTGAAGTTGCTAAAACTATCTGTGCGTTAATGAGCTTCCTTGTTGCGTTTACCATCTCCTGCAAACAATAGTCAATGTTTATACCGTATTTATGTACCACGGAAGAAAGGTGCTGGTTCTGCATGTAGAAACCAGTACCTATGATATTTCTGTAGTCCATTTATCTCCATCCCAATGTTTCATGCATTGAAGAACAAATAAGCCACATGAATTGCTGCAACATTAATTCAGTTCATTGAGTTAGTACATGAAATATAGTAATGTAATATGTATTTACTTGTAGTTTGGATGTACTGACCCATCTTTTTGCTGCGGCATATCATATGATTTTATATTCCAGGTGGACACATCAGGGAAAAATCTAGTTGTACATTTGTTGTACTCGCGTATATCAGCTGCTATTTGTTGTCTCTCTAGAAATATAGATAATTAGATGTTTGTATACACATGCAATTCGGAGACAGTATGCAGTAGTAGAAACAGTACCAGAGCCCTGACAGTCTCTATTGTCTGAGTTAATGGATATAATGAGTCAAGAACTTAGAATTCTTCCTTCGGTATGTGCATGATCACGGTAGTCCAGTGATTATTTGATATGTTAACTGGAAAATATGCCTTTTTGAAAGGAAAAATTATCATTGCAATATAAATTATTAGTCGTACTAACATTCGTCATAATGATGGAAAACTTTACCTTGTCCCGCTTAAAATATCCATCCATAACTCGTTGAATGGCTCCAGTTCTTGCAGCTAAGTGATCATCATTCTTGTTACTTTTTTTTCGTTTTTTGGCCTTTCCGATGTTTTTCTAGCAGGAATGATGACCTCCACGCTGAACATAGGTACCGATCATCCCCAACACGGAGAGACAAATCTCCAATGTAAGCATCGATAACCTGAAAAACAAATGTTTTGTGTAATTAACACATAAACAGATATGTGCATAATTGAAACATAAACAGGTATGTGCATTATTGAATCATCAGCTATTTACTTACATCATATGTACACCATTTATGGTCTAGAACCACTTTAAGCCGTTGTGATGTCAATGTGACGCCAATATCATTTTTGTAGACACATTTTTTCCCATTTTCCTCAGTCTTGCAGCATAGTTGAACAAAAATCTCGGCTGCTGCGATGTGTTCCGCTGTTAAAGCAGTAGAGTCTTGCGGCATTTCAACATCATTGGTCGACGCAATAGCTGTAGATACAAAAGGCATTGTGCTTAATATCCGACTACTAAACGAAATGTTAACAAAAAAAATAGGACCATTGCGTACCTATTGCGGGAGTTGGTTTTTTTCGAGGTTGACGTTTCGGTGGATTCTCAATGATAAAAGGATGTTGCAGTTTTAGAGGCAGCTTTCGCTTCCTCTTTCCATTTACATCTTCAGTCTTGCCGGTTGCACTATTCATGCTTTTTGATCCTTTATGTTCGTCGTGTTTGTTCATATTTTGGAGCGCAGGTTCAAATATCTTTGACGGCACCTCCGATGAAGAGGCATCCTTCGTAGCTTCATTAAGTTGCCAAGGATTTTCGGGCGTGCCATCCCCTATGAAGTCACCACACTTAGTCCTTGCAGGTGTGATGTAATCCGCATGATTATGGGCCTCTTCGGACACCTACAGAAAGGAAACATACAGGCACATGAACCAGGTGATTACGTGAATTTTAATGTAAAAGCCACTATCAATTAAATTCAAACTAACCTTGTCAAAATCTTCTTGAGGTAATGACACACTACGTGTGTCACTTTTTTGTCGTAAACAAATTCTTTCCGTTCAGCTCCTCCATTGAGAAATGAGCCGCAGCCTTCTTCATAACAGTCCTTATCTGAAAATGCTTCCCTCATTGCCTTGTACCTCACACTTGATTTATTTAATAATTTGACAACATCCTGCAATCAGAAACAAATTTGAGCTTCTCAATAATAATTTGATATATGTTGAACTATGTACTTGAAATATATTTCCGCCAATTCACCTTCGCGCATCTCTCTGGTAGTTCTTCCATTATCTCCCTCTTCAATTCCTGCATCATTCGCTTCATGTTGATTTCCATCGTAATTTCCCACGAGGGGGCGGGTTTCTTCGAGCTACTTGGCTTCCCATTGCTCCTTCCATTGCTCCTTCCATTAGGTGGTTTTTTAATGTCCGCACCAGTTTTTTTGTTTGCATCTATTTTCTTCCCATATGCTCGCCTATATTCCTCTGTTATGATATCTTCAATCTAAAATATACAATTTTCATATGTCAGTAAGATATTTCAAGTACATAGTGCAACATAAATCAATTATAATATATGTGCTGGCCGGTTACCTTAAGGATACCTTTGCCCCGGCCATTATCTTGATCATAGTTATCTCTCAAGCCTGCAGCAGCTTCTGTCCAGGTTATCATAAGTGGGCGTGAAGAGATGCGAGCAACTAGTGCTATCTCATCAAGAGGCTGCACTTTCTCCCAATACAAGTACTACATGAAATAATAGAATGCAAAGTTAGTATATTTACAAAAAAAAACAAAACCAAATCAATAACGGACATGTACCTCCAAAATTGCGACATTGCCTTTCGGCCACTGCCTAATATATATTCCTCTCCGGCAAGTGCTGATCTGCTCCATGACATATGCAAGCGTGAATTGGTTCCAATTCAAGTTGTGCAACTTGTACATTGTTTCCACAAATGCATAGAATGGCTTATGAACCGTATAGTTAGAAGTAGGAGCCAGAACAGTGCCTATAAGAATTAAGACCACCCTTCGCAGAAAGTCATCATCCGCGGCTTTAGAAGTAATGATTTGTTCAATCATATCTTTCATCACTAAATTGCCAGTTTTTTTACTAAGAAATCTAGTTGGTATGTTAGTTTTCCATTCTTCACCTTCCTCTTCCAATATATCAGCAGATGACAAGCCTTCATCTTCTAATCCTAGCAAGCATTCCACATCCTCATTCGTTGCCGATATTTCACCCACCCTTGGTTCAATGATGAACTTACTCTTTTCCGCATCATAAACCTGAATCATGTATTTGATCAAAAGTGGGCGCATCTTTCTAGATGGAATTTGGAGCATGCATCGGCCAACAGCACAGGTGCTTAATTTCTGTCGTTGCTCGTTGCTCGTCGGTCAAAGCTGATACGAGTTTGCACCACCTTATAATGTTACAGAAAATCTCCCCATCCGGGTCTTCCATCCTGTAGACCAATTGTGATCAACATGAAATAATACACTTTACGAAATACAATATTTGTACTGCATCACATAGAAACAAAACAATATGGACTGGGGTTTAATTATTCTAATTGCAGAGAATAGATAGAAAGAAATAAAACAATTTAACATGTAATACTACAGCCTCTGTCAACACCAACCTGCCAACTATATTAAGTGTAAGCACATAGTACTTCAGATTAGGCACAATGATCGTAATTAGTTTCAGCTCGGGCCTATGGTCAGTACGCATGTACATGCATATCTCCATCCCAATAATAGATCATGATGCCAAGTGCAAAAATATAGCTATATGAACACACGCAAGGCTGTGTGGTTGTGCTTTCTACCAAATAAGGTATGAAAAAACCACGTAATTTGCAACGTCAAATTTTGTAAAAGCCAGGAAACGTGTGAATGCATGTGCTAACAAATTTGTACTTCATGTGCTAACATGTTTGTACTGCACGTGGTTGTGTTTCTATAGTGCATGTGCTAAGCAGATTAGGGCTAGGGGAGGAGGAGGCTACCGCGGCAGAGACGATGGTCGCGGCAGAGACGACGCAGGCCGCGGCAGAGCTGTGGTTGTCACGGTAGAGACGACGGTGGCCACGGCAGAGGTATGGTTGTCGCGGCAGAGCCGACGATGGTCGCGGCAGACACGACGATGGTCGCGGCAGAGACGACGGTGGCCGCGGCAGAGCTGTGTGCGTTGGACGGTGGGTGATGTACGGGGCGGCGGATAGTGGTTGAGGTAGGGGGCGGCGGACGTGGGCAGATGGAGGTTGAGTCGTAGGTCAACGAGTGACATAGGCATCCCGAATGGGCCTACCGAATAAGGTACCCGAGGATGGCTGGAGGCCCACGACCCGAAGATTATGAAGCCTGGAAGCCCAACAAGCATCGATATGGAAAATAGATATATTAGGAATAGTCTTGTTGTAATACGGGAAGGACTCGTGTAACCTCCCGAAAGTTTGTAACTTGGGCGATACGAAACCCTCGGTTCCACCTCCTATATAAAGGGGAGCCGAGGGACAAAGAGATAATCGAATCATTGTCAACACAAACCCTAGTTTTATAGTCGAGTACCTATTTCGGCTGAACCTTCGAGATCTACTTGCCCTCTACTTTCTACGAAACCCTAGTCTACAACTTATAGGCATTGACAAGTTAAACCCTTGTCAATTGGCGCCGGCTGTGGAAATTGGAGGCGACAAGGAGCTGATCTCGATGGCACGTTCAACATCGACGACTTCATCAGTAGCCCCCAACAACCTTAGAGAAACCTTTGACAACCTCGATAAGTTTCGCCTCAAGCTGAACCCGACGAAATGTTCCTTTGGTGTTCCTGCGGGAGAACTCCTCGGATACTTGGTATCAGCCAGAGGAATCGAGGCAAACCCCGAGAAAATACAGGCTATCGTGACGATGAGGAAACCAACCAAGCTCAAGGAGATACAGCAGCTGACGGGCCATGTCGCAGCTTTGAGTAGGTTTGTCGCCAGGTTAGGAGAAAAAGCTGCCTTTTTACGCGCTCATCAAGCAAGGAGAAAAATTCGAGTGGAACGAAGAAGCAGACAAAGCTTTTGAGCATCTAAAGCGCACAATCTCGACACCTCCAGTATTGGTGGCCCCGAAAGAAAAAGAACCCCTCCTGCTGTACATCGCGGCCACACCTCAGGTGGTCAGCATAGTCCTCGTGGTAGAACGAGAAGAAGAAGGGAAGATCCATGGAGTTCAGCGGCCAGTATACTTCATCAGCGAGGTATTATCACCATCCAAGCAGCAGTACCCGCACTATCAGAAACTCGCATATGGAGTATTCACAACAGCAAGAAAGTTACGACACTATTTTTCGGCACACCCGATAATAGTGGTCAATGAGGCACCTCTCTCGAACATCCTAAACAATCCAGAAGCCACGGGACGTGTCTCCCTTTGGGGAATTGAGCTTTCCCCTCAGGACATCACATATGAAAAAAGAAAGGCAATCAAGTCGCAGATTCTGCCGGACTTTATCGCAGAGTGGATGGGACTACAAAATACGGGACCCTCGGATTTGTCGAGTACCTGGCATATGAACTTTGACGGGTCCAAAAGATTGGAAGGAGCTGGAGCAGACGTGATACTTGTTTCACCCCAAGGCGACAAAATGAAATACATATTGCGGTTGATGTTCCCCAACGCGTCCAATAATGAGGCAGAATACGAAGCCCTCATACACGGGATGAAGATGGCAAAGGCGTGTGGAGCAACTCGGTTAACAATCTTCGGCGACTCCCAGTTGGTGGCTCAACAGGTGATGAACAAGTGCGATGCGGTCAACGATAGCATGATAGCGTACAAGGAGGTGTACAATGAAATCGAAAAACTCTTTGATGGATGTGAAGTTAATCATATTAGCAGGCTCAGCAATGACGAAGCCGACGTTTTGACAAACATCGGCTCACAATGCCTGCCGATACCACCTGGCATTTTTTGGGAAGAAATAAGTGAGAGATCAACCAAGGCAAAGAAAGCATCGAAGCAGCCGAAGAAAAAAGAGAAGGCCAAGAAAGACTCGGGGGCTCCAGCAGCCCTAGAAACAAATACATCGGAAGATGAGGAGGAGCCAGAAGAAGTTATGATGATACAGGTTCCATGGATGCAGGTTTACGTATCATACATTACAAGGAAAGAGATACCCGAAGATTCGGTGGAAGCACGGCGAGTTATCCGACGATCCAAGGCTTTCACCGTGATCAAGGAAGAATTATACAAACGGAGCATCTCAGGAATATTGCAAAGGTGTGTCACACCCGAGGAAGGGCGGACTATATTGAAAGATATACATGGAGGAATATGCGGCCACCACGCGAGCAGCCGAGCAATAGCAGCCAAAGCTTTTCGAGCAGGATTTTATTGGCTCTCAGCAGTAGAGGATGCAAAGGAAATCGTATGAACCTGCGAGGCGTGTCAGATGTTCGCATCAAAACCTCACTCACTGGCAGCTGAACTGATGCCGATACCATTGGCATGGCCTTTCGCTCAATGGGGTTTAGACATGGTTGGAAAATTACACAAATCCTGGCCTGGAGGATACGTATACATATTAGTGGCTGTCGACAAATTTACAAAGTGGATTGAAGCAGTGCCAGTTGAAAGTGCATAGAGCCCCCATGTGTAGTTTTGGTAATTAATGACAATCCCTATGGACTAATGGTTGCATTGAGTTATATGTGTAGGAGTTGTCCATAGGCAATGCTTGAACGATTAGTTGGCGTCAAGGTTGCAATACGAAGAAATGAGGTTCAAGTTCAAGATGAGTCAACTCGAAAATCTCACATGCTTGAAGCTTGCCATTCATATGTGCTCAATGATATGTGAAGATGCACCGAAGAAGAAGCTCTCCTATAGTGGATTATGGGGGAGCAATCCGCAAGACATCAAGCAAGCACAATCAAGAACGGCGTTCCATCCTTGTTGCGGTCAAGATCTTCATCATCGAGCTCAAGTGGAATGCGCAAGGTTAAGGTTTTCTCTTGATAAGGTTTCTTTCTTACCGGTCTCGTGGTTTAGTTGGGAGACCGGTTTATAGGATAATGGTCGTACTATCAAGGGGCTCTCGAGTGAATAACTCGGCGTATCGCTCGGAGTACGGTCAAACTTTTGCATCCTTGCATCATCTTTCTTGGTTGTTATTTGGATCTTATCCATGTGGTGTTTTAGAGCTTGTGGTTATTTCCATGACAAGCTCTAGTTCATCGAAAACGGATTTCGCATAGATCACTTGTTGCGTTTTCGAGTTTGGTGATCTTCTCAATTTCTCGTATTGAGGTGGTGCACCTCTAAAATTAATATAAAATCAACCCCCACTTGTGGGGTAGCTCTTGTCATCCTCTTTCCAACAAAATTGGGTTCGTCTCATTTGGATTTTCCAATCTCAAGTTATTTGCATTTCAAGTTTGAGTTTAAGAAGAAAGAAGAGAAAGGAAGAAGAAGAGAAAAGAAGAAAAAGGAGAGGAGGGGGCTGCAGCCGGAGGTGAGGGCGGTACCACCGGGCCTGCCCTCGGCCGGAGGCTCCGGGCGTGGTACCGCCCGTGGTACCGGATAGTGGCCAAGTGCCACAGAAGGTTTCCAGGGTGTTTGGGGGGCTCGGCGGTACCTCAGCCGGTACCCCGGCCAGAGGCTTCGGCCTCCCCCTCCTGGCCCGCAGCTCCTTGGCCTGCCTGGCCACGTGGCCGCCTCCCACTCGCGCGCGTCATCGACACCGGCCGGTAGTACCGGCCCAACCTGGCCGGTACTACCGGTCACACCATCTCCAACGGGCAGAAAAGGAGATGCCCCTATTTAAGCCTTTTTTCCTCTCTCTCTCTTGGCACTTCTTCTTCAACCTCTTGCTCTCCACCATTGTTGCATCTTGAGAGCTTCTCCTCTCCACCAATCCCTCCATGATTCTTGCTCAAATTTGAGGAAAAGAGAGAGGAGGTCTAGATCTATATTTGCACCAATCAAATCCCCCTCTTTGTGAGGGAATCTCTAGATCTAGATCTTGGAGAGAAATTTTGTGTTCCTCTTCCTATCTTGTTCTTCCTCTCTTATTCCCCAATAGCTTTAGTAGCTTTGTTGGAATTTGAGAGTGAAGGATTTGGGCATCTTTGTGGTGTTCTTGCCATTGCATTTGGTGCATCGGTTTGACTTCCGCGGTGATACGTAGAGGTGAAAGTTCGTGAGATATTCACTTCGGGAGCTTGTTCCTGGAGCTTGTTCCTCTTGGGTCTTTGGACCCTAGACGGCTTAGTGGTCTTTGTGGTCTTTGTGGTGTTCTTGGGGACTCCAATTAAGTTGTGGAGATTCTTCAAGGGCAAGGCCTTTGTGGCAATTTATTGGGAGCCTCCAATTAAGTTGTGGAGATAGCCCCAAGCTTTGTGCGGGTTCGGTGACCACCCTAAGGTTCCATAGTGGATCGAGGACATCCCTTTTGGTGGGAATTCTCGAGGAGAATATGGTGGCCCTCGTGCTTTTGGAGTGACTTGTCCTCCACACCACTCCAACGGAGAGTAGCACTCGAAAGAGTGTGAACTTCGGGATACATCATTGTCCCCGCGTCACTTCGGTTATTCCTATACCCGAGCTCTTTACTTATGCACTTTACTTTGTGATAGCCTTCGTGCTTGAAGTTATATATCTTGCTATCACATAGTTGCTTGAATTGCTTAGCATAAGTCATTGGTGCACATAGGTGAAACATAGTTATATAGGTTTTGTGCTTGACAAATTGAACGCTAGTTTTATTCCACATTTGTTAAGCCATAATCGTAAAAGTTTTAAACCGCCTATTCACCCCCCTCTAGGCGGCATCCGTGTCCTTTCACCAGTAACATCGGCAGATGCAGCATCGGCAGTTAGCTTTGTCAAGGGGATAGTCTTTCGGTTCGGCGTCCCTAACAGTATAGTTACGGACAATGGCAGCAATTTCACCTCTCGAGAATTCAAAGAGTATTGCAACGAAGTCGGCATCAAACTACAGTTGCATCGGTGGTGCACCCGCAAACCAACGGTCAAGTCAAAAAAGCAAACGGCATAATTTGCAATGGAATCAAGAAGCGATTGCTAACTGCACTGGACAAAGCACGACACAATTGGTTGGAGGAGTTACCCAATGTATTATGGAGCATACGGACAACACCCAATACAGCAACTCAAGAAACCCCGTTTTTCTTGGTTCACGGAGCCGAGGCAGTGCTCCCGATAGAAATAGAACATGACTCTCACTACAAGAAAAGTTGCCATGGCCGACGAAGTTGAAGTCGCGCCGTGGTTGCTGGTGTACCATGGCCGACGATTTTGGGTCCCTCCGTGGTGCATGTCAAAACTTTTTTTTCTCGTTTTTGAGGCCACCTAGCCCGACGAAAGCGGCCAAAACATCGCGTATGGTGGCCCGGGACGTGGTGCATCGCGAATTCTCGGGTTCGCCGGCCGAGTCAACGCAAATCCGCACCGCCTGGGGATGTAGGGCCCGGATGGCAGCCTCTCTATCATTGTTTTTTTCTCGATCGCGCCATCTCGTTCAACGTTCTCCGATCGAGCCGTTTACGATGCGGGATCATGGGTCCCGCATGTCATCCTCTATGAACCAAAATTCTTTCTATTCTTGGAATTTTTTTGACCCCCTGATTTCTGGCTACTTCCTTTTTCTTTTGATCCCTTGCCGCCTTGGAAACCTTGAGACCGCTGCTGCTAAATGGGACCCGCATGTCATCCTCTATGAGCAATCAACTTTCTTTTCTTGGAGTTTTTTTTGGCACCTCATATTTGGTCACTTGCCTTTTTTTCGATCCCCTGCCGCCTCTCAAACGGTGATACCGCTGCTGCTAAATGGGACCCGCATGTCATCCTCTATGTACTATAAAACTTTCTTTTCTTGGATTTTTTGGCACCTCATATTTGGTCACTTGCCTTTTTCTTTCGATCCCCTCCGCCTCTCAAACGGTGATACCGCTCGCTGCTAAATGGGACCCGCATGTCATCCTCTATGTACTATAAAACTTTCTTTTCTTGGATTTTTTTTTGGCACCTCATATTTGGTCACTTGCCTTTTTCTTTCGATCCCCTGCCGCCTCTCAAACGGTGAAACCGCTGCTGCTAAATGGGACCCGCATGTCATCCTCTATGGACTATAAAACTTTCTTTTCTTGAATTATTTTTGGCTCCTGATATTTTTTCACTTGCCTTTTTCTTTCGATCTCATGCCACGTTTGAAACGTTGAGGAACCCTGCGTGCTCATGGGACCCGCATGTCATCCTCTATGTACTATAAAACTTTCTTTTCTTGAATTATTTTTGGCTCCTCGATATTTTTTCACTTGCCTTTTTCTTTCGATCTCATGCCACGTTTGAAACGTTGAGGAACCCGCGAGCTCATGGGACCCGCATGTCATCCTCTATGTACTATAAAAGTTCATTTTCTTGGTTTTTTTTCACCCTCTGATTTTTGGCAATTTCTTTTTTCTTTTGATCCCCTGCCGCCTCTCAAACGGTGATACCGCTGCTGATAAATGGGACCCGCATGTCATCCTCTATGTACTATAAAACTTTCTTTTCTTGAATTATTTTTGGCTCCTCATATTTGGTCACTTGCCTTTTTCTTTCGATCTCATGCCACGTTTGAAACGTTGAGGAACCTGCTGGCTCATGGGACCCGCATGTCGTCCTCTATGTGCTATAAAATTTTATTTTCTTTAAAAAAAATTTCACCCTCTGATTTTTGGCTATTTCCTTTTTCTTTTGATCCCCTGCCGCCCTGGAAACGTTGGGTAAGCTGCTGACTCATGGGACCCGCATGTCATCCTCTATGTACAATCAACTTTCTTTTTCTTTTGATCTCAAGCCGCATTTGAAACGTTGAGACCGCTGCCGCTAAATGGGACCCGCATGTCATCCTCTACGTACAATAAAGTTTCTTTTCTTGGATTATCTTTGGCTCCTGATATTTTGTCACTTGCCTTTTTCTTTCGATCTCATGCCGCCTTTGATACGTTGAGTAAGCTGCTGGCTCATGGGTCCCGCATGTCATCCGCTACGAACAATAAAAGTTTCCTTTCTTGGAGTTATTTTTTACCCCTAATTTCTGGCTATTTGCCTTTTTCTTTTGATCTCCTGCCCCCTCGAAACGATGAGGACGTCGTTGGCGGTGTCGGTCCCACATGTCATCCTCTATGAACAATAAAAGTTTCCTTTGATGGATTTATTTTGAACCCCTAATTAATTTCTCGGATATTTCCCGCCGCCTTGGAATCGTTGAGGATGCTATCGCCTCATGGGTCCCGCATGTCATCCTCTCGTAACGGTAAATGTTTATTTTCTTGGATTTTGTTGACCAAACGATTTTTGGCTTATTTTTTCTTTCGATCACCTCGCAGCCTTTAAAACGTTGAGGACGCCGCTGGCTCACGGGTCCCACATGTCAACCTCTATGAACAATAAACGCCGAGGATGCCGCTGCCTCATGGGTCCCGCATGTCATCCTCTCGTAACGAAAATGTTTCTTTTCTTGGATTTTTTACCAACGATTTTTGGTTTATTTTTTCTTTCCATCCCCCGCC
>NC_061514.1:298955098-299064438 GCF_022539505.1 Lolium rigidum | reverse complement strand
TGCCAAAAATAATCCAAGAAAAGAAAGTTTTATAGTACATAGAGGATGACATGCGGGTCCCATTTAGCGACGGGGTTCCTCAACGTTTCAAACGTGGCATGAGATCGAAAGAAAAAGGCAAGTGACCAAATATCAGAAGCCAAAAATAATTCAAAAAAAGAAACTTGATTGTACATAGAGGATGACATGCGGGTCCCATGAGCTAGCAGCTTACTCAACGTTTCCAAGGCGGCAGGGGATCAAAAGAAAAAGGAAATAGCCAAAAATCAGAGGGTGAAAAAAAAACAAAGAAAATGAACTTTTATAGTACATAGAGGATGACATGCGGGTCCCATGAGCCGACGGGTTCCTCAACGTTTCAAACGTGACATGAGATCGAAAGAAAAAGGCAAGTGACCAAATATCAGGAGCCAAAAATAATTCAAGAAAAGAAACTTGATTGTACATAGAGGATGACATGCGAGTCCCATGAGCTAGCAGCTTACTCAACGTTACCAAGGCGGCAGGGGATCAAAAGAAAAAAGGAAATAGCCAAAAATCAGAGGCTGAAAAAAAAACAAAGAAAATGAACTTTTATAGTACATAGAGGATGACATGCGGGTCCCATGAGCCAGCAGGTTCCTCAACGTTTCAAACGTGGCATGAGATCGAAAGAAAAAGGCAAGTGACCAAATATCGGGAGCCAAAAATAATTCAAGAAAAGAAACTTGATTGTACATAGAGGATGACATGCGGGTCCCAATTAGCGACGGCGGTATCACCGTTTGAGAGGCTGCACGGGATCGAAAGAAAAAGGCAAGTGACCAAATATCAGGAGCCAAAAATAATCCAAGAAAAGAAATTTTATTGTACGTAGAGGATGACATGCGGGTCCCATTTTGCAGCAGCGGTCTCAACGTTTCCAAGGCGGCAAAGAACCAAAAGAAAAATGAAGTAGCCAGAAATCAGGGGGTGAAAAAAATCCAAGAAGAAAGATTTCAATTGGGCTGCATCTGGACATCTGGCCTTTTGACTCGTACAATTTCAGCCCACTCCAAAACAGGAAAGTTCCGAATTTTCTAAAAAAACAGGAAAGTCCTATGCTTCGCAAAGACAAAAAAACAAGGAGATTCAACATATAAGTTTGTTTATGTAAAGATTTAATTATCCGTTTGAAATAGCTCAGAGCGCAATACATTGTTTATTGTCTGCAAAATAATCAAGATATCATATGTTTCTTGTACGGGGAGGCTGACATCGGGGACCCATGAAATTAATTAGGGGTTCAAAATAAATCCATCAAAGGAAACTTTTATTGTTCATAGAGGATGACATGTGGGACCGACCTGCCAACAGCGTCCTCATCGTTTCAGAGGGGCAGGAGATCAAAGAAAAAGGCAAATAGCCGAGAAATTAGGGGTAAAAAATAACTCCAAGAAAGGAAACTTTTATTGTTCGTAGAGGATGACATGCGGGACCCATGAGCCGGCAGCTTACTCAACGTTTCAAAGGCGGCATGAGATCGAAAGAAAAAGGCAAGTGACAAAATATCGGGAGCCAAAGATAATCCAAGAAAAGAAACTTTATTGTACGTAGAGGATGACATGCGGGTCCCATTTAGCGGCGGCGGTCTCAACGTTTCAAATGCGGCTTGAGATCAAAAGAAAAAGAAAGTTGATTGTACATAGAGGATGACATGCGGGTCCCATGAGTCGGCAGCTTACCCAACGTTTCCGGGCGGCGGGGATCAAAAGAAAAAGGAAATAGCCAAAAATCGGAGGGTGAAAAAAAATAAAGAAAATAAACTTTTATAGCACATAGAGGATGACATGCGGGTCCCATGAGCCGGCGAGGTTCCTCAACGTTTCAAACGTGGCATGAGATCGAAAGAAAAAGGCAAGTGACCAAATATGAGGAGCCAAAAATAATTCAAGAAAAGAAAGTTTTATAGTACATAGAGGATGACATGCGGGTCCCATTTAGCGACGGCGGTATCACCGTTTGAGAGGCGGCGGGGGATCGAAAGAAAAAGGCAAGTGACCAAATATGAGGTGCCAAAAAAAATCCAAGAAAAGAAAGTTTTATAGTACATAGAGGATGACATGCGGGTCCCATTTAGCATCGGCGGTATCACGGGTTGAGAGGCGGCGGGGGATCGGAAGAAAAAGGCAAGTGACCAAATATGAGGTGCCAAAAAAAATCCAAGAAAAGAAAGTTTTATAGTACATAGAGGATGACATGCGGGTCCCATTTAGCAGCGGCGGTATCACCGTTTGAGATGCGGCGGGGGATCGAAAAAAAAGGCAAGTGACCAAATATGAGGTGCCAAAAAAAACTCCAAGAAAAGAAAGTTGATTGCTCATAGAGGATGACATGCGGGTCCCATTTAGCTGCACGACGGTCTCAACGTTTCCAAGGCGGCAAGGGATCAAAAGAAAAAGGAAGTAGCCAGAAATCGGGGGGTCAAAAAAAATCCAAGAATAGAAAGAATTTTGGTTCATAGAGGATGACATGCGGGACCCATGATCCTGCATCGTAAACGGCTCGATCGGAGAACGTTGAACGAGATGGCGCGATCGAGAAAAAAAACGAGATGGCGCTACATCCCTCGGCGGTGCGGATTTGCGTTGACTCGGCCGGCGAACCCGAGAATTCGCGATGCACCACGTCCCGGGCCACCATACGCGACGTTTTGGCCGCTTTCGTCGGGCTAGGTGGCCTCAAAAACGAGAAAAAAAAGTTTTGACATGCACCACGGAGGGACCCAAAATCGTCGGCCATGGTACACCAGCAACCACGGCGCGACTTCAACTTCGTCGGCCATGGCAACTTTTCTTGTAGTGATCCAAACCTTGTTGGAATAATGATGAGATAAAATAAAATGAAGCCATTATATTTTTGTGGATTATGCTTTAGAGACTACCGCTTTTACACTGAATAGAGCATCATCATGATCCGTTGAAATGACACCATACGAGTTATGGCATGGGTATAAACCCTAATAGTTCTTTCTTAAATTTTGGTATGCATAGCATAAGTAAATAAGTTTACAACCAAAATCGGATGAATGTCTTTGTTGGTTATCCCAGAGAATAAATTGGGAATTCTTTTCACTATGAAGTAAAAGACAAAAGTGTTTGTTAATGTTACTTGCTTATTTCCAAGAAATTGTTTTCTAACGAAGTATTTGAGTGGGAGGACAATAAAACTTGATAAGGTTTATGAACCTGAGCATAAAGATCAGAGTAGCGCAGCATCGAAAATGGTTCCGGAAGCGGCCACGACGATCATGGCTCCCATGACTACAAAGTGTTTTAGCCATGGAGATCGAAGTACCTATTAAACCTTGTAGGTATGGTTTACTTTGTGATCAAATAACTGATTTGTGGACAAAGGATTGATTTTGAACAATGATAAACCAACTACATATAAAGAAGTTATGATGGGCCCTGACTCCGTTAAAATGGCTATGAGCCATGAAATCCAAGATAGGTGAATACTTTTTGAAAGTAAATGGATCTATAAAATTGATGGACTTGGATGGAATATCCTTGAAGAAGCTCGACTTGTCGAAAAGTTGTTTACGACAAAGTTCAAAGAGTTGACTACGATAAGATTAGATCTTCCGTAGCGATGCTTGTAGTCTATGTGGATTATTTTAGTAATCGCTACATATTTCTTTTATGAGATATGATAGTAAGATGGCAGAAATACATTCCTTACCAGAAGTGTGTATGAAGGATGTATACTAGATACAAACCAAAGAGTTTTGCTAGTCCGTGGAATACTAGATAAGTATACAAACTTCAATTGTATGAAGTGAGTATCGCGGGGTTGGAATCTTCACCGGATGAAATAGTCAAAGAGTTTTTGATTTCATCAGAAACGATGAAGATGCTTGCATTTGCAAGAAATTAAGTGGGAGCGCTGAGACATAGTTATAATATCATATGTGGATGACATATTATTGATTATAAATGATGTAATTATATACTTGATTAAAAGGTTTCATTGAGAATTAACTTCAATGAAAGGATGTGGACAGAAACATATTTAGTGTAAAGATCTATGAAGATAGATTGAAACACATAATAAGTTTAAGTTAAAGTACATGGAATGAATATTGAAGTAGTTCAATATAAAAATATTAAGTAGGTGTTCTTTTCATGTGAAGGTTTAACAAGACTTGAGTGTATTTGACACTCGATGAGTAAAAACACATGAGTGATTTTAGATCACGAATAAAATGTACACAATCAGATGTCCTGTGCTCTAAAGTGTTATGAGCATGTACCAGAATGATTCATGTGATGATCATTGGATGACAGTAAGAATATCCTTGAGTACTTTAGAAGAACCAAGGATATATATAGTTTTGTATGGGGTAATGACAAACAAATCGCTGTAAGATGTTGCACCGATATTAGTTTGGTCACATATAAAAATGAATTTCAAATCTTAATTAGGCTAACTGTTCATTAAAAGGTAGCACGATGCTAGATTTAGATGAGATCTAAATATTGTGACGGATTCTACAAACGAAGGCAGAGTATGTCATTGTTTTGACAAATGACTGATGATGTTAAGTCGAGAAGTTCTTTGAGAACTTGGTGTAGTTCCGATAGTGTCAGAACTTTGAAGCTATATTATGTGTGACAATATTAGTGACATATTTCAGACCGCGGAATTAAAGTTCCACCAGAAGACTGAACATATATGATTAATGCCGACTCATTTGGAAAATGAGTGATGCGTTGAGACGCAAATGAATTGCAAAATACATACGTTTACGAGCGTGTCGGATCCGTTGACTTGAAACCTCTCCCGTGAGCAAAACATGATAAGCACCAGAAGGCCAAGGTGTTATATCTTTACAAATGTAAACTAGATTATTGACTCTAGTGCAAGTGGGAGACTGTTGGAGATATGCCCAAGAGGCAATAATAAAGTGGTTATTATAATATATCTTTGTGTTTATGATAAATGTTTGCATACTATGCTATAATTGTATTAACCGAAACATTGGTACATGTGTGTTATGTAAACAACAAGGAGTCCCTAGTAAGCCTCTTGTATAACTAGCTTGTTGATTAATAGATGATCATGGTTTCGTGATCATGAACATTGGATGTTATTAATAACAAGGTTATGTCATTAGATGAATGATATAATGGACACACACCCATATAAGCGTAGCATAAGATCAAGTCATTAAGTTCAACTTGCTATAAGCTTCCCATACATAGTTACCTAGTCCTTCGACCATGAGATCATGTAAATCACTTATACCGGAAGGGTACTTTGATTACATCAAACGCCACTCGCGTAAATGGGTGGTTATAAAGATGGGATTAAGTATTCGGAAAGTGTGAGTTGAGGCATATGGATCAAGAGTGGGATTTGTCCATCCCGATGACGGATAGATATACTCTGGGCCCTCTCGGTGGAATGTCGTCTGATTAGCTTGCAAACATGTGACTAGGTCACAAGAGATGACATGCCACGGTACGAGTAAAGAGTACTTGTCGGTAATGAGGTTGAACAAGGTATGGAGATACCGATGATCGAACCTCGGACAAGTAAAGTATCGCGTGACAAAGGGAATCGGTATCATATGTATATGGTTCAATCGATCACTAAGTTATCGTTGAATATGTGGGAGCCATTATGGATCTCCAGATCCCGCTATTGGTTATTGGTCGGAGAGGAGTCTCAACCATGTCTACATAGTTCACGAACCGTAGGGTGACACACTTAAGGTTTGATGTCGTTTTAAGTAGATATGGAATATGGAATGGAGTTCGAATTTTGTTCGGAGTCTCGGATGGGATCCAAGACATCACGAGGAGGTTCGGAATGGTCCGGAGAATAAGATTCATATATGGGAAGTCATTTTCCGGGGTTCGGAAAAAATCCGGTGTTTTGACCGGAGCTTCTAGAAGGTTTTGGAAGGACCGGAATAGTCCGGAATATTGTGGAAGGTTCCGGAAGTTTCCGGGATGACCCGGGCTGTCTAAGGAAGTCTGGAGTGTTCCATAATAGGTGTATCCATGTTTTCCTTATGGGTTAAGAAGTTTCCCCTAAGGCGGATTCGGATTTGGCAAAAGAGTCCTAGTTCTAGTAGGTTTCGGCTGACAGAAACCTACCGGAACTCTCCCAAACTTTCGGGGCAGGTCTTGGACGACCCAAGGACCTTTTCCACCGATAAAAGGAGGGCAAGGGGAGCCCTAAGGGGTGCACAAGTCGCAGCCCTTGCCCCCTCTCCCAAAACCCTAGCTGCCCCTTCCTCCTCCTCCCTCTTGCACGGCTACGGCGAAGCCCTGCAGGAGATCTCCACCACCACCGCCACCACGCCGTCGTGCTGGCGGGATTCCGAGGAGGATCTACTACATCCGCTGCCCGCTGGAACGGGGAGAAGGACGTCATCATCAACACCGTACGTGTGACCGAGTACGGAGGTGCTGCCCGATTGTGGCACCGTCAAGATCTTCTACGCGCTTTTGAAAGCGGCAAGTGATCGACTACGGCAACAACGAGATCTAATCTCGTAGGCTTTGGAAATCTTCGAGGGTTAGTCTCATGATCTTCTCGTTGCTACCATCTTCTAGATTGGATCTTGGCTTGTTATTCGTTCTCGCCGTAGGAAAATTTTTGTTTTCTATGCTACGAATCCCATCACGCCCTTCGACCCCACACAAACCTAACGCCTAAAAAACAAGCCGTTTACATCTCGTCCTATTGTATTGACCTGAAATAAGCTAACCTGAATGAGACACCGACTCTTTATTTTTGACTCCGAACGATAAGGCGAGAATCCCCCGCGCGCCGAACTTGTGCGTTTGCAGCCCCCTGGATCCCAAGGACACCATTGGGACCAAGGGAGCCCTCGCGGCGGCCGGCGGCGGAATGCAGTGGTGCTACGCGGTGCGCTCCTGTCGGTGACACCATGTCTTCTCCCCGCCGGCTGACTGTCGATGTCGCAGACTTGGAGGTCGCTGCCCGCGGGAAAAACAGCATGCCCGCCGCCCGTGGGGAAAACCGCATGCCCAAGATCACCCACGCAGCGGACGAGATCAAGGACCGTTGCGCCGAGAAGCGCAACTTGGAGGATCTGCAGCTGCAAATCACGCATCTCCCGCACACGCCGACGCGCTAGGAGGCCACGCGCAGCAGCCTGCAGCCTCACCACCGCCGACACATGGCGGGTAGCAATCCACGACGGAAGCAGTGACGGCGAGGACGGGAACCGGACTTGTTGGATCGAAACTCCTGCCGGCGCGGTTGTAGCTGGCCGGGGCTGAGTGCCGGCGGCGCCGGCTGCTGCAGCGGGGCCACGGCCGCGACGGGGCCTGCGAGGGGCCGGGACGGCCACGACAACCGGGCGGCGGCGGCGCCGGCCGCTACGGCGAGGCCACGGCCGCGACGGGGCCCGCGAGGGGCTGGGACGGCCACGGCAACCAGGGCAGGGTGGTGGCGACGACCGCGGCGGAGACCGCCAGATGCGGTGGCTGCCACGGAAGGAGCAGCGGCCCGGTGGTGGCGGCTGGTGGCGCGACCGACGGCGGCCCGTAGGGGCCGGCCAAGTAGAGGTGGATCTCCTGGACCGCGGTGGCGAGATCGCGGAGGGCTGCGGTGATCTCCACCGGGGAGAGAACGGTGGGGACGTCGGAGTGCGGCGGCGGCGGGTGGGAAGAACTCGGTGGAGGGATGGACATGATCGAACCCGGGAAAGCTGATACCAAATGTTATGTGGCTGCTAGGGTTTGGGACGGAGAGAGAGGGCCGGCCGGGGGCCTTGCCCACGGCCGGTGGCAAGAGGGAAGGGATTTCCTTCTTAATTCTTGCTTGATTAGATTGATACATCTCCTCTCCATATATAGAGAGGTTTACTTGACTCCCAAGCAAGGCTTACTTGACCCCTAAGCAAACCCTAAGACTAACGGGCCCAGGCCCATGACGTACTCTAACAGCCGCCCTCTCCGGTGGCCGTGCGCACCGGCCTCTCTCTCTCTGTTAATTAAAAACCTTTTTTTTAAAACGAAAATTGTAAATTAAAAAACTAAATTTGTATATTAAAACTAAAAAAGAAAGAAGTATATTTGTTAACTATATTGCATTATTTGTAAATTAAAACTAAATTTGTAAACTAAATTTTTAAAATTGGTTATTGGTAATTAAATTAAACGGAACTCCCCACCTCGGCAAGCCCCCCTGCCACACCGTAAGGATCGCGGTGGTCCTCGTGTTTCCGGCCCCTTCCAGTAGAGGACGCGGTACTCGCCGGACGGACGGTGGAGGTACAACGCGGCGACCATATCAATGTCGCCGCATTGTACCTCCACCGTCCGTCCGGCGAGTACCGCGTCCTCTACTGGAAGGGGAAACACGAGGACCACCGCGACCCTGGCTTCCTTACGGTGTGGCAGAGGGGGGCTCGCCGCGGTGGATTGGAGTTCCGTCAGATAACCCTAACATCGATCACTAGTAGAAAAGAGGGCTTCCATAATATATATTGCAACTTAATTTTTTTTTGTTAATTGTTGTTAATTTGATAACTATTAATGTTTGTTAATTGTTACAGCAGTCGCCGGAGTCTCCCTCGGGCCCTCGCAGCCCTCGCCGCAGCAGTCGCCGGCGCCTCGCCGCCCTCGTGACATATGGCAGACGATAAAGACCCGATTTTGGAAAACTATGATGGGGAAGCTGAAGCACATATAACCGCCATCATAAATGGTGATATTCCTTATGTGCCGGAAGAAGATGAAGAAGACAATGTTTCTTCTTATCTAAACCTTGACGGTGAAGGTGAAGGTCAAGGTGATGAAGAAGGCATGGACATTGTTGACACGTTTGCCGGAGGGCAAACGACAAGCAACGATCTCGAATTGCAAGCAGCCACTTCCGGCGAGGTATATATATACATTGATCCTCTGGTGATACAAATTTACTGATTTGAATAAATATGTATTAACGCGACTCTCTTTCTTTTTTTAGCCCTCTGGATCATCGACAAAATCGAGTACAAAGCCGCGTGGCAAAACCCAAACGATGAAATAAGGAGAAACATTGACCATCGATGTTGTCGATGAACAAGGCAGGCCATTGAAGCCCAACAAGCACTATACAAAGTTTATCAACCAACGTGGAGTGGTTGTTAGAGACAACGTCCCGATCACCCTCCAGGACTGGAATGAGCCAAAGAAGGCACGTGTTGGTTTCAGTTTTGTCAACAAGAGAGTGAAAAAAGATTGTTGGAGAAAACTTATGGAACATTTCATTCTACCTCCGGAATTCAACAAACACGATGAAGAGGGTAACGTGCTTCCGGGTGGACGTGAGAGGAGGAGGCTAGTCAAAGAGTTCGCTCTTAAGAAGATGGCCGAAGCATTCCGGAACTTCAAGAAAAAATTAGCCCGTGACTATGTCTCGGAGAAGAAGACTCCGGATTTCAAAGGACAGTATGAGAAACTGAAAGCTGTTTGGCCCGAATTTGTGAAGCAAAAGCAATCGGAGCATTTCAAGGCCATATCGGAAAAAAATAAGGCAAATGCGGCTAAGAAAGAGTACTATCATATTATGGGGCCAGGAGGATACCGCACTTCGGAGCCTAAGTGGGAGAAGATGGAGAACGACCTGAGGGAGCGAGGAATCCCTCTAGGTACAGAGGGATGGGACCCACGGGCCAAAAGCTGGTGGTACTGGCATGAGGGATCGCTAGACCCGGAGACAGGGAGGTGTGTTCATCGGAAGGAAGTGTTTACTCCCACCGCCGCCCTTATTAAAGCAATGGCCGAACCTCAAGCGGGGAAGATCAAGTTCAACAGAGAGAACAACGCGCTGACAATAGCCCTCGGGAATCCTGAACACCCAGGACGTGTACGAGGCAAAGGCGACATTCCGTGGAAAGAAGGGTTTCCCCAGGACAATGACCCGTACAGTTACAAAAGTCGTAAGAGAAAAACGGAACGGGATGCAGATCGTATGGGGAGGATGGAAGTGGAACTATTTGAGGTGAAGAAGATGGTGCAAGAACTAGTAAAAGACAGACGATCGGAAGGGCCGCATGAAGATCCTGCAGCGGATGTCGGAAGCCAGCAGCGGAGAAGCAGCGTGGCTTCCACGGAGGCCCCGGCTGGTGCTAGTGCACCCTTGGCCCCGGCTGGTGCTAATGCACCGACGATCGATATTGGTGCACCGGAGCCTCGCTACCCCGTGGACGATGTACAGGAGATGAAAGAATGTGAGCTGCATTATCCAATGGGGAACATTTCCATGAAGGTGGCGACCGGCAGCGCTTTACCTTGTAAACCTGGAGCACTCCACCACAAAAATCCCATTGAAGATGGCTATGCTCGTGTCACAGTGGATGACATAGTCCAAGGGTGTGAGGACCTGGAGATTGACTATGCTACACCCGAAGGGGATGTGAGACTTCGAGATGTCAAGCGCCAAATCGTTCTATGGAAAAAGAAGTACATCAAATTTCCAGGCGAGGCGCCAAGGCCACCGACCCCGAGGAATCACCCAACAAGTCCACCCCCCTCCGGTGGTGGTGGTGGTCCACCTACACCTCCTTCATGTCAGCCGACGCCGCCCCCCAATCCACCTCCGGCGGGTAGCGGACGCCGCCCCCAATCCACCTCCCGGCGGGTAAGCGAGACGCCGCCCCCCCGATCCGCACCTCCGGTGGGTACGCCGCCACCCGATCCACCTCCGGCGAAGAAGCGAGCGAGGGGTTACGGGGGACAACGAAGGCAACCCCCTCCTGGACTATTAACCCGGAGCCTTATGTACCTAAGACCACAAGGGTACCAATGCCATCACTGAAGCCTCTCCTCCCGAGACCTTGGGAACTTAGTGTCGAGGAAACCGGCATGGCCGCGGCTGCTCACCATGAGAAATGGAAGGCGGAAGTCAAGTCGAAAAAAGAGCCTGAGCCCAAGCCGTTATATACTGAGAAGCAAAAGAAGTGGGCTAAGGATTTTTTGACGACACCATCCCAAATCCAGCAGAATCTATCAGACGACTATGAACGTGAATTTCTTAGGCAGAAATCATTACGGGAAAAAGCCTTGGCGGAGAAGAAAGCAGCAAGTAAAAAATGCGGGAAACAAGTTTCCCAGCTCGGGGAACAGACAAAACAATCGATCCCCCCGCTCAAAGTGGAAGCCGGTCCTTCCGTTGCGGCGTCCTTCAGAGCCGATATGGATAAGTACATGGAACTATTGAACCCCGCTATCCTAGCAGCTGCTAGCGCACAGGGAATGACTGTAACGGCGGCCAAAGAAAGAGCGGCCGAGTTCGGTATGACTCTTCGTGCATTGTTAGGCCTTGAGGATGCGCCAATAAGTGAGGTGGCATTTACATATGTGCTGAATGGGCCTCTCGTCGAGCCTGCGCGCAGAAGCGAGTCTACCAACACAAATGCGAAAGCTGCTATATTGGTACAAGGATTTCATAAAAAATAAGACCAGCAAAGAATATATTTATGCGGAAGTTAGAGATGAGCATCACTTCAAACATTACTATGTACAAGTTCATATGAGTGAATTGTTCCAGTTGTTCAATCTGCGCGAGCTCGACAAATCTATCATGAGTTGCTACGTTCTGTAATTGATCGATTTATTTCTATAATTAAATCTCTGCCTCATCTCGTTCATTGCCTGCACTATATTGTCCTAACTATATTCTTGTGTACGCTATTATCCAGAATGAAGCTTGGGAAATGCAAAAGAAGGAACATCCATGATGTTGGGTTCATTGACCCACAAATCATTAATGGATATGTGTTAGAAAATCACCCCCAAGACGTGGAGAGAGACCTGTACAAGTTTCTTACAAAGCAGAAACTCAAAAGTGATATTCTATTTCCTTACCATTTTGGGTGAGTGTTTCTGTCTTGTGCATATTCTCTTTTGTTTACTCCATGTTATCTCTAATCGATGAGTTATGCATGACTGTGCATGTAACGTGTCCGCAGGTTCCACTGGATTCTGCTAATAATTCAATTTGACAACTCCAGAGTTGAAGTCATGGACTCTCTGAATATAGACCCAAAGCATTGGACCAGCATAAGATTAATGCTGCAAAAGTAATTATTTTCAATCATTTGCGCACTATATCGGCCTCTTTCGTTCATTTCCTGATATCAAGTAACTAATAACTCCCTTGTTCATTTAATTTTTTTGCCCTGCAGGGTTTGGAAACGGTTCAAAGATAACATAACCGGTGAATTCAAAGATCAGCTAACATTTAGAAGGTTAGCTAATGTTTCAACTCAGCCAAAGGGGTCCAATCTATGTGGATACTATGTTTGTGAGTTCATCCGGGGACTAACCTCTGAGCAGAGGGCTCAGGATATCAACTTGCGAAGGAGTGACTTGCGGGATAAGCTTGATCCAGAAGCTCGCTTCCGACCAATTCAAGAGAAATTAGCAGGATTTTTTATGAGGGAGGTCCTCCATCCTAATGGTCAACATTATTACGAGGACGATGAACTTCTAATGCATCCGACATCCACTTGAAAATTGTATATGAAAACTTGTTTGAAGTTGTATATGGTCACCGGCCCGAGATTGAATATTATATATTCCTCTTGAATTCTTCTTGTTTGAAATTTCAAACTTGTTTGAAATTGTATATTCATATGCATCAACGTGTAACGTGTATATAGTAGCGTAGAATATGTGTACTGAAACTTCTTTGAAACTAAAATAAAACACAAAAAAATATAAAAGAAATGAAAACACCCTAAAATAAAACCAGATTTAGTGATTTAAACCCTAAACCTGCAGAGACACCAACCGGGACTAAAGATACCCCGACGCACACCAGCAGCCCACATGGATGGCCCTTTAGTCGCGGTTCGTAAGCAACCACGACTAAAGGGGGGGGGGCTTTAGTCTCGCATAATTAGTCCCGGTCGAGCTTCTTCTAAATTTTTTAGGCCTGGAGCTGCTGTGAAAAGGAATGTCCTCATTTTTAGTCACAATATAGGAAATATATGCCAGCAGCACGCGACAGCAACATCCCGGCGACAAATCTGTATAGTGTCATTTAACTTTCTACAATTTCCAAGAAGATTTCGTTAATAGAAAATATACAAAAAATCTGCAGATCTAATTATTATGCTTATCTTAATTCAATTAAACTAATTTGGCTTAATTGGAATAAATGTATAACATAGATCTAATTTAGGATAGAATCTTAATTTAGCTTTCTTCCAGCCCACACAACCCCTTTTATTCCATGTCAGGACCACAAGCCAATCACTAAATACAAATAGCAGAAGAGAAAACAAGAGATATAGTGTAAAATGGTGTCACCTTTATGAGACAATCAATGAAAATTGTACCTACAGGACCACAGTCCAATCACTAAATACAAATAGCAGAAGAGCAAACAAGAGATGCAGTGTAAAATGGTGTAACCGATATCAAACAATCAATGAAAATTGCAGGTATTAACCACCAACAATCGCAACAATTCAAACGAACAACGAAACAAGAATGCAGAGGAAAAGGTGTTTACCATGGAGACTTGCTTGTTGTTGGGGTGATTCTCCTTGTAGTCCTTCCTGAACCCTCAGTGCAGAACACCTTTTCTCCGCAGTTCTTGTAATTTCTTCAGACCTTACCTGCAGGTCATCTCAAAGACTAAAACACCACGTATAGCATAACATTAAAAGCATCACCTAACAGAATCGATGATACATGAGAGGTAAATAAATTCTCTAAAGATGGTATAGATTTTATATAAAGATGTAAAATTCTCGCATGTAAGATTCTGGCATGTAAAATTCATTGTGCGTCCTCTAGTTTATCTCTAAAGATGGTTAAACAAGTACATTTTGCATTGACCAAAGCATCACCAGTAGTAACAACTGGATTCTTAGAGAGAACTGCGGTGACCTAACATTCACAATTAACTAGGTGCAGGGGGACAGAAAAGCTGGAATATTAGCATTTACCCTCTAGAGTTACTTTTAGTTCCAACATGAACATTACATGGAGTTATATATTGGGTTTGACAAGGATGGTGTTGATTTCTTCAGATTATCAGCAAGAACTTTGAAATAATATTACATCGCACAGGAAAACATGGAAGGTATGCAGTGTGCTTCCATAGAGTAAAACATATGCAGTTCTGCAGTTCATCATAACGAGTGCTAGATCAAAATGCATATCAAGAGTATTCAACTGAAAATGGGGGATCATGCTAGCAGATGGAAGAAATGTTGTTATCTGCATGAATAGTTACCAAAATCCAACATGATTAAATCAAGAAAGGTACAGAAAAGGAAAGAAGAGTAGTTGAGCGTATAGCATTCACGCATTTCATTACCATTCAGACTCAATGCTCCCAAGCTTGTCAAAGATTTGATTTCGCCAATTTTTGTCAATTTATTGTTCCCAGTATTGAGTACCTATACAGGCAGGGACAAGAATCACTCCCGGGCATAATAAGCAACTAGAGCTACATAGGCTCAAATGACTACATCAGCTAGAGCAACAGACCCAAAAAAGAAGCTAACCAGTTATCATATTCCATAAGCAGCAATCACTAGACCTATGGTAACAGCACGAACTCATGTTTGCGCCACAACCAAATCGTAATCTAGCATAAACAAATGTACATTAACCAAAAGAACAGTCATCAGTAAAGTAATTTCCAAAGCTGATATGAACTGCATTGTGAATTACAGCAGCTGATACGAACTGTGTTATGAATTACAGTAACTAAACAAACAATTCTCTGGACGCTGCAGATCCCAGCATTAGTCCAGCAAGGAGGGCACACGGCAGGGTACTCACGCGAATCAACTGGTTGTATAGGTCGAGGGAGATGCCAAGGGACTCGACAATGGGCTAGAGGCAGTTGAGCGCACCATCAAGTGCAACACGTAATCCTGTTATGACAAATGAAGAGGATAATTAGAAAAGAATGTTAATTAAATCAAAGTGTCTATTGCATTTGACTTGCGTTTCAACTTTCAACCGATTTGATTGGGGACAAACTTCAAACATGTTTTTGAGTGTAGATTATTCATGGCACGAGGATATTTTGTAGCTGATGACATTAACCAAGCAATCAAAGACAATCTACAACACTATTACTCATGCAATAGCATCAGGTTCCTGTTACTAGATAGACAACATATCATTACTACGTGCTACCAGAAGATTATCCCTTGGAGCAGGCTACTCGGAAGAGTAGCCTGCTCCAAGGGATAATCTTCCGGTAGCACGTAGTAGCTATGCTCAGTATCATCTGCTAGGCACACAGTTTGGCGACTGAGATTGTGAAAACCATATTGTTGAGGCATCTCACCGAACACCTGTTGGGCGGCATAAGCAGTAGTTGATGCACCAAATTGGGAAATACGAGAACTCGCTGACATGTTTACTGCTGCACCCGTAGCAGAGGAACTCGAGGCACTAGTTGCTGGTGCTCCGAACTGTGCGGACACCACTACCTGGGATGATTCAGTAGCCAATACCTTGGTAGTTTGCAGGCCCATAGCCACTACGAGCCGTGAGGCCATCGATGTGAGCTTCACGAGCTCATCTTGGATATTTTCAAAGGAATTTCACTCACGTGCTTGCTGCTGATCCAGACGAGCCTGTAGGTTGAGGAGCTGTTGTCGTCGGTGGTGGATAGCGTTCTTGGCCGGAACGCACTTGTCAGCTGCCGCTTGAACCGCTGCAACATCATCCATGATGATGCGGTGGTTGGGGCTGGCGTTAACCATGGAGAGGGTTCCGAGACCCGTGTGCTTGTGGACGCCATAGATGGACTCGCTGCTGGTGTTGGAGCCCTTGGTGAGGTCGCTGTCCTCGCACGTGACGGACTTCGCGGGGTGGACGACACTGCTGCTCTTCTCTATCTGGAAAACGCCATCGTCGCGCAGGATCGTACTGCTGTGCTTCGTGATCGAGCCGCATGCTTGGTTGGGGAAGTAGGAGAAGTCTGCGTCGGGGAGCTCGCTCAGGGTACTTGCCCCCCCTCCTTGGCGACGTGGGAGAACTGACCGGCGGTCGATTTGGGTCAGCTTGGGTGGGGAGGAAGACCTCGCGCGTCTGGTAAGAGGAGGTGGCGGTGGAGGGAAAGGTGGATGGGGTGGTGGAGGGAGGAGGCTGAATAGCAGGCGGTGGCCAAGTTGGCCAATTTGGGAGGAAGCCGGGCGCGGGTGCTGGGAACACGGTGGGGTAGGTGTAGTAGCCACCGTGGGAAAGAGGTGGTGGGTAGGTGGCAGCGGCCGGGAAAGGGGATGGAGCGGTAAGGACGGGGAAGGGGTAGTGGCCATAAGCTGGTGCTCTGAATCCAAACGGGGCCGGGAGAAAGACGGTACTGGGTGCGTACGCCGGTGCGGTGGTGGGGGCGAAGGGGGAGGGCGAGGGCGAGCTCGCCATGGATGTGAACATGGAGCTAGCCGTGGTTGATTTGGGGAAGGGAGGTTGGGGACTTCCGAATCGGACCGCAAAAGAAGAAGTCGCTGGTGCGATAGGAAGCAAGGATTGCACGGAATCGAGGGAGGGAAGGGTGGGAAGGAGGCCGAGCGATGGAGCTCGCTCTGATACCAACTGGCAACTGTCACGGTCCCGATGGATCAATGAGCTAAGAGGATCCGGAAGATAGGGATTTGGGGGAAATCGGTAGCTAAACTAGGTAAATTGCTGGAAGAAAAATAAGATAAATTGAAGAAAATAAAGGGTAAAATTAGGGTTCATATTTCTTGGTCGATTGCAACACGATAAAAGGTATGCTTATATAGACCTAACCAACTACAAGATGCCAACATAGGTGGAATACCGAATATGCCCTCATAGCTACAACATACTACTCCATACCACTAACCTCACTATTACACACCACTACTAGTCCCTGACACCTAAGCAGCAACACAATCCAATTATTCACCAAAAGAGATGAATTTACTTGAGACAACCAAAACTACTCAGCATTATTAGCTACAACATTAAATAAAGGCTACATAACTTCACCTCTTGATCCGGCGGCGCCGCATCTAGAGTAGGAGCAGGTCGCTGTCCTTCTCCAGGACGAGCGACAGTGCATGAACCTACCGTGGAGGGGTGGGGCCTGCCGTGGCGCTTAGGAGGGAGGTCGGAGAGGAGCTGGATATGTCGTGGGAGGCTAGGCTGGTTTGTGGTCGACGCCGGCTGGCTAGGGTTTGCGCGCGGCTGCTTGATTGGTGGCGCGGGATGGCGGGATCGGTGGACGGCAGGAGACCTTGCTGTGGGAGAAGATTTAAAGAGAAGGGCATGTGGTGGTGCCGGCGGAGCAGTGGGGCTAGGAGAGGCCAGCGGCGCTTGCGTCTCGTGGCGTAGAGGCGCAAGAAAAAGCGAGGAAGGAGGGGGCATCTCGTGGGTGGATAAGGAGCGTGCGGCTGCGCCCTGCGTGCCTGCGTCTCTCGGGTGGATAGGTTTTGGGGTCTGGCTCGGCTGGTTCCTCTCCCTTCTTTATTGTTTTTCCTGCTTTCTATTTTCAGAAAAAATAAAACAAATACTAGAGAAGAAAGGAAGGGGAGTTTGGAAATTCAGAAGGTCCAAAGTTTTAAATTGAAAACATTTGTTTTGGATTTTAAAACAAGTTGTAAACCTATCCAAAATATTATATTTTGGTTTTTTACTTACAACAAGAGAAAATGAAAAAGGTTTTATAATACCATAAATTAGTTTAGCAAAACAAATTAGGTTTTGCTAAAAAAAAATAGGGTTAAAAACCAGCAATGCGACGGAGGCGGTGTGGCGATCTAGGAGGCGAAGCACAAAGAAGCAAAGTTTGTCAAACGACCCCATATTGTGCACATGTGTGCATCCTCTGACCCCATGACTAATTAAAAAAGAATCGAAAATTTGCAAATCCTTTGCATTGTGTCATGTTATGTGACCTAGATGCTATGAAAAAATAACAAACTTGTGTTATCGCAATTATTATAGAAAACGCTTCTCTCACAAACCTTTAAAGAGATATCCTTTAAAGAGAGCCCGTTCGGGTTCGATAACACAAACGAATCGGTGGTCTAGTGGTTTAGACGAGAGGTTTCGTGTGGTTGAGGTGTGTTCATAGGTTTGAACCCCCCTCGGGATCTATTTTTCAGCATTTATTTCCCCGGATGTGCATGTCTCACAAACCTGCTTGGCGGGTCCTTTCCACAATGATAGTAGGTTCGCCATGTTGTTTTACTTTCTAGTATGATAGTGGGTCTTGCATGTTAGTTCGGTGGGGCATACGTGTCAATTTAGATACTATTTAGACACCTAAGCGGAAGTTGACATATGGATACGACACATAGGCACAATTTCTGAGGTGGTCGACTAGTCATTCCAAGTTGACACATGGATACGACACTTAGGCACAATTGTTGAGGTGGCCGATCAGTCATTCCAAGGGATCACAAATTAGTAGTCATGACCATTTAAATTGGTCGTTATCAGCTAAAGATAAGGTCGTAGAACGTATCATATTCTCTATGACCAATTTGTCTAAACAAATTATGACCTTTGTAACTAGAATGGTCCTAATAATTTAAGGTTTGAACCCTACTAGATGAATTATGACTAATTGCTGCCAAATGGTCGTAGAGTTCTGAACAACTTATCTGTGATCATTGTAAGAAGATCATTAGTTAACACATTTCTTGTAGTGTATCTCAAATGTTAACGCAGCACAATGAAGTTACCCTTCTTGATTAACTTTTACACCCATTGTTTCATATAACTAGTTGATTTTTGCTCGAAATGGAGGACGAGAGACCCCCGGCATCTGCATCGAAGAGATGCATAAGGCCTTTATTTAGTACTCCATCTCATAAAAAATGTTGGAACTTTTCTTTTTTTTGATGTACTCCCTCCGTCCGACCAAAAATATCTGAGATTTATCAAAATTTGAATGTATCTATATGCTTTTAGTGTCTAGATACATCTGAATTTGGACAAATCTCAGATACTTTCGGTGGGACAGAGGGAGTATATAACTATATGTACACTAAATAGTGTAGTTTAGACAAAGTTAAGACTAGTTTCATGGGATGGAGGTAGTATAATTGATATATTGGACACTCGATTTGAACACATGAATGACCAATGTCATTAGCTTACATAGTCGTATTACTTTCAACATTTTCGTATTTATACTGTGAGCACGAATGATGAACAATGCTGCTGTTTGAATATGTTTGCCAGTAACACCATTTTTGTCTCCATTTCTAATGTTGCAGCAAACCTGAAGCTGCCATTTTTAATCCCGCCACCGGTGGTGGATGATCAGCCATACGTGTGGTTCCTCGCTCGATCTGATGACGGCAAGCACTTGATGCTCATCCTTACAGTAAACCACATTGGGATTTCCCATGGCGAAGTACCTCGTGACATTCCCTACGCTGCTAATGGGCTTCAGCTATGGCAGTATCTGTAACGGCCCAGGATAATACCCTAATAGAAATTGCCTGTTCTTTTCTTTTCTGCATCATCATGACATCATGCATCATATCATCCATGGTTTTACAAAATAAAAATTATTTCCAAACCCTAGTTATTTTTATATTTCCCTCTCATATGGTTTTAATAAAACCCTTCTCTCTCCTTTTCATTTAATAAACCCTAAAACCAAAAGAAATAAAATTATTTTATAAACCTAACTATTTTGTTTTGTCTATCTCACCCCTCTGCTTCAAATTCAAAATTTGTTTGAATTGATTCCAAATCAATTTGCAAAAACAGATTTGAAACGAGAAAAGAATTTTAAAATAAAAGGAAACCCTAACCCCTCCAACCTAGACCTCTCTTCATCTGGCCCATTCTTCCCTCTCCTCTCTTCTCTCTCCCCGGGCCGGCCCATCTTTCCCTTTTCCTCTCCCTACCCCAAGTCCACCCGGCCCAACTTACCCCTTCTACCTCTCTTCATTCCCTTTCTTCTCACGCAGAGAGCACGAGAGGAGCGTGAGCTCCACGCGGTCAGCGACAGCTCGTGCCCATGGTCCTCCCTCCCTTTTCAACCACCACAACGCCGAGCCTACCGTGCTCCTTCCTCCGTCCCTATCCTCCCCACCTGCTCCCTCTCTTTCTCATTTTCCCTTCTCCACGCCAGGGAACAGGGGAGAAGAACGCCACCACGCCGCCCCCTGCTCCACCATGGCGATGTCGCAGCAGGCCTCCCCGAGCTCGTCCAAGACCACTAGGGGATGTGCCCCGTTATCCTACACCTCCACGCCGAAGGAATTGACCAGGCGCGCCCTGTACCGACGACACGGTCGCCGATTCCTCCTCCGTCACCAGCGAGAAAACTCGACGATTCCGCCGCCACTCGTCCTCCTCTTCCCTCTTCGACCACTCTGTCGTGTTCCTGGTACTCCCGCGCCCCCCTAGACCTCTTGCCCGTCCTCTCCTTCCCCTTCTTCGCGTTTGCCAACGATGACCACCTCGCCCCGCCGCAGGTACACGTCGCTGACCTGGCTCCGGCGACCCCCTGGCGCTGGCTCCACCACCTTCCAGTTCAACACGGTGAGGCGCGCCCCCGATGCCATCACCCTGGTCCCGGTTCGTCCGCCTCCCGTTGCTCCCGTGCTCGTCTGCCTCCGTCACGCGTGCGTTGTCGCTGTCGAGCACTTTCCGTGCAGCAGCCTTCATCGCCAGCTCAGCGCCACGCTGGCGTTTGACGTGGCACGGGCCTCGCCTGTCGGTGACTGCGGCTAGGTAAACCCCGGTGAGAAAAGAATTCCCAGATCCAATCTTGCAGTTTTGCGTTGAGGCCCCTCCCCTCTTCAAATCCTCTACCCGCGGTCCCTGGCGCTGTTGCTTTTCGCGATAACCCCCGTCTATCTTCAAAATCAACCCAGGGTCCTCCCCACTGTCTGGACTTTTCGTTAAGGTCCTTTTCGATTTAAAATAAACCCTGTTTTATATTTTAAATTAATAAAACCTATTCTGTTAATAACTTTTAAATGGCAATTCAAAATAAAAAGTGTTATATATGAATTTTGATTAGAAAAATGTAAGGAATCTAAATATGCCATCTATACATTTGCTTGCACCATGTATCTTGTCATTCCTTTGTAAGTTGTGCATTTCCACCTAATACAACCCCCCGAAGTATTTCGGACACCGACTAGGGTTTCCCCGCTCCGCTTAATATTGAAGCATCTCACCCCTGCTATGTTTTTCCATGCTAATCAACATTTAATATGTGGTGAAGATAAATAACTTGAACCATACATCTGTTTGTCAGGATTCCGATTCCGCTTAATTTGGATAAGTGCATTGCATCATCGTTGCCATGTCATGCATATCATCTTGATCATGCTGGTTCTTTATTCGTAGTAGTAAGAATTGCATCCGTTGTGTGTTCCAGCATTTTCTTCTTCCCGGATAGGATCACGAAGTGGTGTTGTGAGATACGACAAGTTCCCCGGTAGTTCTTCTGTAGCTTTTCACATACGAGCCCTCCCTCTTCACATATTTTACATTTTGCTCTCCCTCTTACTGCTATCCATATGTTATGATTCTTTATCTAGTCACGTGTCCTATTCCACTTGTTTACCCTAATATGCCTATATATCCTTTCTGCACCTATCGCCGTTGTTTGTTGCTTGAGCCCGCTAGTCGTATGCATGTTTAGGGTTCTGTTGTTATCTCGATATGTTCGGGATATGTTGGGGTTGACACATGTTTCATCTTTGGATAATGTTGGTAAAGTTAATCATGATAATTGTTGCAACTAAAATTAAGGTGGGATAATATTTAATAATAATAATGCAGAGGCACCGGTGTGCGACACCTTTGTCAATCACTAGTGTCTCCTAGGACCCGAGTTCTTGTTATCTGTTCCGAGATTGAGCGCTCTACCCATGCGTGGGGATTTTAATGGGACCCCCCTCACCCACTACCTTTTCTCGAGTCTATTTAGCGGGAGCCACAACCATGGTTTTATTTGCTCATATGCACGATATGCACGATTTACTTCCTGTTGCCTTCGGGTGTTTATATTTTGTACTGTACTTATACTGCTAGACGACTTATCTAGTGCCTGGTTGTTCATGCCTGCCTAGACGCCTACGCAACCCTGAGTCCTCTTCGGAGTACGGCCGAACTTCGTCACGGGTAGCTTAGTGGGGTGGATCCCCTTAAACTTGCTTGTAGAACTGGGAACGGTCTTGTTGTGAGACTCCACGGTCATTCCTTGGGGTTGAGCATGCGTATGGTTACATTTGGGCAACCCCTGCAGGGTGTATATCTTATCGATAAGCCGTGTCCGCGGTTATGGATGACTTGGAGCTGTATGGCTTGATCATAGAACAACTTACACCTTTATATTATTGCTAATAATTTGATAACAAAACTTTTTTCAAAAGTGTGAGTGCCATTGCTAGTACTTCTTCGCTTGCGAAGGGGAAACGCATCGGCTGGGTTATGTTTGCACAGTATAGAACTGTTAGTTTATGCGCTCTCTTACCTCCTCTGATTAGACGGATGTTGTAGTGTGTCTCTATTGATTAGTGCAAGTCTTGTTGCCGCTTAACTCCACCATATAGCCCCGGCGATATATTCGCCCGGCGAGCACAACCATTTCTAGTCTCGCTAAGTACGTGTCGGAGTTCGTTCCTTGGTACTTACTCTCGCCTTTTTCTCTCTTTTGTCTTCTCCCCCTTTTGTCGGCAACCGATGGCCCGACTTCGACAGGTACGAGATGATGACGTTAGCAAGGTTACCCTTCCGGCTTGGCCTAGGCAGGGTTATGGACACCACTGGTTATCTTCAGGACTCTTAGTCCCATTGTACTCTTGTTCGTACTCGGACGCTTTATTTCCTTTATTTGTGACTTGGATCTTTGTATTGTATCTATTTGTATCTTGACTCGTTGGAGTCGTTGTTGTAATATATGTTTTTTTTGGGCTCTATTGTAAACCTGTTGTAATGTTACTACTCATGGTAATTCCTTTTGCATCACGTGTGTGATTCGTCGCGCACATCGTGTAGGAGGGCGTCTCAGAGTCGATATCGTGCGGATTTCGGCGAGATCGCTGGAATCCTCATGGTACCATCCTTGGGGCGTCACAAGTTGGTATCAGAGCTCAGGTTGACGATACCCCACCGGTCCAGTCACCTGTAGGTTAACCTTGCCAATGGACGTTGTTGAGTCTAGAGTGTCAAAACCTACTTTCTGGAAAATCGGTGGATAGATCTGATTAGCTCTGTATTTTCTCCTTACCTCTATTCTTTCTCCTCTTACCTTTGCGAGTTTTGAGTCTTCTCTTTTACCCGAGTTTTTTTGAGTCTTAGGCTTCCACGTGGGTTGGATGATCTCAGCCTTTAACCTAATAGGACCGATCTTCGAAGATTTCAGCGGAAGCACTTCATCATCATCGACTGGAGCAACAATTCTTGTTAGTGGTGTCGACCCGATCAACATGGAGCAAGAACCCTTGTTAGTGGTGTCGAGGAGATCGACACGTCACCAGAAGATCCGGTAGTTCACCTCTCTCCCCCGTACCTGGAGGTGGAACCTCGGGGCGAGGTTCCTTGTTAGTGGTGTCGTATGTAACGGCCCAGGATAATACCCTAATAGAAATTGGTTGTTCTTTTCTTTTCTGCATCATCATGACATCATGCATCATGTCATCCATGGTTTTACAAAATAAAAATTATTTCCAAACCCTAGTTATTTTTATTTTTCCCTCTCATATGGTTTTAATAAAACCCTTCTCTCTCCTTTTCATTTAATAAGCCCTAAAACTAAAATAAATAAAATTATTTTATAAACCTAACTATTTTGTTTTGTCTATCTCACCCCTCTGCTTCGAATTCAAAATTTGTTTGAATTGATTCCAAATCAATTTGCAAAAAACAGATTTGAAAAGAGAGAAAAAAAATTAAAATAAAAGGAAACCCTAACCCCTCCAACCTGGGCCTCTCTTCCACTGGCCCATTCTTCCCTCTCCTCTCTTCTCTCTCCCCTGGCCAGCCCATCTTTCCCTTTTCCTCTCCCTAGCCCAAGTCAATCCGGCCCAACTTACCCCTTCGGCCTCTCTTCGTTCCTTTTCTTCTCACGCAGAGAGCACGAGAGGAGCGTGAGCTCCACGCGGTCAGCGACAGCTCGTGCCCATTGTCCTCCCTCCCTTTTCAACCACCACAGCGCCGAGCCTGCCATGCTCCTTCCTCCGTCCCTATCCTCCCCACATGCTCCCTCTCTTTCTCCTTTCCCCTTCTCCACGCCAGGGAACAGAGGAGAAGAACGCCACCACGCCGCCCCCTGCTCCACCATGGCGCCGTCGCAGTAGGCCTCCCCGAGCTCATCCAAGACCACTAGGAGAGGCACCCCATTGTCCTAGACCTCCACGCCGAAGGAATTGACCAGGCGCACCCTGTACCGATGACACGGTCACCGATTCCTCCTCCGTCGCCGGTGAGAAAACTCGACGATTCCCCCGCCGCTCGTCCTCCTCTTCCCTCTTCGACCACTCCGTCGAGTTCCTGGTACTCCTGCGCCCCCCCTGGACTTCTTGCCCTTCCTCTCCTCCCCCTTTTTCGCGTTTGCCGACGGTGACAACCTCGCCCCGCCACAGGTACACGCCGCCGACCTGGCTCCGGCGACCCCATGGCGCCGGCTCCACCACCTTCTAGTTCAACACGGTGAGGCGTGCCCCTGACGCCATCTCCCCGGTCCCGGTTCGTCTTCCTCCGTCACGCGCGCGCCGTCGCCGTCGAGCACTTTCCGTGCATCAGCCTTCATCGCCAGCTCAGCGCCACGCTGGCGTTTGACGTGGTGCGGGCCCCGCCTGTCGGTGACTACGGCTAGGTAAACCCCGGTGAGAAAAGAATTCCCAGATCCAATCTTTCAGTTTTGCGTTGAGGCCCCTCCCCTCTTCAAATCCTCAACCCGTGGTCCCGGGCGCCATTGCTTTTCGCGATAACCCCCTTCTATTTACAAAATCAACCCGGGGTCCTCCCCACTGTCTGGACTTTTCGTTCAGGTCCTTTTTGATTTAAAATAAACCATGTTTTATATTTTAAATTAATAAAACCTATTCTGTTAATAACTTTTAAATGGTAATTCAAAATAAAAAGTGTTATATATGAATTTTGATCAGAAAAATGTAAGGAATCTAAATATCCCATCTATACATCTGTTTGCACCATGTATCATGTCATTCCTTTGTAAGTTGTGCATTTCCACCTAATACAATCCCCCGGAGTATTTCGGACACCGACTAGGGTTTCCCCGCACCGCTTAATATTGAAGCATCTCACCCCAGCTATTTTTTGCCATGCTAATCAACATTTAATATGTGGTGAAGATAAATAACTTGAACCATATATCTGTTTATCGGGATTCCGATTCCGCTTAATTTGGATAAGTGCATTGCATCATCGTTGCCATGTCATACATATCATCTTGATCATGCTGGTTCTTTATCCATAGTAGTAAGAATTGCATCCGTTGTGTGTTCCAGCATTTGCTTCGTCCCGGATAGGATCACGAAGTGGTGTTGTGAGATACGACAAGTTCCCCGGCAGTTCTTCTGCAGCTTTTCACAGGCGAGCCCTCCCTCTTCACATATTTTACATTTTGCTCTCCTTCTTACTACTATCCATATGTTACGATTATTTATCGAGTCACGTGTCCTATTCCACTTATTTACCCTAACATGCCTATATATGCTCGCACTTATCGCCGTTGCTTGTTGCTTGAGCCCGCGAGTCGTATGCATGTTTAGGGTTCTGTTGTTATCTCGATCTGTTCGGGATATGTTGGGGTTGACACATGTTTCATCTTTGGATAATGTTGGTAAAGTTAATCATGATAATTGTTGCAACTAAAATTAAGGTGGGATAATATTTAATAATAATAATGCAGAGGCACCGGTATGCGACACCTTTGTCAATCACTAGTGTCCCCTAGGACCCGAGTTCTTGTTATCTGTTCCGAGATTGAGTGCTCTACCCATGTGTGGGGATTTTAATGGGACCCCCCTCACCCACTACCTTTTCTCGAGTCTGTTTAGCGGGAGCCACAAACTTGGTTTTATTTGCTCATATGCATGATATGCACGATTTACTTCCTGTTGCCTTCGGGTGTTTATATTCTGTACTGTACTCATACTGCTAGACGACTTATCTAGTGCCTGGTTGTTCATGCCCGCCTAGACGCCTACGCAACCCTGAGTCCGCTTCGGAGTACGGCCGAACTTCGTCACGGGTAGCTTAGTGGGGTGGCTCCCCTTAAACTTGCTCGTAGAACTGGGAACGGTCTTGTTGTGAGACTCCACTGTCATTCCTTGGGGTCGAGCATGCGTATGGTTACATTTGAGCAACCCCTGCAGGGTGTACATATTATCGATAAGCCGTGTCCGCGGTTATGGACGACTTGGAGCTGTATGGCTTGATCATAGAACAACTTACACCTTTATATTGTTGCTAATATTTTTATAACAAAACCTTTTTCGAAAGTGTGAGTGCCCTTGCTAGTACTTCTTCGCTTGCGAAGGGGAAACGCATCGGCTGGGTTATGTTTCCAGAGTATAGAACTGTTAGTTTATGCGCTCTCTTACCTCCTCTGATTAGACGGATGTTGTAGTGTGTCTCTATTGGTTAGTGCAAGTCTTGTTGCTGCTTAACTCCACCATATAGCCCCGGCGATATATTCGCCTGGGAAGCACAGCCATTTCTAGTCTCGCTAAGTACGTGACGGAGTTTGTTCCTTGGTACATACTTTCGCCTTTCTCTCTCTTTTGTCTTCTCCCCCTTTTGTCGGCAACCGATGGCCCGACTTCGAGAGGTACGAGATGATGACGTTAGCAAGGTTACTCTTCTGGCTTGGCCTGGGCAGGGTTATGGACACCACTGGTTATCTTCAGGACTCTTAGTCCCATTGTACTCTTGTCCGTACTCGGACGCTTTATTTCCTTTATTTGTGACTTGGATCTTTGTATTGTATCTATTCGTATCTTGACTCGTTGGAGTCGTTGTTATAATATATGTTCTTTTGTGGGCTCTATTATAAACCTGTTGTAATGTTACTGCTCGTGGTAATTCCTCTTGCATCACGTGTGTGATTCGTCGCGCACGTCATGTAGGAGGGCGTCTCAGAGTCAATATCGTGCGGATTTCGGCGGGATCGCTGGAATCCTCATGGTACCGGCCCTGGGGCGTCACAGTATCCTCCTGTTGCCACCTACGTCTTTGAGCGGGATCACATATCTACTTCACCTGCAGGGGTCTTAGTTTCGAAGCAGGTTAATAGCCTCGGCGAACACTCTCTGTTCCTTGGACTCAATTACCCGATCATTGACAACCTGAAGAAACGTGAAGCCAAAGCTCCTGATGGCACATTGGTTCCATTCATGAGGAAAAACTACGTCTACACATCATACATGAGGTTTCTTGGTAATCAATACCCTAATATTTTGCGCTGCAACCTGCAGCCAGATAAAGGTGAGACTGTTGGAGTCATCAGCCTTCCTAGAGATGGTTGGGATAGTGTCCGACAAGCAGCTATGTGGTTTAAGCCTGGTTTAGATATTGTCTATTCGGTGTTACCTTTAAAAAAATACTAACGCACTTTTTTATTGTGCTTGAAGTGTTGAGAAGTAGTACACAGTTTTTAGTATCTACTAGTTTGAATCAGTTTATTTGAATACTACCCTGCTTTTGTATTTCATGTTGCCTTTAGATTATAACCCATGTATGGTTGTTTAATGATTGGCTTTATTTCAGTACTATAATTACAATGTGTGTATATCTTTTAAAATATAGCCACCTTCTATCGATCATACTTTGAGAGGACCATTCTTTCTTAGCTAAAGGGGAAAGTACATCCCCGCGGGCAGCTGTTGTTGCAGTAGGCCACGAAACATGCTTCAGCTGGTCCAGATTGAACGAGGTATGTACCCCAAAGCAGGCCGAGTCGGAGCAAGGAAGTAGATGTGCGTCCTAGGTGATATCTGCTGTAGTGACTGTGTGGACCCCACATGCGAACCATACATAATTATCCAAAAAGAAAAACATGTCACTCAGGCTCAGTTTGGCATCTAAGTTTTTCTAAAATCAAAGTATTGTAAAACTGTAGTATTTTCTGTCTAGGCAACAAATACTTCAGTTTAGGAAAAAGAGGTCAAGATCTTTTTTTCTATACTACAAAATTAGTGCAGTTTTGTGAAAACACGAAGTATAGAAAACTGTAGTTTTTGCTGAAACCAAACACCTCAAAGTATTCAACACCATGGTATTTTCAGAAACCAAAATACTTTGAAGAAACGTTCTTGCCAATGCAGCCCCATTTAGTTTTTGAGAATAAAAAAGGCATACGTTTGGACATCGGGCCGTTGGATGGAAAAATCCTAGTTTGTTCAAATATCTACAGTTTTATTCTGGGTTAGCTAGAATCCTGGGCAGATGGGCCGGCCGGCTGATATCTAGGTCCTATGGGCTATGGCTGTTTTGGCATGGGGTTATTTTTTTTTGGCGCTCCCGTGAAAATTGCTTCTTGTGTCCTCTCCCCCTCCTAGTCCCCACTACCAAATCCACACCCCCTCCAACCCCCGCTCCTCTCCCACCTACATTCGCCAATCCTCAAGCACCGCCATCACATCCATGCCATCCCCTGCGGACGGCTCAAAAGCACTCCGGCCCGACGCTCCCAAGCTCTGTCCTGCTCTCGGGAATTGCGTTATGTCGCTGAACCCAAGCATGTCGACGCAGGACAATGAGTCTCGCGGGAGAGCCCTCATGGCAACCGTGGAAGGGCTCCATCCTCCGGTCTCGCCGGAGGACCTTCTTAAAGCTCTAAAGGCTAACTACGCCATCTGGTCCCGTGACATTCTAGTTGAAGTCTGTGCGCCCCCTGCGGATTTTATGGTTACATTCCGAAGCACAAGTGAATACACTATAGTGTTCAAGCATTCCCCCGTGCTCTGCCAACGGGTGTCGGTAAGCCTCGCACGGTGGCACCCAGGTTGGGGCGCCTCAGAGTCCTCTGAGTTACCCTTTTTGACAAAGCTGAGCTTTGATGCCCTGCTACGACGGGCCTAGGACCTCGAGACAGTGAAGGAGCTGCTAAACTTTCTAGACGGCGAGCTAGTGAAGATCTTTCATCTGAAAGACAGCCGGTGTCTGTCGTTGATTGCATGGTTGAAGGATCCATCGCACGTGCCGAAGGTCCTCTGTGTTGAGTTGCCGGTGAAGGAATCCACAGTGGTGCTATACACCCACCAGCACAGAAGACACAGCATATGTTCAAGCACTCCGTCCTCGTGCATGTTCAACATGTGCTGGATCGCAATAATTATGAAGGCAGAGATTATTTGGCTGACATCTTCCCTGTGAGCCTCGGAAAGGTCGATGGCACCGGTCCTGCTCCATTCCGTGATGGTGGCCACTACTTCTTTGGCTCAAGGGGCTGGGCAGGGGGTCTGAATCTTCATAGTTTCAGGTAATGAATTTGGTACTGACTCGGATCTACTGTATGTGAAACGAAGCAGTCATGCTCTGATGTGGTTATCCAACATGCTGTGATATGCTAGTGTACAACTGGTTGTTGACTGTCTGACCTGGATGTGCTAAGTCTGTTAAATAGTTCATCTTAATTTGTATTTTGGCCGAGATCAAAGAAATCTGATCTAGCAGATTGAACTTAGGACGTTATTCAGATTTTTTGATAAAGGACTCGATTCAGATAGATTCATTACATGTTGATTACACCGATCCACCCATCTTGGCCCTAATTTTGGCGTATTTGGTTGTACTGAAACCTCTTATAATACACGCAAAAAATAGCCAATGATAAATATAGCTGCCATTGATCCATATGAGCAGGAAGTATAGGGCTAGGGCTTGCCTGAACTCTTTGAACATGGAAAATCAAGGCTACTGTCTCTCTTGTTGACAAGGGCATACCTTTCGGATACCCATTATTACCATACCCAGCTCGGCCCAATATGGAGAAGGCCCAAGAAGGCAACCCGAAGAAGTAGTCAACTAGAACTCTTGTAAAACCCTAGGCTGGTTGCATATATAAAGCCAGCCAGGGCACCCGATGGAGGGGGAGAGATAGACAACATAGCAATATAGAGGAGATAGACAACATAGTTCCGCCTACGGCGTGAGCGTGGGATTTTTTTTCTCTCTTTTCTTTGATCATCTAATCGATTAAATATTACTTTGCTGAGGCCAGATCTAATCCATTGCATGTCTTTTTGCACGTATGCACCACCTGGAAAATCTTCATGGCTGACAAAACAAGCCGAGGATTATGGAGGCTCGTGACACTGCAAATTCATCTTATTCATCGCGACTTCGTCCGATACCGGAACCATCGGGTGCTATTTTTCTAATTGATTACTCTTCGTAGATTAATTGGGTTAAATATTATTTGCTGCTCGTACTGTTATTTGTGCGTAGATTTTTGCACTTCAAATACAATTGCGGATCGGAATGAGATCCGACTACTTCGGCATTGCGCACTCGCCACACTCGGGGGTTCACCATATCGACTCCTCTTCATCGACTACTTCCGGCCAGGCGCCGCGCGACTACATTGACTGTGTCCGCCGCACGATCTGCTTTCACGTTGGCTCCGCCTCAGCCGAAAAAAAGCTAAGTGTTCCTTTTTCAGAGTCAATTATTATTTACTTTCGCCACACCCGACAGTCGGGGCTGCGCCATTACATCGTTACCGCAAATACACTCGAGTACTCGGATTAATTTTCTTCGGCTCTGGATATATCTTCCTCGGTGGATTTATTTTCTTCGGTGGATTTATCTTCTTCGGCTTACTGGATTTTGTCTTCGTCGGATTCATCATATAAGGTTATCATTGGTTTCCTCTAATATAATACTACCCGACGCATTTCCGGGTCAGTGGATTTATCATCTATGATTATTACTAGATTTATTTTCTTCGGGTCAGTGACTTTATGTTATTCGGAATCATCTATATGGATATTACTGGTTTACTCTTATACAATACTGCCCGATGCGTTTTCGGGTCAATGGATTCCTTTTCTATGATATCAGCGGATTCATCTTCAATATATGCTTCATATTTAATGGCGTAATCTTCAATATGGATTCATCTCAAATATTTCATCTTGGATTCATATTCAATGCTTTATCTCTCATGGCATAATCTTCAATGGCTTAATATTCAAATGGCTTCAGCTTCAATAGGGTCGACAATTTCATCGAATTCTCTAGCGGAAGTCAAAAATGAACAGAAGATGTCGCAACTTTTGGTGTGATCCAGGCGTGTGTGGTCATGATTCTCTAGGCAAAAGAAAAAACAGGTTACATATCCATGGAGCCAAAACTCGGGGGCTCGACAACGACTTCGCCCCTGAGCATAGCTATAACATAATATTCCACGCGACCACTACTTCGGTGCAATGTTTTCGGCAACACTCGGGGGCTCGACAACGACTTCGTCCTGGGTCACAACTGCGACATGACATCTAAGCAACAATCGTGACATCACCCCAGCAGCGCTCGGGGGCTCGGCTATTTCTTCATCAACAATTTGGCGGCATCCACTTTCGCTATTTGGTGGTTTCTACTTCGGCTCGACTTCTTCGCTGCACTCGAAAACTTCATCGACTCAGCTGCACGACCTGCCTCCGCGTTGACTCCGTCGTACCCAATAAGGTCGACAAAAGAATAACTGCGCCTAGGAAAAACTACATCAATGATGAACTCGATAAAAAAAAATCTGCAAGGAACCCGAAGAAAATTTCTCGAAGGAGGAACCCGAAGAAAAATTCTCCAAGGAGGAACCCGAAGAAAATTTCTCCAAAGATGAACCCGAAGAAAATTTCTCCAAGGGGGAACTCGACAAAATTTTCTTCAAGGAGGACTCGACAAAAAATCTTCAGCAGGAACTCGACAAAATTTTCTTCGAGGAGGAACACGACAAAAAATTTCTTCAATGAGGAACCCGAAAAAAAATCGGTGTTGCACACTAGAAAAAAAAATCTTCGACTCCATTGACTCGTCATTTATTCCGATCGAGAGCACTGGCGGTATACCCGACGACAATATAGAAGAACCCAATACATTTGGCTATGATACGTCTCCAACGTATCGATAATTTCTTATGTTCCATGCTACTTTATTGATGATACCTACATGTTTTATGCACATTATATGTCATATTTATGCATTTTCTGGAACTAACCTATTAACAAGATGCCGAAGAGCCGATTCTTTGTTTTCGCTGTTTTTGGTTTCAGAAATCCTAGTAAAGAAATATTCTCGGAATTGGACGAAACTTTCGCCCGGGGTCCTATTTTTGCACGAAGCTTCCGGAAGACCGAAGAGATAACGAAGTGGGGCCACGAGGCGGCCGGAGGGGAGGCCGGCGCGGCCCGAGGCCACTGGCCGCGCTGACCTACCCCTGGGCCCCTCGTGTGGGCCCCGCGTTGACCCTCCGCCTGCTTAAAGCCTCCGTCGCGAAACCCCCGGTGCCGAGAGCCACGATACGGAAAACCTTGCGAGACGCCGCCGCCGCGAGTCCCATCTCGGGGGATTACGGAGATCGCCTCCGGCACCCTGCCGGAGAGGGGATTCATCTCCCGGAGGACTCTACACCGCCATGGTCGCCTCCGGAGTGATGAGTGAGTAGTTCACCCCTGGACCATGGGTCCATAGCGGTAGCTAGATGGTCGTCTTCTCCTTGTTGTGCTTCATTGTTGGATCTTGTGAGCTGCCTAACATGATCAAGATCATCTATCCGTAATACTATATGTTGTGTTTGTCGGGATCCGATGGATAGAGAGTACTATGATTATGGTGATTATCAATCTATTGTTTATGTGTTGTTTATGATCTTGCATGCTCTCCGTTATTAGTAGAGGCTGCGGCCAAGTTTTTACTCTTAACTCCAAGAGGGAGTATTTATGCTCGATAGTGGGTTCATGCCTCCATTGAATGCGGGACGGTGACGAGAAAGTTCTAAGGTTGTGGATGTCTTGTTGCCACTAGGGATAAAACATTGATTCTATGTCTAAGGATGTAGTTGTCGATTACATTACGCACCATACTTAATGCAATTGTACGTTGCTTTGCAACTTAATACTGGAGGGGGTTCGGATGATAACCTGAAGGTGGACTTTTTAGGCATAGATGCAGTTGGATGGCGGTCTATGTACTTTGTCGTAATGCCCAATTAAATCTCTCTATATTTATCATATCATGTATATGCATTGTTATGCCTTTCTCTATTTGTCAATTGCCCGACTGTAATTTGTTCACCCAACATGCTTTATCTTATGGGAGAGACACCTCTAGTGAGCTGTGGACCCCGGTCCTATTCTTTACATAGCATACAATCTACTGCAATACTTGTTTACTTGTTTTCTTTGCAAACATCTTCCACTCGATACGCTTAATCCTTTGTTACGGCAAGCCGGTGAGATTGACAACCTCATCTGTTTCGTTGGGACAAAGTACTTGGGTTGTGTTGTGCGAGGTTCCGCGTTGGCGCCGGAATCCCTGGTGTTGCGCCGCATCACATTTCGCGACCATCAACCTTCAACGTGCTTCTTGGCTCCCTACTGATTCGATTAAACCTTGGTTTCTTTACGAGGAAAACTTGCTACTGTGCGCATCATACCTTCCTCTTGGGGTTCCCAACGAACGTGTGAGTTACACGCCATCAAGCTCTTTTTACGGCGCCGTTGCCGGGGAGATCAAGACACGGCTGCAAGGGAGTCTCCACTTCTCAATCTCTTTACTTTGTTTTTGTCTTGCTTTATTTTATTTACTACTTTGTTTGCTGCACTAAATCAAAACACAAAAAAATTAGTTGCTAGTTTTACTTTATTTACTGTCTTGCTCTCTATATCAAAAACAAAAAAAAATTAGTTACTTGTCTTTACTTTATTCGCCTAGTTTACTTCTTGCTTATTGCATCATGTTTCCTTTTAATTTTACCACAAAAGACATACCGGTAGGACGTGGGTCCATAGTTGGGAGAAATAATATAGAAGAATTTTTCAATCATATTAGTATTACTGAAGATTTTGAAGATAGACACTTGGTAGAACTTGCTCCTACCTATGAAATTGCTTCTGCTTGCTTTAGTTAGCATGTTGGAAACTAAATTTGTTAATCTCAATCCTATAATCCAACACATGTTTCTTACACTTGGTGATATGGAAGAAGGGGAAAAGAAAGATTTTGTTTTAGAAACCCTTCTTAGAGAATTTGGTGGTCTAGCAAGAGAGGCTAGAAAGGTTTTTGCTAAATTTAATATGCTAGGTTCTCATACCAATTTTATTGGTCTCCTTGAAAAATGGACATGGATAGAATAAGGTACACTAATAACATTAATGATGGTGGGGAAATCAAAGCACCAATACCATGTAAACTCCTAGCTATGAATGATGCACTAGAAAATAACTATGCTTGGCTTGTTCCTGAAAATTTGTTCGATGAGAGTAGCAAGCCTAAGACTAATGAAAAGGGAGACGCTAAAACTTACATATCAAACATACTATGCTTGGTTGAGAAAACTCCCAACACCCCTGGTAATGATGTTGATGCTTCTACTCTCGATGTTACTTGATTTGCACTTTCTGCGCCTAGCTGAAAGGCGTTAAAAAAGCGGTTATGGGAGACAACCCATGTTTTTACCTACAGCAATTTTTTGTTTTGTTGAGTCTTGGAAGTTGTTTACTACTGTAGCAACCTCTCCTTATCATGTTTTTGTGCCAAGTAAAGTTTCTATGTCAAAGTTGATGTTATATTTGGGATCGCTGCGCAGAAACAGCATTGCTGTCTGTCACGAATCTGGGCACAGTTCTCTGTAGAAAATTCGAAAAAATCTGCCAATTTACGAGCGTGATCCTCAGATATGTACGCAACTTTCATTAGTTTTGAGTTTTTCCATTTGAGCAAGTCTGGTGCCAGCTTTAAATTCGTCTTTACGGACTGTTCTGTTTTTGACAGATTCTGCCTTTTATTTCGCATTGCCTCTTTTGCTATGTTGGATTTATTTCTTTGATCCACTAATGTCCAGTAGCATTATGCAATGTCCAGAAGTGAAAATAATGATTGTGTCACCTCTGAATGAGTGAATTATTAATGATGCACTAACCCTCTAATGAGTTTGCTTGAAGTTTGGTGTGAAGGAAGTTTTCAAGGGTCAAGAGAGGAGTATGATATACTATGATCAAGAGGAGTGAAAGCTCTAAGCTTGGGGATGCCCCCGTGGTTCACCCCTGCATATTTTAAGAAGACTCAAGCGTCTAAGCTTGGGGATGCCCAAGGCATCACCTTCTTCATCGACAACATCATCAGGTTCCTCCCCTGAAACTATATTTTTATTCAATCACATCTTGTGTTCTTTACTTGGAGCATCAGTTTGTTTTTGTTTTTGTTTTTGTTTGAATAAGATGGATCCTAGCATTCACTTTGTGGGAGAGAGACACGCTCCACTGTTGCATATGGACACATGTGTCCTTAGGCTTTACTCATAATGTTCAAGGCGAAGTTTCTTCTTCGTTAAATTGTTATATGGTTGGAATTGGAAAATGCTACATGTAGTAATTCTAAAATGTCTTGGATAATGTGATACTTGGCAATTGTTGTGCTCATGTTTAAGCTCTTGCATCATATGCTTTGCACCCATTAATGAAGAAATACATAGAGCTTGCTAAAATTTGATTTGCATATTTGGTTTCTCTAAGGTCTAGATAATATCTAGTATTGAGTTTTGAACAACAAGGAAGACGGTGTAGAGTCTTATAATGTTTACAATATGTCTTTTATGTGAGTTTTGCTGCACTTGTCCATCCTTGAGTTTGCTTCAAATAACCTTGCTAGCCTAAACCTTGTATCGAGAGGGAATACTTCTCATGCATCCAAAATCCTTGAGCCAACTACTATGCCATTTGTGTCCACCATACCTACCTACTACATGGTATTTCTCCGCCATTCCAAAGTAAATTGCTTGAGTGCTACCTTTAAAATTTCATCATTCACCTTTGCAATATATAGCTCATGGGACAAAATAGCCTTAAAAACTATCGTAGTATTGAATATGTACTTATGCACTTTATATTTTATTAAGTTGCTTGTTGTGCGATAACCATGCTTACGGGAACGCCATCAACTATTGTTGAATATCATGTGAGTTGCTATGCATGTCCGTCTTGTCTGAAGGATCTATCATTTTAGTGGTTGGAGCATGCAAAATTGTTAGAGAAGAACATTGGGCCGCTAACTAAAGCCATGAATCATGGTTGAAGTTTCGAGTTTTGGACATATATCCTCAATCTCATATGAGAATAATAATCATTGCTACATGCTTATGCATTTAAGAGGAGTCCATTATCTGTTGTCCATGTTGTCCCGGTATGGATGTCTAAGTTGAGAATAATCAAAAGCGAGAAATCCAAAATGCGAGCATTCTCCTTAGACCTTTGTACAGAGCGGCATGGAGGTACCCCTTTGTGACACTTGGTTGAAACATGGCATGCAAAGATCCGGTAGTCCAAGCTAAGTAGGACGAGGTGCGGGCACTATTAGTATACTATGCATGAGGCTTGCAACTTGTAAGATATAATTTACATAACTCATATGCTTTATTACTACCGTTGACAAAATTGTTTCATGTTTTCAAAATAAAAGCTCTAGCACAAATACAGCAATCGATGCTTTCCTCTTTGAAGGACCATTCTTTTACTTTTATTGTTGAGTCAGTTTACCTATCTCCTTCCACCTTAAGAAGCAAACACTTGTGTGAACTGTGCATTGATTCCTACATACTTGCATATTGCACTTATTATATTACTTCATGTTGACAATATCCATGAGATATACATGTTATAAGTTGAAAGCAACCGCTGAAACTTAATCTTCCTATGTGTTGCTTCAACACCTTTACTTTGATTTATTGCTTTATGAGTTAACTCTTATGCAAGACTTATTGATGCTTGTCTTGAAGTACTATTCATGAAAAGTCTTTGCTATATGATTCGAGTTGTTTACTCATGTCATTACCTTTGCTTTGATCGCTGCATTCATTACATATGTTTACAAATAGTATGATCAAGATTATGATGGCATGTCACTTCAGAAATTATCTTTGTTATCGTTTTACCTGCTCGGGACGAGCGGAACTAAGCTTGGGGATGCTGATACGTCTCCAACGTATCGATAATTTCTTATGTTCCATGCTACTTTATTGATGATACCTACATGTTTTATGCACATTATATGTCATATTTATGCATTTTCCGGAACTAACCTATTAACAAGATGCGGAAGAGCCGATTGCTTGTTTTACTGCTGTTTTTGGTTTCAGAAATCCTAGTAAAGAAATATTCTCGGAATTGGACGAAACTTTCGCCCGGGGTCCTATTTTTGCACGAAGCTTCCGGAAGACCGAAGAGATAACGAAGTGGGGCCACGAGGCGGCCGGAGGGGAGGCCGGCGCGGCCCGGTCCACGGCCGCGCCGACCTACCCCTGGGCCCCTCGTGTGGCCCCCGCGTTGACCCTCCGCCTACTTAAAGCCTCCGTCGCGAAACCCCCGGTACCGAGAGCCACGATACGGAAAACCTTGCCGAGACGCCGCCGCCGCGAATCCCATCTCGGGGGATTCCGGAGATCGCCTCCGGCACCCTGCCGGAGAGGGGATTCATCTCCCGGAGGACTCTACACCGCCATGGTCGCCTCCGGAGTGATGAGTGAGTAGTTCACCCCTGGACCATGGGTCCATAGCAGTAGCTAGATGGTCGTCTTCTCCTTGTTGTGCTTCATTGTTGGATCTTGTGAGCTGCCTAACATGATCAAGATCATCTATCCGTAATACTATATGTTGTGTTTGTCGGGATCCGATGGATAGAGAGTACTATGATTATGGTGATTATCAATCTATTGTTTATGTGTTGTTTATGATCTTGCATGCTCTCCGTTATTAGTAGAGGCTCGGCCAAGTTTTTACTCTTAACTCCAAGAGGGAGTATTTATGCTCGATAGTGGGTTCATGCCTCCATTGAATGCGGGACAGTGACGTGAAAGTTCTAAGGTTGTGGATGTGCTGTTGCCACTAGGGATAAAACATTGATTCTATGTCTAAGGATGTAGTTGTCGATTACATTACGCACCATACTTAATGCAATTGTCTGTTGCTTTGCAACTTAATACTGGAGGGGGTTCGGATGATAACTTCGAAGGTGGACTTTTTAGGCATAGATGCGGTTGGATGGCGGTCTATGTACTTTGTCGTAATGCCCAATTAAATCTCACTATATTTATCATATCATGTATATGCATTGTTATGCCTTTCTCTATTTGTCAATTGCCCGACTGTAATTTGTTCACCCAACATGCTTTATCTTATGGGAGAGACACCTCTAGTGAACTGTGGACCCCGGTCCTATTCTTTACATAGCATACAATCTACTCGCAATACTTGTTTCATTGTTTTCTTTGCAAACATCTTCCACTCGATACGCTTAATCCTTTGTTACAGCAAGCCGGTGAGATTGACAACCTCATCTGTTTCGTTGGGACAAAGTACTTGGGTTGTGTTGTGCGGGTTCCGCGTTGGCGCCGGAATCCCTGGTGTTGCGCCGCATCACATTTCGCGACCATCAACCTTCAACGTGCTTCTTGGCTCCTACTGGTTCGATTAAACCTTGGTTTCTTTCTGAGGGAAAACTTGCTACTGTGCGCATCATACCTTCCTCTTGGGGTTCCCAACGAACGTGTGAGTTACACGCCATCAGGCTATCGCATCACGCCCGAGAAAAATATAGAAGAACTTGAAAAATGGGTCATTCCATTAGCCTAATAAATGCACTCGACAATATATTCGCAGAGCGCGTCCGCCGCGGTAGAAACTCTGAATGTCGTGACTTGTAAAAAGGACACGAAGGTAAGACCCCAGGATCCGTCCTGTGTGGCGAGGCATCGCACCTGAATGCGCTCTCCCACTTTATCCACATCAACAGATGTGAAGAAAATCACAGCGGACGCGTTGGGTACCTGATAACTTAGCTGGAATTCAGTTTTTGATAAGTCCTAAAGCGGCACATCCTGAATTACGCCAGTATCCTAGGTTCGAGTCCGGAGACTCGAATATGAAGTAGGTTTATGCGGACTTGCCACAAGAGCAATTAACAGGTACCTGATCTGTCTGATGAACCAGCCTCATTTACCAATATCCCTGTACAATATAGATATAGATATCAAATAAAAATAGCAATGGCCTGGAGTCGATAAAAAGAGGGGCTGTGCCCAGCAATATAGTTCTTCATCGAGTAGTACAACTTGAGTCTATGCCCAGGTGCACACACCTGCTCATACACTCGGGGGCTACTCTTATCTAGAGCATTATTCATCCTCCTGATAAGATACAAGATAGAGGAAAAATTGTGGAGTCGATTAAAAGTAAGTTGAGCCTACACCCAAGTGCAAACACTTGGCTGTGGCCTCGGGGGCTACTCTCATCGGGAGCGCTGGTCGCGCACCCGATAGAAAAATAACTTCGAAAATCATTGACATCATCTACGCTATACATGATCTACGACATTGACCTGGTATATTTCTGGATAAGTAAATCAAGGTTTGTAGACTCAACTCGAGTCTGCAACTCAAGTGGAGCCTACTCCCATCGGGATCACATGGATTTCATCAAGTCCTCCAACAGGAGTTGACGATTTCAGTAAGTCCTCCAACAGGAGTCGACGATTTCATTGAATCTTCCAGCAGGAGTCGATAAAAGAAGGGTTACGCCCAGAAATCAAGTCCAGATTCTTCGTCGAGTAGTACAACTTGAGTCTATGCCGTGCACCTGCCCATAGACTCGGGGGCTACTCCCATTGGGAGCGCTGGTCGCGCAACCGATAGAAAAAATATCTTCGCAAGTTGTTGAATGTGTCTATCCTTGATACGTCTCAAACGTATCCATAATTTCTTATGTTCCTTGCTAGTTTTATGACAATACTCACATGTTTTATACACACTTTACATCATTTATACGCATTTTCCGGCACTAACCTATTAACGAGATGCCGAAGCGCCGGTTCATGTTTTGTGCTTGTTTTTGGTTTCGAAATCCTACACGGAAATATTCTCGGAATTGGACGAAATTAACGCCCAGGGTCTTATTTTTCCACGGAGCTTCCAGAAGACCGAAGGGGATACGAAGTGGGGCCACGAGGTGGCCACACCACAAGGCGGCGCGGCCAAGGAGGGGCCCGCGCCGGCCTATGGGGTGGGCCCCTCGAGCGCCCCCCGACTCTGCCCTTCCGCCAACTTAAACTCTCCGTCGCGAAAACCCTATTACCGAGAGCCACGATACGGAAAAAGTTCCAGAGACGCCGCCGCCGCCAATCCCATCTCGGGGGATTCAGGAGATCACCTCCGGCACCCTGCCGGAGAGGGGAATCATCACCGGAGGGCTCTACATCACCATGCCCGCCTCCGGATTGATGCGTGAGTAGTTCATCCTTGGACTATGGGTCCATAGCAGTAGCTAGATGGTTGTCTTCTCCTCATTGTGCTATCATGTTAGATCTTGTGAGCTGCCTATCATGATCAAGATCATCTATTTGTAATGCTACATGTTGTGTTTGTTGGGATCCGATGAATATTGAATACTATGTCAAGTTGATTATCAATCTATCATATATGTGTTGTTTATGTTCTTGCATACTCTCCGTTGCTAGTAGAGGCTCGGCCAAGTTGATACTTGTAACTCCAAGAGGGAGTATTTATGCTCGATAGTGGGTTCATGCCTCCATTGAATGCAGGACGGTGACGGAAAGTTCTAAGGTTGTGGATGTCTTGTTGCCACTAGGGATAAAACATCAATGCTTTGTCTAAGGATATTTGTGTTGATTACATTACGCACCATACTTAATGCAATTGTCTCGTTGTTTGCAACTTAATACTGGAAGGGGTGAGGATGCTAACCCGAAGGTGGACTTTTTAGGCATAGATGCATGCTTGGATAGCGGTCTATGTACTTTGTCGTAATGCCCTGATTAAATCTCATAGTAATCATCATGATATGTATGCATCTCTATTTGTCAATTGCCCAACTGTAATTTGTTCACCCAACATGCTATTTATCTTATGGGAGAGACACCACTAGTGAACTGTGGACCCCGGTCCATTCTTTTACATCTGAAATACAATCAACTGCAATCTCTGTTCTCTGTTGTTTTCTACAAGCAAACATCATTCTCCACACCATACGTTTAATCCTTTGTTTTCAGCAAGCCGGTGAGATTGACAACCTCACTGTTAAGTTGGGGCAAAGTATTGTGATTGTGTTGTGCAGGTTCCACGTTGGCGCCGGAATCCCTGGTGTTGCGCCGCACTACACTCCTCCGCCAACAACCTTCACGTGGCCTTCATCTCCTACTTGGTTCGATAACCTTGGTTTCTTGCGAGGGAAAACTTGCTGCTGTACGCATCACACCTTCCTCTTGGGGTTCCCAACGGAAGTGTGCTTCATGCGTTATCAAGCTCTTTTTACGGCGCCGTTGCCGGGGAGATCAAGACACGCTGCAAGGGGAGTCTCTCACATCCAATCTCTTTACTTTGTTATTGTCTTGCTTTACTTTATTTTATTTTCTGTTTTGTTTGCTTTCTTTATATCAAAAACACAAAAAAATTAGTTGCTTTACTTTATTTCATTTGTCTTGTTTGCGTTCTCTATATTAAAAACACCAAAAAAAATTAGTTACTTGTTTTACTTTACTTAATTTAGTTTGCTTTACTTATTTTTATTACTGTTAAAATGAATACTCCTGAGAACACTAAGTTGTGTGATTTCACTAGCACCAATAATAATGATTTTATATGCACTCCTATTGCTCCACCTGCTACTACAGCAGAATTCTATGAAATTAAACCCGCTTTACTAAATTTTGTTATGAGAGAGCAATTTTCTGGTGTTAGTTCACGATGATGCTTGCTGCCCATCTTAATAATTTTGTTGAACTTTGTGAAATGCAAAAGTATAAGGATGTAGATGGGGACATTATAAAACTGAAATTGTTTCCTTTCTCCTTAAGAGGAAGAGCTAAAGATTGGTTGCTATCTTTGCCTAAGAATAGTATTGATTCATGGACTAAATGTAAAGATGCTTTCATTGGTAGATATTATCCTCTCTGCTAAAATTATATCTTTGAGAAGTAGCATTATGAATTTTAAGCAATTGGATAATGAACATGTTGCCCAAGCATGGGAAAGAATGAAATCTTTGGTAAAGAATTGCCCTACCCATGGACTAACTACTTGGATGATCATCCAAACCTTCTATGCGGGATTGAATTTTTCTTCACGGAACCTATTGGATTCAGTTGCTTGGAGGTACTTTTATGTCCATTACTTTGGGGGCGGCAACAAAGCTTCTTGATGATATGATGATCAATTACTCTGAATGGCACACCGAAAGGACTCCACAAGGTAAGAAGGTAAATTCCGTTGAAGAAACCTCCTCCTTGAGTGATAAGATTGATGCTATTATGTCTATGCTTGTGAATGGTAGATCTAATGTTGATCCTAATAATGTTCCTTTAGCTTCATTGGTTGCTCAAGAAGAGAATGTTGATGTGAACTTCATTAAAAGTAATAATTTCAACAACAATGCTTATAGGAATAATTATGGTAACAACTATAGGCCATATCCTTCTAATAATGGTAATGGTTATGGTAATTCTTATGGTAATTCTTACAACAATAGTAGAAGTGTACCCTCTGGTCTTGAAGCCATGCTTAAAGAATTTATTAGTACACAAACTGCTTTTAACAAATCTGTTGAAGAAAAGCTTGGTAAAATTGATATTCTTGTTTCTAAGGTTGATAGTCTTGCCGCTGATGTTGATCTTTTAAAATTGAAAGTTATGCCTAATGAAGATAAAGATATTAAGTCATTTGCTACAGCAAACGCTATCCAAGTTCGAATTAATGAAAATATTAGATTGATGGCTGAATTGCATGCTAGGTGGGAAAGAGAAGAAAAAGAAGAAAAACTTGCTAAAGAGAATAACGTAGCTAAAGTTTGGACTATTACCACCACTAGTAATGTTGATGCTTCACATGTTGCTAAACCTCCTACTATCAATGATAAAATAATTGGTGTTGGCAATGTTTCTACTCCCAATGCAAAGCGTGCAAAACTGCCTAAAACTGCTAAAACTGCTGAAACTGTTTGTGATAAAACTGCTGAAATTTTTCAAAATATTGGGGACAATGATCCCATTGCTGTAGATCATAATGGTTTAGATTTTGATGATTGTCATATCTCTGAAGTTATTAAGTTCTTACAAAAACTTGCTAGAAGTCCTAATGCTAGTGCTATAAATTTGGCCTTCACAAAACATATTACAAATGCTCTTATAAAAGCTAGAGAAGAGAAATTAAAACTTGAAACTTCTATTCCTATAAAGTTGGAAGATGGTTGGGAGCCCATCATTAAGATGAAGGTCAACGATTTTGATTGTAATGCTTTATGTGATCTTGGTGCAAGTATTTCTGTTATGCCTAAGAAACTCTATAATATGCTTGACTTGCCACCATTGAAAAATTGTTATTTGGATGTTAATCTTGCTGATAATTCTACAAAGAAACCTTTGGGGAGGATTGATAATGTTCACATTATGGTTAACAATAACCTTGTCCCCGTTGATTTTGTTGTCTTGGATATTGAATGCAATGCATCTTGTACCATTATTTTGGGAAGACCTTTTCTTCGAACTGTTGGTGCTATTATTGATATGAAGGAAGGGAATATTAAGTATCAATTTCCTCTCAAGAAAGGTATGGAACACTTCCCTAGAAAGAGAATGAAGTTACCTTTTGATTCTATTATTAGAACAAATTATGATGTTGATGCTTCTTCTCTTGATATTACTTGATTCACACTTTCTGCGCCTAGCTGAAAGGCGTTAAAGAAAAGCGCTTATGGGAGACAACCCATTATTTTACTTCTGCACTTTTGTTTTATAATTGAGTCTTGGAAGTTGTTACTACTGTAGCAACCTCTCCTTATCTTTACTTTATTGCATTGTTGTGCCAAGTAAAGTCTTTGATAGTAAGGTTGATACTAGATTTGGATTACTGCGTAGAAACAGATTTCTAGCTGTCACGAATTTGAATAGGCCTCTCTGTAGGTAACTCAGAAAAATCTGCCAATTTTTGTGTGTGATCCTCAGATATGTACGCAACTTTCATTCAATTTGAGCTTTTTCATCTGAGCAAGTTAAGTGCCCCTAAAAAATTCGTCTTTACGGATTGTTCTGTTTTGACAGATTCTGCCTTTTATTTCGCATTGCCTCTTTTGCTATGTTGAATGGATTTCTTTGTTCCATTAACTTTCAGTAGCTTTGGGCAATGTCCAGAAGTGTTAAGAATGATTATGTCACCTCTGAATATGTGAATTTTTGATTATGCACTAACCCTCTAATGAGTTTGTTTTGAGTTTGGTGTGGAGGAAGTTTTCAAGGATCAAGAGAGGAGGATGATACAATATGATCAAGAAGAGTGAAAAGTCTAAGCTTGGGGATGCCCCGTGGTTCATCCCTGCATATCTCAAGAAGACTCAAGCATCTAAGCTTGGGGATGCCCAAGGCATCCCCTTCTTCATCGACAACTTATCAGGTCACCTCTAGTGAAACTATATTTTTATTCCGTCACATCTTATGTGCTTTACTTGGAGCGTCTATTTGCTTTTGTTTTTGTTTTTGTTTGAATAAAATCGGATCCTAGCATTCTTTGTGTGGGAGAAAGACACGCTCCGCTGTTTCGTATGAACACTGGTGTTCTTAGCGTTACTTTTAATGTTCATGGCGAAGGTTGAAACCGCTTCGTTCATTGCTATATGGTTGGAAACAGAAAATGCTTCATGTGGTAATTGGTATATTGTCTTGAATAATTTGATACTTGGCAATTGTTTTCCTCAATAGATCATGTTTAAGCTCTTGCATCATGTACTTTGTACCTATTAATGAAGAACTACCATAGAGCTTGTTGAAATTTGGTTTGCATGATTGATCTCTCTAAAGTCTAGATATTTTCCGGTGAAGTGTTTGAACAACAAGGAAGACAGTGTAGAGTCTTATAATGCTTGCAATATGTTCTTATGTAAGTTTTGATGTACCGGTTCATACTTGTGTTTGCTTCAAACAACCTTGCTAGCCAAAGCCTTGTACTGAGAGGGATTACTTCTCGTGCATCCAAATCCTTGAGCCAAAACCTATGCCATTTGTGTCCACCATACCTACCTACTATGTGGTATTTCTCTGCCATTCCAAAGTAAATTACTTGAGTGCTACCTTTAAAATTTCATTCCTTGTCTTTGCAATATATAGCTCATGGGAAAATAGCTTAAAAACTATTGTGGTAAAGAATATGTAGCTTATGTATCTTATTTCTTATAAGTTGCTTGTTGAGCGGTAACCATGTTTCGGGGACGCCACCAACTGTTACACCTTTGTTGAATATCATGTGAGTTGCTATGCATGTTCGTCTTGTCTGAAGTAAGGGCGATTTATCATGATTAAATGGTTTGAGTATGCATATTGTTAGAGAAGAACATTGGGCCGCCAACTAAAGCCATGAATCATGGTGGAAGTTTTAGTTTGGACACTAATCCTCAATCTCTTATGAGAATATTATCTGTTGTTGAATGCTTATGCATTAAAGAGGAGTCCATTATCTGTTTTCTATGTTGTCCCGGTATGGATGTCCTTAGTTGAGATCTATCAAAAACGAGAAATCAAATGCGATCTATCTCCTTGGACCTTTGTACAGGCGGCATAGAGGTACCCCTTTGTGACACTTGGTTAAAACATATGTTATGCAATGATAATCCATGTAAATCCAAGCTAATTAGGACAAGGTGCGAGCACTATTGGTATTCTATGCATGAGGCTTGCAACTTATAGGATGTCTTATGCATAACACATATGAATTATTACTACCATTGACAAAATTGTTTCTATGTTTTCAAAATAAAAGCTCTAGCACAAAAATAGTAATCCATGCTTCCCTCTCGCGAAGGGCCATTCTTTTACTTTATGTTGAGTCGGTTTACCTACTTCTTTCTATCTTAGAAGCAAACACTTGTGTCAACTGTGTGCATTGATTCCTACATACTTGCTTATTTGCATTCATCATATTACTTTGTGTTGACAATTATCCATGAGATATACATGTTGAAGTTGAAAGCAAGCTGCTGAAACTTATATCTTCCTTTGTGTTGCTTCAAAACTTTCTACTAAGAATTTATTGCTTTATGAGTTAACTCCTATGCAAGACTTATTGATGCTTGTCTTGAAAGTACTATTCATGAAAAGTCTTTGCTATATGATCAGTTGTTTAGTCATTGTCTTTACCATTGCTTCGAATCACTTCATTCATCTCATATGCTTTACAATAGTATTGATCAAGATTATGATAGCATGTCACTTCAGAAATTATCCTTGTTATCGTTTACCTACTCGAGGGCGAGTAGGAACTAAGCTTGGGGATGCTTGATACGACTCAAACGTATCCATAATTTCTTATGTTCCGTGCTAGTTTTATGACAATACTCACATGTTTTATACACACTTTACATCATTTATACGCATTTTCCGGCACTAACCTATTAACGAGATGCCAAAGCGCCAGTTCTGTTTTGTGCTGTTTTTGGTTTCAGAAATCCTACACAGGAAATATTCTCGGAATTGGACGAAATTAACGCCCAGGGTCTTATTTTTCCACGGAGCTTCCAGAAGACCGAAGGGGATACGAAGTGGGGCCACGAGGTGGCCACACCACAAGGCGGCGTGGCCAAGGAGGGGCCCGCGCCGGCCTATGGGGTGGGCCCCTCGAGCGCCCCCCGACTCTGCCCTTCGGCCTACTTAAACTCTCCGTCGCGAAAACCCTATTACCGAGAGCCACGATATGGAAAAAGTTCCAGAGACGCCGCCGCCGCCAATCCCATCTCGGGGGATTCAGGAGATCGCCTCAGGCACCCTGCCGGAGAGGGGAATCATCACCGGAGGGCTCTACATCACCATGCCCGCCTCCGGATTGATGCGTGAGTAGTTCATCCTTGGACTATGGGTCCATAGCAGTAGCTAGATGGTTGTCTTCTCCTCATTGTGCTATCATGTTAGATCTTGTGAGCTGCCTATCATGATCAAGATCATCTATTTGTAATGCTACATGTTGTGTTTGTTCGGATCCGATGAATATTGAATACAATGTCAAGTTGATTATCAATCTATCATATATGTGTTGTTTATGTTCTTGCATGCTCTCCGTTGCTAGTAGAGGCTCTGGCCAAGTTGATACTTGTAACTCCAAGAGGGAGTATTTATGCTCGATAGTGGGTTCATGCCTCCATTGAATCTGGGACAATGACAAAAAGTTCTAAGGTTGTGGATGTGCTGTTGCCACTAGGGATAAAACATCAATGCTTTGTCTAAGGATATTTGTGTTGATTACATTACGCACCATACTTAATGCAATTGTCTGTTGTTTGCAACTTAATACTGGAAGGGGTGCGGATGCTAACCCGAAGGTGGACTTTTAGGCATAGATGCATGCTTGATAGCGGTCTATGTACTTTGTCGTAATGCCCCGATTAAATCTCATAGTAATCATCATGATATGTATGCATCTCTATTTGTCAATTGCCCAACTGTAATTTGTTCACCCAACATGCTATTTATCTCATGGGAGAGACACCACTAGTGAACTGTGGACCCCGGTCCATTCTTTTACATCTGAAATACAATCAACTGCAATCTCTGTTCTCTGTTGTTTTCTACAAGCAAACATCATTCTCCACACCATACGTTTAATCCTTTCTTTTCAGCAAGCCGGTGAGATTGACAACCTCACTGTTAAGTTGGGGCAAAGTATTGTGATTATGTTGTGCAGGTTCCACGTTGGCGCCGGAATCCCTGGTGTTGCGCCGCACTACACTCCTCTGCCAACAACCTTCACGTGGCCTTCATCTCCTACTGGTTCGATAACCTTGGTTTCTTACTGAGGGAAAAATTGCTGCTGTACGCATCACACCTTCCTCTTGGGGTTCCCAACGGACGTGTGCTTCACGCGTTATCAATCCTACTCGTGATTTATGACGTTGACCTGATGTACTTTTGGGTCAATAGCCTCGCCTTTGAAGATGATCATGTCTTTGAGTCTCTACGCAAGTCTTCGACTTCCCTAGACACTTGGGGGCTACTGACACGGGCATACCTTTCGGATACCCATTATTACCATACCCAGCTCGGCCCAATATGGAGAAGGCCCAAGAAGGCAACCCGAAGAAGTAGTCGACTAGGGCTCTTGTAAAACCCTAGGCTGGTTGTATATATAAAGCTAGTCAGGGCACCCGATAGAGGGGGAGAGAGATAGACAACATAGCAATATAGAGGAGATAGACAACATAGTTCCGCCTACGGTGGCCCCTTGTAAACATACTTATGATCATATACTAGATTGCTAGCAGCACGTAGGGATCCTCCGGCGAGGGGACCCGAAGCTGGGTATATCGTGTGCCCAATCTCGCTCCCGGAATCTCCATCGTCGCTCTTTCCCGAAACACAAGTCTACAATCTGTAGGCATTGGCGAGATGATCCCTCGTCACTTGTCTACAAATTCCATTGCTTAATGGTTTCAAGTACATTAGAACATCACCACAAAAAACGAAAGAAAGAGTACATTAGAAAAAATTCGGCAGAACCCAATCCACCCAAGCTATCTACAAATATTTCCTCCGTCCATTATTACAATGCCAAATCGTTTTTCGTGTGAAATTTTGACTAATGATTAAGTCAAGCAAATGTATGTTATATGTCATCCAAAAATAAACCCATTGGAAAGTTCATTGAAATTGAAATGTGCATCTGTTGATATAGTTTTGAATGACATGTAACTAATATTTTGGTGAGCCAATTATTAGTAAATATTTTCCTTAAAAAACAAAGTGGGCTTGTATTCTAGAACGACCTTTGCAGAAAGAGATTGCACCCTGCCCCCTCCCCCTCCATGAACCACAACCCCACTAGACCTAAATATTTCACCTCCTGGCCTACTTTTAACATCAGAAGAACTACCAACGAGCATTTTTGCTCGTGCACTTTCGGCCTCTTTGGAAATTAAACAGGGTGATCCTATGATTCACCAAAAAAAAACATGAAGATTCTACATATAAGTTGTTTTATTTCTTTTGTATTCTCTGGTTGACATTTTCTAAAACTGTGAATACCAAATGTGAGAAACCATGTTCACTGCATATCTACATGGAGCAGAGTATTTTGAAAATTTCATAAACTTGATTTTAAATTTAAAAAAAATCTAAAAAAATCCATGATTTATTCTATCAACTTGCAAGGTGGTAGAGCGAAAGAGCTAGTATAGCCTGCAAAAAAAAGATAAACCTATCGTGTAAACGTGCAGTGTTTTGAACCATATATATCTGAAAAATGATGTTTAGCAGAAAGTTTCAACACATAGTTGTTGCCGCAGTGGCATTGCACCCAGTTTATAACAAGGTAAAATTAAATGGACGGGATCGAAAAAAGGCAAGTATCCTGCAATATCATGGGTAAAAAAATTCAAGATATCTCAAGTTTCTTGCGCAGAGAGGCTGACATCAGGGACCCATCAGCCAGTAGCATCCCTCAACGTTTAAAGCTAAAATCAAACGGAAGGGATCGAAAAAAGGCAAGTATCGACAATATAACGGGTAACAAATAATCGAGATATCATAAGTTTCTTGTACACATAGAAGATGACACGTGGGACCCATCAGCCAGCAGCGCCCTCAACATTGAAAAGTTAAAATCAGATGGAATGGATCGAAAAAGGCAAGTATCCAGTAATATCAATGGTAAAAAATAATCGAGATATCACACATTTCTTGTACATGGAGGCTGACATCTGGGACCCATTAGCTAGCAGTGCCCTGAACGTTTAAAAGGTAAAATCAAACGGAAGGGATCGAAAAAGACAAGTATCCCATAATATCACAGGTAAAAAATAATCGAGATATCACACGTTTCTTGTACATAGAGGCTGACATTAGGGACCCATCATCTTGCCATGTCAACAAGGTGGCAGGGGAACGAAAGAAGAAGTCAAGTAGGCTGAAATCACAGGCTGGTCGCGCACCCGATAGAAAAAATATCTTTGCAAGTTGTTGAATGTGTCTATCCTACTCGGGATTTATGACGTTGACCTGATGTACTTTCGGGTCAATAGCCTCGCCTTTGAAGATGATCATGTCTTTGAGTCTCTACGCAAGTCTTCGACTTCCCTAGACACTCGGGGGCTACTGACATGGGCATACCTTTCGGATACCCATTATTACCATACCCGGCTCGGCCCAATATGGAGAAGGCCCAAGAAGACAACCCGAAGAAGTAGTCGACTAGGACACTTGTAAAACCCTAGGCTGGTTGCATATATAAAGCCAGTCAGGGCACCCGATAGAGGGGGAGATAGATAGACAACATAGCAATATAGAGGAGATAGACAACATAGTTCCGCCTACGGTGGCCTCCTTGTGAACATACTTATGATCATATACTAGATTGTTAGCAGCACGTAGGGATCCTCCGGCGAGGGGACCCGAAGCTGGGTATATCGTGTGCCCAATCTCGCTCCCGGAATCTCCATCGTCGCTCTTTCCCGAAACACAAGTCTACAATCTGTAGGTATTGGCGAGGTGATCCCTCGTCACTTGTCTACAAATTCCATTGCTTACTGGTTTCAAGTACATTAGAACATCACCACAAAAAAAGAAAGAAAGAGTACATTAGAAAAAATTCGGCAGAACCCAATCCACCCAAGCTATCTACAAATATTTCCTCCGTCCATGATTACAATGCCACATCGTTTTTCGTGTGAAATTTTGACTAATGATTTAGTCAAGCAAATGTATGTTATATGTCATCCAAAAATAAACCCATTGGAAAGTTCATTGAAATTGAAATGTGCATCTGTTGATATAGTTTTGAATGACATGTAACTAATATTTTGGTGAGCCAATTATTAGTAAATATTTTTCTTAAAAAACAAAGTGGGCTTGTATTCTAGAACGACCTTTGCACAAAGAGATTGCACCCTGCCCCCTCCCCCTCCATGAACCACAACCCCACTAGACCTAAATATTTCACCTCCTGGCCTACTTTTAACATCAGAAGGACTACCAACGAGCATTTTTGCTCGTGCACTTTCGGCCCCTTTGGAAATTAAACAGGGTGATCCTATGATTCACCAAAAAAAACATAAAGAATCTACATATAAGTTGTTTTATTTCTTTTGTATTCTCTGGTTGACATTTTCTGAAACTATGCATACCAAATGTGAGAAACCATGTTCACTGCATATCTACATGGAGCAGAGTATTTTGAAAATTTCATAAACTTGATTTTAAATTTAAAAAAAATCTTTAAAAATCCATGATTTATTCTATCAACTTGCAAGGTGGTAGAGCGAAAGAGCTAGTATAGCCTGCAAAAAAAGATAAACCTATCGTGTAAATGTGCAGTGTTTTGAACCATATATATCTGAAAAATGATGTTTAGCAGAAAGTTTCAACACATAGTTGTTGCCGCAGTGGCATTGCACCCAGCTTTATAACAAGGTAAAATTAAATGGACGGGATCGAAAAAAGGCAAGTATCCTGCAATATCATGGGTAAAAAAATTCAAGATATCTCAAGTTTCTTGCGCAGAGAGGCTGACATCAGGGACTCATCAGCCAGTAGCATCCCTCAACGTTTAAAGCTAAAATCAAACGGAAGGGATCGAAAAAAGGCAAGTATCCACAATATAACGGGTAACAAATAATCGAGATATCATAAGTTTCTTGTACACATAGAAGATGACATGTGGGACCCATCAGCCAGCAGCGCCCTCAACATTGAAAAGTTAAAATTAGATGGAATGGATCGAAAAAGGCAAGTATCCAGCAATATCAATGGTAAAAAATAATCGAGATATCACACATTTCTTGTACATGGAGGCTGACATCTGGGACCCATTAGCTAACAGTGCCCTGAACGTTTAAAAGGTAAAATCAAACGGAAGGGATCGAAAAAGACAAGTATCCCGTAATATCACAAGTAAAAAATAATCGAGATATCACACGTTTCTTGTATATAGAGGCTGACATTAGGGACCCATCATCTTGCCATGTCAACAAGGTGGCAGGGGAACGAAAGAAGAAGTCAAGTAGGCTGAAATCACAGGTAAAAGTAATCCAAGGAAAGAAACATATATTGTTCGAAGAGGCTGTCATCAGGGACCCATCTGCCAGCAGCCTCCTCAATGCTAACAATTTTGCAGGGGACACTACTAGAAAAATGCCTAGCCGTAAGATCACTACTAGTGGCGCACCATGCTAGTGGTGCACCACTGCTAGGGAGGCGCCATTGGTATTTTTTTCTGATCACCCCCACCAGCAGGCTTACTAGTGGCGCACCATGGCATGGTGTGCCACTGCTATTTGGGATAGCAGTGGCACAAATAGCAGTGGCGCACCATGAGTAGTAAGTATGGGCATGGGTTTGAATACGGGCAGATTTTGGTCACCCTTAGAAATGACGCACCATGGCATGGTGCGCTACTACTATCCAAAATAGCAGTGGCGCACCATGCCATGGTGTGCCATTGCTGAGGGGACCAAAATTATGCCCACCCCCCCCCCGTGGATCACCTTTCCAGTTTTCAAACAAATAAAATAAATTGATAAAAAATCAAAAAATAAAATCCTTCGAGATGTCCAATGTTTATGTCATCTAGTTGTTAGCAAAATTAACAAACATGAATTTCAACATTTTTTTACAAAATAGCGCCATGTATCGGTAAAACGGCTTTTCTGGTTGCATACAACCTCCGATGAAAAAGTTTTTTTATATGAAAATGTATCTACGGAAAATTTTACATCTCATTTCAACAACCTATGGTCGTTTAGCGAATTTTTAGATTCCCAAAAATCAAAAGGAAATAGGAGTTTTTTCAGCTTTTAGATTTTGGTCAAAAATTTCAATTTTTTTTTTTGCAATGGTGCGCCATCTCATGGTGCACCACTACTAGTGTTCCCTCCTTCAAAATTCAAAACCGGCCAGCCACTTACCCCCACTTCTTATCCACCTCCCTACTACCTCCTCCACACATTCTATTCTCCTCCTCCTCCTCTCCTCTCCTCCTTCCTCTCCATCCTTTCCTCCTTCCTTCTACTCATCTTCTCCATCCTCTCCTGCTTCCTCCTCTCCTCCATCCTCTCCTCCTTCCTCCTATCCGGCGACCCTCCCTCCGGCCTCCTTCCTACTCTCCGGCGACCCTCCCTCCTCCCTCCATCCTCCCTTCGGCGACCCTCCTACCTCCGGCCTTGCTCCTACATCCTCTTCTTCCTCCTCTCCACGAACCCTCCTCTCCTCCCTCCTCCCCATGACCCTCCTCTCCGCCCTCCTCCATCCTCACCTCTCCTCCCTCTCTCCTCCATCCTCACCGATGACTAGGTTATGAGCATGAACATGAACGGGACAAATAATTTGGACAAAAAACAAGAAAAATAACAAGCAAGGTTGTCCAATGGGGATAACTCCATCCCACCGATGCCGTCGTCGAATGCAGGCTCAACCTGCAATGCGGTAGCGCAGGTGTCCAAGAGATGCCAACGACGGCAATCAAGGAGCTGTACAATCATGATGATTTCCGGAACGAGGTACGGTACTGGCTATCGGCGTACGACGATAAGGGGGCTGCTCCCGGGAGACAAACCCCATGGGCAGGCTCCCCTACCGACCCCAACCAGCCAGAGAGCAGCCGGCGGCATCCTCGCTTGTCCTCAGCGACCCAACGGGAGCGCCGAGCCTCACGCAAATCCCCAGCCCACTCAACACCTTCTCCCCCGGAGGGAAGCGCACCTAAGCTAGAGGACACGGACATCGAGATGGAGGAACTTACTCCCCCGCCTCATTCCTTGGTGATGGCGAACACGGGAGGGGGGAACGCCGCCCTTTCCCCCTGAATTTCCTTGATGTCCTTTTGCCGGACGCCGCCCTCGTGGGGCTATCCGTCAATAGCACGCTCCCCATCCTCGGGGCGCCAGGTGCCGAGTGGGGCTCCTGGTGCTTCGTCCTTCCTTCAGAGTAAGTTCCCCTCTTGCGTTTCCTCACAATGTGCAGCTCATCTTGCATCCCTCTTACTTTATCCTGCAAAATAGCGATGAGGGCCCACCGGGAACGAAGCGTCCCCATCAAGGACACAACTCCCCCGATGGCGCAACAAAGAGGGCCAGGGATTTCTCTGGTGGTGACAATGGCGGAGAGGTCCTTGGCAAGACTTCCCAGAGGGAGGACTCAAGCCGCGCTCAATCTCCACATGCGGCCCCGCCAGGTACTACCCTGGGAACCCTTTCCCTACTACAAGTGGTCAGATTATCTCAAACATTCTCGCCATCCGTGCAGGTTCCGCTCGATCCCCGGTAGGTGCGATGGCTCCTCCCGAGGGGCCTCGTCGATATTCCCTGGAAGAAGCTCCTCAAACTGAGGTCCTGAGCTTCCCCCTTCCGTCAGTGGACCCGGGTGTGGCCTCCCGGGAGGAGCTCCCGGGTGCCGCCTCCCTGCTGTTGGAGCCAGACTCACTGGCGCTAGTTCTCGAAGAACTTACCTTCCTTGGGGACCCGAGGGCCTTCACCTTGGCCCACCATCAACTGCACGACATGGAGGAACGCGAGTGTCGCATCGTCTAGAGCATACTCCGGGAGCGCGATAACCTCAGACGCCGTGAGGGCCAGATAACTAGCGAGCGCGCCCAGCTAGAGATTGCCCACCGGGCCCACCGTGAGGCCGAGGCTGCCTCCATTGAAGCCTTCCATAAGATGCAGCGTTGTCTGCTGGTGATTCTGCAAGGTTCCTGGGGGACGGCCCCATGCACCATGCTAATCAGCCTGCAACAACAACTCTCCTCCCTCCGGGCCAGCCATGCTCAAGAGCTGGTCAGCCTTCATGAGGAGCACCAACGCCAACTGGATGCGCACCTCCAGATCCAGTCCAGTGCTAAGAGCAGGATCAAGGAACAGCATGATCTGGTCCGTTCCTACTAGCTGAAGCTGGCCGAGCAAAGGCATTCCATCGCTGAGGCTGCCCACCGGGAGAAACAAGCAGAGCTTGCCGCCCAGAAGCGCGAGAAGGAGCAGCTGTGTAAGCACCAGAAACTCGAGAGTGACCTCCGAGCCCTCCTCCATGAGCAGACCTCCGATCCCTCCGCCCGGAAGCTAAAGGAAGCCGAGGATGAACTGCTGGAGGCCAAAGGACACCTCGAGAAATCAATGGCGGCAGAGTTCGCCAGCGACAAGCACATCACCGCTCTTAGGCTGGAAGTTTCAGTCGAGAAGACCAAGGTGGACGAAGCCACCAAGCAAGTACTCCAGGCGCTGGTGGAGAAGAGCCAACTGAGTGAGGACCTTGTTCGGGCGGCGGAAGTGATCCAGGATGCTATGGTGGCACTAGGCATTGCCATTCCTGCCATGGGGGAGGAGGGAATTTCCAGCTACCTCCACTTCCTCCAAGAAGCCGCCCCGCACCTTCGAAGGTTTGCAGAGCTGACCAGGGCCCACGTCCGCGACGGGGTTATGAAGGATGCCTATCACATCGCTAACCTAGTTCTTCCTCGAGTCGCATTCATGTCATCGTCTTCTCTGGACCTTCAGCAGGGACAGCGATGAAGCCACCGCCAAAGCCCTGGCCGCTCCATATGTCGAGGAACTCTCGGCAGTGGTGTCGTCCAAGATGTAGCTCCCCTTTTTCTTACTTCTGTTTTCTCCCTTTTCCCCAGTAGTAACTCTTCTTATGTAAGCGCCCAGTGCCACCTTTTGTCCATACCTTGTATCCTACAATTAAAACACATGTTTCCTGATGGAGGTCGCTCTTTTGCACCATATTTTTTTATCCATTTGGCCTTATGTTATCGAATGGGACTTGTCACAAACGCGCCGCCCACCGCCCGGGGCCAGTTGGCCACGATCCAATGCGTTCCTCTCTCGCGGTGACATGCCACATGGTGAGTCTCTCCGTCACGGGATAGCTAGCTCCAAGCGAGGGCTTCCTTGCGCGACTAAGGGAACCCAATGGGAGCTCAACTTACTGTCGAACGCCTTTTTCACATCCCAACCAAACGGAGCAAAAGGGATTCCTCAGAATAGAAAGCAGGGCGGCCCGTCAGGGGAGGGAGAGACAAGCTCCCCTCCCTGGCTGCAGCCTCGGCGTGCCCGGGACCAAGACAGGTGCTGCTCTCCAAGCCGCCTATCTTGATCCAACACAGTTTCCCTGATTAGCATCCTCGGGAACAAGACATGTGCTGCTCTCCAAGTCGCCCGTCTTGATCCAACACACTTTTCTGATTAGCGTGCCCGGGGACGAGACCAGCACCGTTTCAGCTGGCAGCGCGCCTATCTCATCCCAACACACTTTCTATCATGGCATGCGTGGGGACTAGACTAGCGCCGTTTCAGCCGGAAGCGCGCCTATCTTGCCCCGGCATACTCAAAACCGTAGCGTGCCCGGGGATGAGACTAGCACCTTTTCCATCATCAGCATGCCTATCTCGTCCGAACACACTCTTTCTCATAGCGTGCCCAGGAATGAAGCAGGTGCCGTCTCCCTCATCGGCACTCCCGTCTCATCCCAACACACTATCGACTTTTATCCATGTCCCATTGTTCCACTTGTGACTCCCCTCATTGATCAACGAGTCCATCAGCAAGGTGTCCCTCTGGTGCTTCCACTTCAGCGCGAGGATCAGATGCGAGCATTCTCTTTTTTTGGACTTTGTTTGCTTCTTTTATTGACCTAATCTCTCATTTGGCCTCTGTTTGCTTCTTTTCTCGTTTTATCCTATCTCTAGGGTGCTAGGCACACATGGGCCCATGCTTTCTTTTCTTTCTCTTTTTATAAGGGTGCTAGGCGCACTCTGGTGGCGGTACCGCATCCGGTACGGGCACCAGGGGCCTCCCAACCCCCTGCTCGCATCTTATCCTCGTGTTTCTACCGTGGATGGCATCCTCCAACCTTTCTTGGGCAATCAGGAAACACACAAAGGTAGGAACAACTCCTTTATTATCTCCTTCATCATCTTACTCCCTGGTGACTTGCTTCTTGCTTCTCCGTGAATCCATCTCTCGGGGGTCCAGGCTCTCGGGACGAAGGCTTCCCGGGAAACGCTTCCCTCGGGCCCAGCCCCAGGTGGGACTTCATCCGACCGACTTCTTCCCGGCTGCCACTGATCCTCTCATTCCTTCAGGACCTGTCTTAACCTCGCCTCTGGGACGGCGTACGTCCCACAACCAGACTGATGTTAAACCTCTTCCCATGGGGTCCTCCAGCGTTCCTTCGCTCCTGTCCTTCCACATGGCCTCTCCCACTGTCCCGGGTTCATATCTTTCAGCGAAAGCAGCGGCAATGTGCTCGCGTAAGGAGACCCATGAATCAAAGGTCCCTGGTGCCTGATTTGCCAGCCACAATCTTACCATTAGCCTCAATACCATGGGAAAGTAACAAGCCATGAACTCCTCAGTTGCTCCAGCAGCTATCATGACCACCTTGTAGAGCCGTAAAAACTCCCTGGGATCCCCTGCCCCATCGTACTATTCACCGAAGTCCATCTAGAAACAAGGAGACCATCCGGTCAAGCGCTCGGCAACTCTTGCCGTACCCCGGGCACAACTGTCCTTGTTCTGCATAATCCTTACTTCCCGCCTGTTGCTGAGGACACTCGCTCTTCATCCATGCATCCCCCGTAGGTGGGTGGCCGTGACCCCCCTGCCACGTCAACGGGTGAGCGCTCCTGCTAGGGCCGCACCAGACCACACTGCTCCGCCTGAGCCGCCCGTGGCCTTGGGCGAGGCGGCAGCCGTGTGGTCCAGGCCATGACCGCAGCAGGAGGTTATGTAACCGCAGGTTGTATGGACTTCAGCTCGACCTTCTTTGGTTGATGTTCCTGAGCCTCAGCGGCGGGAGTTCCTGAAATGAAATCAATCAAGATTTCGATGGTGGCGCTCCACTCATCGTACATCGCATATTCCTTCAATGGAGGGAACTGAAGCATGCCACACATCATGGCTCAGGCCTCACGGTGCGCTCACGACAGGCTAGTACACCGGGGCGCAGAGCCCCCAGTGACCTGGGCCCATCCGTGCCCCCCCAGACCCAGTCGAGGGCCTGGCGGGAACGACCGGCGCCCATCCTTCTCTGGACTGCGTCCTCGCTCCCGCACCGATCTGTGGGACAAAGTGCCGCTCCACTCCCGCCGGTGGAGGCTCAGGCGGAGGGGGAGGCAACTTCCACTCTGGGGGTAGCAACGTCGGCGGTTGCTCCTGGTGACACTGCCCTGCCGTGTCCTTCCCTTGGAAAGTGCGCGTCTTAGCCGGCGCCCCCTCCCCTGGGGGAGCAGCCAGCGAGCGCGCGCACATCCCTCAGGACACTCTGGCCACTAGCCTTCCGCTTTCTGGCCATACCTACAAAGAATGCTGATCCCGATACTATGTGGGCGCCCCCTACCTGGCACGCTAGATGTCGCGTCCTTGGATGGCAGACACCGAAGGTTTGCACCCCCTTTTTGTTCAGCTAGAGGGCACTGGCCACAACAAAACGGAATCGAGCACGACATAGAGACACAGGTTTTTTACCCAGGTTCAGGGCGCAAGATGCGAAACCCATACGTCCTGCTTGTCTAATGTCCTTGATGATGAACATCTTACACATGGAGCTAAGAGTCCCTCTTCCAACGCTTCCGATACAGCTTTTTCTCCTCCTTCCCCCAAGCCTAGATCTCTCTACAACACAAAGCCCTTCTTATATACTACAGGGCTATGGTACAAAGGTGTAGTGCATGTGGCATAGGTGTCGTGCGTCCTGGGTGCGAGCTGGGCGGTGCGGCAGGTCTACAGGCGTGGAACAGCGGCACCCAGCCTCACTATGCCTGTGACTTGACCGCTCGAGCCTAGGCTCATCAACGCAGCCTGGGCAGGAAGCCATCATCAAGTGTCCGCCATGCACCTCTGGGTGGAGCAGGCCTACCCCGGCTGGGGTCGCCCGTCCCGGCAGGCTCCTTCTGCCGGGGGTTGGTCCTATAGACCGGGCTCCCGGGACTCTCCCCGGCGGGGCTCGCCACCAACCGGGAGGAAGCTGCCCCGGAAGCGGTTTAACGTTTGGCAGGGATCGAATCCTACAAGGTGAAAATCTTGCGGGTCTCGATGCTCCGGTGGGCCTTCGTCTTGTTCATCCCTCGGGCCGAGCCCATTGGGGGAGTCTTTAGGTCTTCTGTAGGGATTACCAAGGTGGGCCAGCATGGTCGGCGCAGTGAGGACCCTGGTTCCCACTACGCCGACACTCCCTGATGGTGTTGGTCCTGCAAAGGGCATCGCATTCATGCGCTTCGAAAGAATGGCTTGGCTCCACGGCAGGCACCACCCGAAGTTCGGTCGGATTAGGTGGCTGCACCGGCCAGGAAGGGGAAATCACCTGCTGGGAAAGAAATCCATGCGGCATGCACGGGCGGAACAACAGGCCAGTGCCGAGCGGGCGGCGCATGCGGGGTTGCGCGGGAGCTCCCTGCCTCTGCATCAATCGGTTCTCACGGGAAGCAACTGGCAAGGGGCTCCACGTCCAGCGCCGCCGCCGCGGGCTGAACAACCGGCCAGTGCAGAGCGGGCGGTTTATGCCTTGGCGCGTGATTGTCGAAGCGACGGTGGCGCTGATGCTACGCTTCCTCGTCGGTGGGAGGACTATGCGTGCCGCGACCAGAAACAAATCGGAAGGCCATAGCTATGTCTATTGGTCCCTGAAGCTGGAGAGGTTAGGATTTCGGAGGAGCCGAGTGGATGAAGTTGTTGCTGAAAATAAGAATGAATATCTCGGGTTCATTACCACGTGTGGTCAAGGCAGGGAAAAGTTGGTCAATGCCTCGGAAGTCGGAATCTCTTTGGCCGCACTAAGGGAATAAATGTTACCACTATTCCCTCCGGTAGCCACCCCAATTTCCACCTAGTGGTTAATTACCTTGCGGTTCCTCTCCCTGTTCCCTATCCCTCCCCTCGCCTCCTTCTTGCATCGTAGTGCATCTTGTTTTGGTAGCCGCTTCACAAAAATCACAAACATTTGGCCGATTGTGTGCACTAATAAAATATATAATCTATTGTATGTGAATAAACGTTTAAGACACTAGCTCGCAAAGATGTTTCCCACATGTATAAGGTGAATTTTTTCCATAAGCTGGGTTCCACTTATCTTGTGAAGTCCGCCACTATGTATAAAGTGAACCTTAGCATTAAGATGGGACCCACATATGCTATTGGTGTACCCTCATGCATGAGAGAGGAAGGAGAGATAAATTACTTTCTGTTCTGTGTGGACAATCCACAAGCTTGTAGGTCACCCATAAGAAATTTTCCTTGTGGATAACCTCCACTGTATATAGACAACCTTATCGACTACTTTTTCCTTGTGGATATGTCTTGTTGACAACATATTGGACAATGCTCTTAGCCTTTTGCACCATGAACACTATGCACAGAACTCAAAACACACTTCTCCATCATTCTAGAATCTTCTATGCTTAAAATATTCCTACTTTCTTTTTTAATAGAACTGCCATTGTTTTTTAAATATAATCTTGTGCTGAGACTATATATTTATAAACAGTCATTTATATTTCGCATACGGAGGTCAAAGCGGGGTACTTAATTATAAGAGACATCATTCAACTAATATGTTGTACTTTAATTATCTAAGCTCTCATGTGCAATGCACGTGTAACTTACTAGTAGAGGAAAGTAGTTCAAGACGCAGTCCCATCATGTCAGTGCAATTGTTTTTTCTTTAACGAAGGAAGGAGCTAGAAGGTCCTAGGTGGTGCTATCAGTCATAACATTGGTGTGGGCACAGGATGCAACAGACAACTAGAAACAACGAAATTACCAGTCTCTAAATTATGCAGGATGGATCCTATAAACATATCATAGAAAAACCGATCAGGCCCTTCAACCTCCATTGCACTAATATAATGGAAAATCATTCTTGTACCCAGTCATGCCAGTTCAATTTGAATGGACGGTAGAGATTCATTTATTTTTAGAAATAATGTTGTGGCAAGATTCACATATGTTTCGTAATTATTGTGGTGGTGATTATCAATAAGATTGCAATCTTTTTGCAACCAAAATTGTCACATCGGTAGAAAGCCACTCATACACAATACCTTTTTTTGCGAGAAAATGCATAATATCTTTTGTTGTGTAGCATTTTTTTAGAGAAATTTGTATCAACTCAAATTTGGTCATGCATGCATGCTGCAAATCATCCTAAATATTGTATTCCTATACAAGCATAAAATCAGCCAAAAGTCGAAAACAAATTCCCATATACCTACAATTCAAGATAAATCCACCAATCATTCGTACACATGGTTGTTGAAATTCTAAAGTTGTGTTCATGCAGAATGGATGGTGGTGTCTTTGCTAGGTACTTTCCCAAGTACAGTGAGTGTGTGAGAGGAGAACACCTAGCACTAAATCTTCCCTTTTTAACAGAACCCTAACAACAAGTCGATTTTTCATGAAAAGACTTCGTGCGCATGTACCATGTGAAGATGTACACATGAATTTTTTGTTTCTATTTTTTTTTATATTTCACAATGTATCAAAACTGCATTTCAAAATAAAAGAGAGCATGTATATATATATGCACCCAAGAACCAAAACATCACTCGCGACAGTGTGCACCTTGAATTGTTTTTGGCATCGCTTCACAAAAACATACACATTTTTCCTTCTGTGCGCACTAACAAAATGCAAATTCATTTTTATGCGTTTTTGGTTCAAACTCTAGTTAGTAAAGTAGTTTGCCATGACGAGATGCACACCTTTGCAAAAATGGTGGGTCATGATGACTAAATTTGCTATGCATTTTGCCTGCCATATATGCTCCATTTTGGGTAGAAAGCCAAGAAAACTCGTACACTATACCAAACAGTGTGATGATTTAATTGACCCATACTCAAAAAATAAATTCATATATAGGTGCAAATCGAGATAAATCCTCGGACCTACGAACCGCCCATCCTATGTTTACTACTTGTGAAAATTCAAATGGTGCATGGTAGTGTGCACCTTGTTTCTCATAGCCCCTTACAAAAAACACCCATTTTGCCCTCTACGTGTTCTAATAAAAAATAGGAAATCGTTTATGCGTAAAAGTTTGAAACACAAATCGCAATGTAATTTGACATGAAGACGAGATGCACACTCTCCCAAAAATAGGGTCATGATGACTAAATCAAGGATGCTTAGGATTTTACATGCCACATGCAGCTCATACACGCTAACAAATAGAATAATATTGTGAATGGTTTTTTTCTTAAACCTTAATATATATGACTAGGTTGGTATTTTTACTATAGCAAATTACAGTACATCGCATAGCTAGGATGTATCAACTTTGCAAGCTTTCCATTTTTTGATATTTTTTTAATTTCCATCAGTTGGTTTCGAATTTGCTTCGAATTGGTTAGACATGTAATTCGTACTAGGTGGATACAAAGTTCATGCATGTTTGGTCATTATTATTTTTACAAATCCTTACAAGGAACATCAAAGTATTTTCTTCCATAATTTATGACATGCAATTCGGTACAAGAGTTTGAGTTAGATCATCAAAGCTTAAAAATAAATCCATGTAAAGCTGCAAATCGAGATAATTTTTTCCTACCTAGGAACTAGCCACCCTAACAAGGTCTACTCTTTCCGAAAATTAAAACGGTGGTATAGTGCGCACCTTGTTTTTGCTATCCCCTCAGTCACACCGCTCCACACCCCTTTGGTTGTGCTAGATGAAAAACACGTGAATTGGTATGAATAATCATGTGTTGAAGAATCAAAGGAGCCACAGAGAATTGAATCCCACAAAATTACTATGAATTTCCTTCGAACCAAACAAGCCCTACAAGATTCCTATGGAATATGATCCAATGAATCAAATGGCTTCCGTTGGAATATTTCCTTAGGATCTCAATCTTATAGAAACTCTATGATCCAGTTTATGTAAAAATTGCATTGGTATAAGTTCTCCCCATATTTTTTTGAAGGTTCTTCATGAAAGGAAAAAAGAATCCATTCCTGGCACTAATAAAATGGAAATGGTTCTACTAAGACTAGAATAAATGGAGAAATGAAACAAAGAACCAGAAGATTGAGAAGAGACGAGCAGAGAGAATAAAAATGATTGCAGCGAGAGAGTAGTGTATTTTTTAGAGAGAGCAGTCAGGAGTTGAATTCACCTGGATGTCCGCAAGTGGCGATACAGAGGGAATTGCAACTTCCACCATGTACTGCTCCATGTGTTGCACAAACCACCACTTGGACGAAATGTTTGCATTTTCCACCATGTGGTGGTCTAATCTGTTGCAGATTTCACCACTTAGTCTTCTAATCAGCTATTTAGTCACGCTAATAGCAAAATCGACAAGTGGGTTCCGCATGTCAATGCTCCAATTAATCTTAAAACAAATTAAAATTTCAAAATTCATAAATTTTTTATTTGGCTATTTTTAAAAATATTTATTTCTTTAATTCCACAAATATTGTGCATTTTTTATTTTTTTCAAAAAATATTATGGCGTCGGTTTCGGAAATCCTGAAAAGGTCTGGTCGGGGTACGGGAACCCGAAAGGTGGCCAACATCATGGTTGAAAGCGGCAAGAAACCCGTCGGGGTGGACGAACCCAAAAAAGCCTGGTCAGCCTACACCTGGTAGGGGTAGGGAATCTCGAAGAGGCCATTCGGGTTAGCTTGCCCCATTAAGCGAGATTTGGCTGGCAATAAATTGCCCCACTCCCATTCTTCTTCCTCTTCTCTCATTTCTCTCGTGCTCTCTTTATTTGCTCCCATTTTCTCTTTGCTTGCCAGGCGACAGCCTGGTCAGTGTAGGGAATCTCGAGGAGGCCTATTGTATATGTTCGGATCCGGTTGGTTGAGTGATCATGATCGTGACATCCAGCCTGAAAGGTACTAGTCGGGCAAGGCCAGCGTGACACCACAGTATATTTGAAATATTAAAAAACAAGTAATATTTGTGAAATTTAAATAATAGCTACTACTTATGTAATTTTTTCGGCCAGATTCTTATCGGGGTAGGTTAACCCGAATGGCTTCCTCAAGATTTCCTACCCCTACCAGGTTGTAGGCTAACCATGCTTTTCCGGGTTCGTCCACCCCGACGGGTTCCTTGCCGCTTTCGACCACGCTGTCGGACACCTTTCATGTTCCCGTACCCCGACCAGTCCTTTTCAGGATTCCCGAACCCGACGCCATAATATTTTTTGAAAAAATTCAAAACCGCACAATATTTGTGGAAATAAAGAAATAACTATTTTAAAAAAATAGCCAAATAAAAAAATTATGAATTTTTGAAATTTAGTTTTTTAAACATTAATTGGAGCATTGACATGTGGAACCCACTTGTCGATTTTGCTATCAACATGACTAAATAACTGATTAGATGACTAAGTGGTGAAATTTGCAACATATTAGATGACCATATGGTGGAAACTGCAAAAAAATTGTCAAAGTGGTGGTTTGTGCAACATATGGAGCAGTACATGGTGGAAGCTGCAATTCCCTCGGCGGTACAAGATGAATGTGCACTCCCATGGTAACGTTCGCTTATCATGATGATGGCAAGGATCTTTTCTCTGCTCAAACTGTCCAGAGCTGATTTGACAAGACAAAATACAACTCCACGGCGTGCAAGGACAGCTATACACTACAATAGCTTCTTCTCGGGTCACACGCATTCACGACAGGTGCAGTAACTGCAGCAGAGACAAGAGAGAAGGCACGCTCATAGTATATTCATTTCAATTCACATTGTTTTTTCCTTGCCTATCTGTCTTCTTCACCTCCATCGTCTCGGACAACCCCGCCTATGCTAGCAGCCCCTGCACCACCGCCACCATGCCTTTTTCGGGTCATCTCGAGTTACCTATTTGATATGAACTACTCATTACTAGTAGTAGACTTTTATCCATATCGCTCTACCAGCTGCCACTCGCTCTGTCCTCCAATAACTCTATCATACCCAAACACCAGCGTCCCATTCTGACATCCCCACACCCACTGTTGGAGATATGCCCAAGAGGCAATAATAAAATGGTTATTATAATATATCTTTGTGTTTATGATAATGTTTGCATACCATGCTATAATTGTATTAACCGAAACATTGATACATGTGTGTTATGTAAACAACAAGGAGTCCCTAGTAAGCCTCTTGTATAACTAGCTTGTTGATTAATGGATGATCATGGTTTCGTGATCATGAACATTGGATGTTATTAATAACAAGGTTATGTCATTAGGTGAATGATATAATGGACACACACCCAAATGAGCGTAGCATAAGATCAAGTCATTAAGTTCATTTTGCTATAAGCTTTCGATACATAGTTGCCTTAGTCCTTCGACCATGAGATCATGTAAATCACTTACACCGGAAGGGTACTTTGATTACATCAAACGTCATTGCGTAAATGGGTGACAATAAAGGTGGGATTAAGTATTTGGAAAGTGTGAGTTGAGGCATATGGATCAATAGTGGGATTTGTCCATCCACGATGACGGATAGATATACTCTCGGGCCCTCTCGGTGGGATGTCATCCGATTAGCTTGCAAGCATATGAATGGTTCATAAGAGATCACATACCACGGTACGAGTAAAGAGTACTTGTCGGTAACGAGGTTGAACAAGGTATGGAGATACCGATGATCGAACCTCGGACAAGTAAAATATCGCGTGACAAAGGGAATCGGCATCGTATGTAAATGGTTCAATCGATCACTAAGTCATCGTTGAATATGTGGGAGCCATTATGGATCTCCGGATCCCGCTATTGGTTATTGCTCGGAGAGGAGTCTCGACCATGTCTGCATAGTTTGCGAACCGTAGGGTGACGCGCTTAAGGTTCGATGTCGCATAAATAGATTCGGAATATGAGTTGGAGTCCGAAGTTTTTGTTCGGAGTCTCGGATGGGATCCGGGACATCACGAGGAGGTCCGGAATGGTTCGGAGAATAAGATTCATATATGGGAAGTCAATTTCCGGGGTTCGGGAAAAAGTCCGGTGTTTTGACCGGAGCTTCTAGAAGGTTCTAGAGGGCCACCGAGTGGGCCCACCACCCCGGGAGAGGCCACATAGGCGCCACATGGCATAGTGGGTCCTACCCACCATGACATGTGGGCCTAGGCCGACCCCTTAGAGATAAGATCTATCTCTAGTTTAAATGGTTTAAATCTAGAGATAAGATCTATCTCCTAAAATAAATGGTTTAAATTAGGAGATAAGGGGAAAACTTGGGGGGAGTTTGCCCCCCCATGTGGCCGGCCAAAGGGGTAGGTGGGCCCTAGGGAAACCCTAGGCCGACCCCCACCTATATAAAGAGGGGAGGGGTGGCCGGCCAAGGCACCCCATCCGAAACCCCGGCCGCCCCCTCTCTTCCTCCTCCATATCTTTGCGCGAGCTTAGGCGAAGCCCTGCGGCAATTCTTCTCCACCACCACCACCACGCCGTCGTGCTTGCTGGGATTCCGTGGAGATCTACCACACCTCCGCTGCCCGCTGGAACGGGGAGAGGAAGGGCTTCATCGACACCGTACGCGCGGCCAGAGTACGGAAGTGCTGCCGGATTGCAGCATCGGGGATGATCGTCTACATCAACAACGAGATCCGATCTCGTAGGCTTTGGAAATCATCAAGGGTTAGTATCTTATCAATCTCGTTGCTTCGATCTTGTAGATTAGATCTTGGGTGTTCCATAGATTAGATCTTGGATTTATTCGTCTTGCGGTAGGAAAATTTTTGTTTTCTATGCTACGAACCCCATCAGTGGTATCAGAGCCATGTCTATGCATAGATCTGTTGCACGAGTAGAACACAATGGTTTTGTGGGCGTTGATGCTTTTGTTGCTTTAGTTTGTGCACTTTGCTTCTTGCGGGATGGTGGGATGAAGCGGCCCGGGCTAACTTTACATGACCGCGTCTCATGAGACTTGCTCCACGCTTGACATGCAACTTGTATTGCATAAGTGGCTTTGCGGGTGTCTGTCTCTCCCACCATAGTGAAGATTGTAATTTGCACTTCTATTGTCAACACTAGTATCACCGTTGTGGTTCATGTTCGTAGGTAGATTGGATCTTACTCAAAAACCCTAAACCACGTAAAATATGCAAACCAAATTAGAGGCGTCTAACTTGTTTTTGCAGGGTTTGGTGATGTGATATGGCCATGATGTGATGATGATTATATTTGATGTATGAGATGTTCATTATTGTACTATGGCAACCGGCATGAGCCTAATGGTTGTCTTTAAATTTGTTAAGACCTGCGTGTCTATTCATCATGTAATAGCGTTATTTCAAGTAGTTGTTATAGTAGCTATAAGTGATGGACAACCATGAAGCGGCGCCACGGACCTTGGTGCAATGCTGGTGATGATGGAGATCATGATAATGTGCTTGGAGATGGAGATCAAAAGCACAAGAAGAAAGGCCATATCATATCACATATTATGAATTGCATGTGATGTTAATCCTTTATGCATCTTATCTTGCTTAGATCGCGACGGTAGCATTATAAGATGATCCCTCTCACTAAATATCAAGATAATAAAGTGTTCATCCTTAGTATGCACCGTTGCTAAGACTTGTCGTTTCGAAGCATCTCGTGATGATCGGGTGTGATAGACTCTACATGTGCATACAACGGGTGCAAGCCAGATTTGCACACGCGGATACTAAGGTTGCCTTGACGAGCCTAGCATGTACAGACATGGTCTCGGAACACGGGATACCGAAAGGTAGAGCATGAGTCATATGAATGATATGATGAACACTTTGAGTGTTCGCCTTTGAATCTACATCTTTTCTCGTGATGATCGGACTTGGTGTAGTGGATTTGGTTCGTGTAATCACTAAGACAATGCGAGGGATGTTGTTTTGAGTGGGAGTTCACCTAGTTAATTGAAGAATTAAAAATGAACTCAAATTATCATGAACATAGTCAGAATAGTATTTTGAATTAAATTTGTAGAATTGGCATCCGTTTTCTACCATACGCTAGTCTTGTAATTGAGATAGAAATACTGTTAAGTCTGACAAGTAACTTTACGGACTGGTACCGTATTGTTAAAGAATCAAGATATGATTAAGTCCTAATGCAAACTTTTGGTAAAACTCACATTGATGATTCAAAGAGCAATGGTTTCAATTAGTACCTTAAATCATCTTGTCTCCGTGAAACTTGAAGTTCAAATCCGTTTGAAAAGTAAGGAGCTGAAAATTTTGTTTTCAGAAATGAGCAAGGTATGAGATATATGTGATATCTAAGACCTTATTGCAAGATGATAGAATATAATCTAGTGAGACTACATAAACTCATAAGTTTTATGGGAATGTACGAAGGTTGAAGATGCTAGGCATCCCAATCCTCCAACTAATTGGGCACTAACGATATTCGCATATCCATGAAGTGATCGTCCTTAGTATGCACCGTTGCTAAGACTCGTCGCTTCGAAGCATCTCGTGATGATCGGGTGTTATAGATTCTACGTGTGCATACAACGGGTGCAAGCAGATTTGCACATGCGAATACTAAGGTTAAACTTTACGAGCCTAGCATGTACAGACATGGTCTCGGAAAGTCGTCATGATTTGATGGATAAAATTATGAATGAAATTGTTCATTACATTAAAAGGTTACTAATAGTGAAATCTAGAACACTTGTCATGTGATGGTCAACTTCAAGGTAAGAACCTCAAGGTTATTGGTATTTGACCAATGGACCTAGAAGTTATTGAAGGTGAAGTGTTCTCTGGAGAATGAGGAAAGATAAAAGAGAAACTACAAAAGATATTTTGGCGAGAAAGAAAGAAAAGACTAGAAAGTCTAGCTCGGGTGTATATAGATGATATACATGTTATGGATGTATTCCTTGTTTGGTCACACAATGAAATTCTTGGGTAATTGTACCATATTGGTTGGTATGAGGTGTCATACAAGAGAACGCAATACAAGAATACAATGGCCTAAGTGGTCGACAAGGAATATGGTAGAAATGCACGTCTGGAACAAAATAAAGTGTTATTGTGTTCGTCGTTGGCATTTTATCTAGCCCTTCGGATTTTATAATAAAGAACTTTACAATAGTTGTTATGTTCTAGTCAAATGAAAACAATGAGTTGTTCAATTATGACATATTCCATGTACGATGGATAAGTTATTATAAATCTTTATGGTGAAGCACACATGCATAACAACGACGTTAAAATGCCATAAGGCAAATGATATGAATTCCACTCATTAGTGGAACCGCCATTTAGGTCATGTTAGAAAGGAACGCATGAAGGAACTCCATTTGAATGGATTTTTGGAGTCATATGATTTTGAATCATTTGGCGCTTGCAAATCTCTTCTAAAGAGAATGATTTAAATACCGTTCATAGGCCAAGAGTTGAACGGGCAACTAACTTAGTGGAAACATACATGATGATGTATATGGTTCACTGGGCATAGTTGTGTGCGGGAGATTCTTCTACTTCATGAAAACTTCCAACAATGAATTGAGTGTATATATGTGGATATATTTATTCGATAAGGAAGAAGTTTGAAACATTTGAATGGATTCAAATAAATTTCAGCATGAAGTGGAAATCATCGTAATAGAAAAGTCAAATATCTGTGATTGGATCATGGTGGAAATATTTGAATTACGAGTTTTAGCGAACATCTAAGAGAGTTATGAAATTGTTCTACAACTCACGTTTCTTGGAGCATCATAGTGATGATGAAGTATCCAGAGACGTATCCAAACCTGTTGGGTTAATGATGAGATAAAATAAAATGATGCCATTATATTTTGTGGATTATGCTTTAGAGACTACCGCTTTTACACTAAATAGAGCGTCATCATAATCCGTTGAAATGACACCATATGAGTTATGGCATGGGTATAAACCCTAATAGTCCTTTCTTAGATTTTGGTATGCGTAGCATAAGTAAATGAGTTTACAACCAAAATTGGATGAATGTCTTTGTTGGTTATCCCAGAGAATTGATTGGGAATTCTTTCCACTATTAAGTAAAAGACAAAAGTGTTTGTTGATGTTACTTGCTTATTTCCAAGAAATTGTTTTCTAGCGAAGTATTTGAGTGGGAGGACAATGGAACTTGATAAGGTTCATGAACCCGAGCGTGATGATCGAGTAGCACGAAGCATCGGAAATGGTTCAGGAAGCAGCTACGAAGATCATGGCTCCCATGTCTATAAAGTGTTATAGTCATGGAGATCAAAGTACCTATTGAACCTTGTAGATATGGTTTACTTTGTGATCAAATGAATAATTTGTGAACAAAGGATTGATTTTGAACAATGATAAACCAACTACATACAAAGAAGTTATGATGGGCCCTGACTCCGTTAAAATGGCTATGCGCCATGAAATCCGAGATAGGTGAACACTTTTTGAAAGTAAATGGATCTATAAAATTGATGGACTTGGATACTATATCCTTAAAGAAGCTTGACTTATCGAAAAGTTGTTTACGACAAAGTTCAAAGAGTTGACTACGATAAGATTAGATCTTCCGTGGCAATGCTTATAGTCTATGTGGATTATTCTAGTAATCGCTACATATTTCTTTTATGAGATATGATAGTAGGATGGCAGAAATACATTTCTTACCGAAGTATGTATGAAGGATGTATACCGAGATACAACCAAGAGTTTTGTTGGTCCATGGAATACTAGATAGGTATACAAACTTCAATTGGATGAAGTAAGTATCGCGGAGTTGGAATCTTCACCGGATGAAATAATCAAAGAGTTTTGATTTCATCGAAATGATGAAGATGCTTGCATTTGCAAGAAATTAAGTGGGAGCGCTTGAGACATATTTATGTAGATGACATATCGTTGATTAAAAATAATGTAATCATGTACTTGATGTGATTAAAAGGTTTCATTGAGAATTAGTTTCAATGAAAGGATATGGACTGAAACATATTTAGTGTCAAGATCTATGAAGATAGATTGAAACACATAATAAGTTTAAGTCAAAGTACATAGAATGAATATTGAAGTGGTTCAATATAAAAATATTAAGAAGGTGTTCGTTTCATGTGAAGGTTTAACAAGACTTGAGTGTATTTGACACTCGATGCGTAAATATACATGAGTGATTTCAGATCACGAATAATATGTACGAAGTCAGATGTCATGTGCTCTAAAGTGTTACGAGCATATACCAGAATGATTCATGTAATGATCATTGGACAACAGTAAGAATATCCCTGAGTGCTTTAGAAGAACCAAGGGTATATATATAGTTTTTGTATGGGGTAATGACAAACAAATCGCTGTAAGGTGTTGCACCGATATTGTTTTGATCACATATGAGAATAAAATTTCAATCTCAATTAGGCTAAGTGTTATTTAAAAGGTAGCACAATGAGCTAGAATATGTCTATGCTAGATTTAGATGAGTTCTAAATATTGTGACGGATTCTACAAATGAAGGCAGAGTATGTCATTGTTTTGACAATGACTGATGATGTTAAGTCGAGGAGTTCTTTGAGAACTTGGTGTAGTTCATACAGTGTCAGAACTTTGAAGCTATATTGTGTGTGACAATATTAGTGACTTATTTCAGACCGCGGAATTAAGGTTCCACCAGAGGACTAAGCATATACAATTAATGCCGACTCATTTGGAAAATGAGTGATGCGTTGAGACGCAAATGAATTGCAAAATACATACGTTTACGAGCATGTCAGATCCGTTGACTAAAACCTCTCCCGTGAGCAAAACATGATAAGCACCAGAAGGCCAAGGTGTCATATCTTTACATATGTAAACTAGATTATTGACTCTAGTGCAAGTGGGAGACTGTTGGAGATATGCCCAAGAGGCAATAATAAAATGGTTATTATAATATATCTTTGTGTTTATGATAATGTTTGCATACCATGCTATAATTGTATTAACCGAAACATTGATACATGTGTGTTATGTAAACAACAAGGAGTCCCTAGTAAGCCTCTTGTATAACTAGCTTGTTGATTAATGGATGATCATGGTTTCGTGATCATGAACATTGGATGTTATTAATAACAAGGTTATGTCATTAGGTGAATGATATAATGGACACACACCCAAATGAGCGTAGCATAAGATCAAGTCATTAAGTTCATTTTGCTATAAGCTTTCGATACATAGTTGCCTTAGTCCTTCGACCATGAGATCATGTAAATCACTTACACCGGAAGGGTACTTTGATTACATCAAACGTCATTGCGTAAATGGGTGACAATAAAGGTGGGATTAAGTATTTGGAAAGTGTGAGTTGAGGCATATGGATCAATAGTGGGATTTGTCCATCCTGATGACGGATAGATATACTCTGGGCCCTCTCGGTGGGATGTCATCGATTAGCTTGCAAGCATATGAATGGTTCATAAGAGATCACATACCACGGTACGAGTAAAGAGTACTTGTCGGTAACGAGGTTGAACAAGGTATGGAGATACCGATGATCGAACCTCGGACAAGTAAAATATCGCGTGACAAAGGGAATCGGCATCGTATGTAAATGGTTCAATCGATCACTAAGTCATCGTTGAATATGTGGGAGCCATTATGGATCTCCAGATCCCGCTATTGGTTATTGCTCGGAGAGGAGTCTCGACCATGTCTGCATAGTTTGCGAACCGTAGGGTGACGCGCTTAAGGTTCGATGTCGCATAAATAGATTCGGAATATGAGTTGGAGTCCGAAGTTTTTGTTCGGAGTCTCGGATGGGATCCGGGACATCACGAGGAGGTCGGAATGGTTCGGAGAATAAGATTCATATATGGGAAGTCAATTTCCGGGGTTCGGGAAAAGTCCGGTGTTTTGGCCAGGAGCTTCTAGAAGGTTCTAGAGGGCCACCAGTGGGCCCACCACCCCAGGAGAGGCCACATAGGCGCCACATGGCATAGTGGGTCCTACCCACCATGACATGTGGGCCTAGGCCGGCCCCCCCTTAGAGATAAGATCTATCTCTAGTTTAAATGGTTTAAATCTAGAGATAAGATCTATCTCCTAAAATAAATGGTTTAAATTAGGAGATAAGGGGGAAAACTTGGGGGGAGTTTGCCCCCCATGTGGCCGGCCAAAGGGGTAGGTGGGCCCTAGGGGAAACCCTAGGCCGACCCCCCACCTATATAAAGAGGGAGGGGTGGCCGGCCAAGGCACCCCATCCGAAACCCCGGCCGCCCCCTCTCTTCCTCCTCCATATGCTTGCGCGAGCTTAGGCGAAGCCCTGCGGCAATTCTTCTCCACCACCACCACCACGCCGTCGTCTTGCTTGGGATTCCGTGGAGATCTACCACACCTCCGCTGCCCGCTGGAACGGGGAGAGGAAGGGCTTCATCGACACCGTACGCGCGGCCAGAGTACGGAAGTCGCTGCCGGATTGCGGCGACGGGGATGATCGTCTACATCAACAACGAGATCTGATCTCGTAGGCTTTGGAAATCATCAAGGGTTAGTATCTTATCAATCTCGTTGCTTCGATCTTGTAGATTAGATCTTGGGTGTTCCATAGATTAGATCTTGGATTTATTCGTCTTGCGGTAGGAAAATTTTTGTTTTCTATGCTACGAACCCCATCACCCACTTGACCGCATCCTCCCAATGGCGAGATAGATCAATGAGAGTGGCAATTCTTGGGTGTTTCCCAATAGCCCCCTTGAAGAAATCTCAACCCGATGCGATATCATCACCGCTGCGAGCCTCGTCAGTTCTTGCAAGTTTTATCATGATTCAGCAACACAAAGTGTAGCTCTAGTTGCATCTCAGCCATTTTGCTTGCTCTATGTTCTTCATTCTCACCAAACTGAGGCACCGCCCGCATACAATTCCTTCTTCCACATCAAGGGCAAGCAGCAGGGTGCGCAGAAGGGCAAGCAGCAGGATGCGCAGGAGCGCAAGGGTACCTTGTGCCAACTGACGCCGCTGGACATGCTCTCTTCCAATGCTGTGATTCCAGATGGTGGTACGGGCATGTGGGTAGTCACGAATGGAGATTGGATCGCCCTTCTTGGCTTCCCCTGGGATTGGGAGCTTGTCGATGTGTACACTCATCGCCGGATTCCTCTACCAGCAATACCGGATTTTGAAGCCACCCCGGATAAACTTGTGTTCAAGTCTAATGGTCAACATGTTCAACTGCTGAAGATAGCTATTTTCCAAGTTCCAACAGCTACTTCAAATTATACATGTTTCTCTGTTCTCGCCATCTTTGACTCGGCAATTGACGTCCTTCACTATTCTTACAGCATTTGGATAGTTCTTGAGAACTAGTTCAACACGTTCTGCTACTCTGATGCAATCATCTACAAGGGTATTGTATTTATTGTAACTCAGGCAATCGCTATTTATGCATGAAATCATCTCTCTTGGGGTAATTTCTCTCATCTCGTATGATGTGTTTTCGCTGTTAGCTGCTAGTTTCAGTTTTAGTTTTAGCCTTTTTCTATTCTTGTGCAGTTTTTCGTGTGGTTTTGGCCTGCCTGTACCTTTTTTCCCTCTACATTCAATCAAAATCAGCAGCGATATATCTTTCTGTGAAAATAAAGTACTCACTCCGATTCAAATTAATTGGCTCAACTTTGTCTAGCATGCATATGTAGCTAGACAAAGTTGAGTCAATTAATTTGGATCGGATGGAGTATTTTATCTATCATTATTCATGTATGTAATCAAGTTTTGCTGAACTAACTTTAAGTTGTGCTTGTGTTGATCAGCTTGGCACCCCTGTTGCCAGTTGTTGATGAAGAAGTTTCGTACAATCTTGGCTTGTGGTGGTTAGCAAGAGCTCCTGATGGTTCTTAACTTTTTCTGGTCCATACCTAGGGCGTTACTGACGGGCAGGATTATACTGGACTGTTTCAGAGTTTTCCTGTTGCTGCTACCTGTGATGGTTATGAGGGCCGCACTATTCGCGCGTACGATAAGGGGTTTGGCTGCGAGGTGTACAACATGGACACCAGTCAGTTACTTCCATCGAGGCCATGGAGGAGGATTGTTTCCCTTGGATTATATTCTCTCTTCCTTGGAGTAAACTATCCGATTATCTTTCCAGTAGAAGACGGGGTAGAACATGGCCATGAAAATATGGCGAGAAGCAACTCTATCTACACCTTGCACCATGCAGCAGGCCATGCATATTCTCCTTGTCGAGAAATTTGCCGCTTCAGTTTGAATCCTAAAGACGGTGATGTTGGTTTCCAAACCCATATTAGATGGTCATGGCGGCAGGTTCCATTGTGGTTCATCCCAAGCTTCACCAACGCCCCGGAATGGAACCTACCTATGCCTCACGGGTCAAGAAAGAAGGGTTAATGTATTTTATGTAATACTTGTGTTTTACTGTAAAATTTGTATCTGTTGAACTATTTACTTTGCATGTTTATCTCTACCTAGGCTACTCCCTTTCCGTAGTTGTTAACTTGATGTAATACTACAATGCAGGCTACACTGGACGTGTGGCCTGTAATTTTATCAAACACTTTTTGTACTAGTAAGTTACACGTGCATTGCACGTGAGAGCTCAGATAATTAAAGTACTCCTATGACATATTAATTGAAAGATGTCTCTTATAATTAAGTACCCCGCTTTGACCTTCGTATGCGAAACATAAATGACTATTTATAAATATATATTCTCAACACAAGATTGTATTAAAAGAACAATGACAGTTCTATTAAAAAAAGAAAGTGGGAATATTTTAAGCATAGAAGATTGTAGAATGATGGAGAAGTGTGTTTTGAGGTCTGTGCATAGCTAGTGTTCATGGTGCAAAAGGCTAAGAGCATCCACTATGTTGTCAACAAGACCTATCCACAAGGAAAAAGTAGTCGATAAAGTTGTCTATATACAGAGTGGAGGTTATCCACAAGGAAAATTTCTTATGGGTGACGTACAAGAAGCTTGTGGGTTGTTCACAAGCAATAGAAAATAATTTATCTCTCATTCCTCTCTCATGCTTGAGGGTACACAAATAGCATATGTTGGTCCCATCTTAATAGTCAGGTTCACTTCATACATAGTGGGAGACTTCACAAGATAAGTGGGACCCAGCTTATGGCAAAAGTTCACCTTATACATAGGTGATGCCCTAAGGGCATCCACTATATTGTCCACAAGACATATCCACAAGGAAAAAGTAGTCCATGAGCTTGTCTATTATACATAGTGGAGGTTGTCCACAAGGAAAATTTCTTATGGGTGACCTACAAGCTTGTGGGTTGTCCACAAGCAATAGAAAATAATTTATCTCTCCTTCCTCTGTCATGCATGAGGATACACCAATAGGATATGTGGGTCACATCTTAATGCTAAGGTTCACTTCATACATAGTGGGAGACTTCACAAGATAAGTGGGACCCAACTTATGGAAAAAGTTCACCTTTAAATTGTAGCGACCTCACCTTTTTAAGGTGCCGATCTTTGTGCGTATCTGTGCTAGTACCTGGATCAATCGCTAGCACACACGGTACAAGATGTAATACCAAAAAACAAAGGTCTTCATTATATCGTATGATCCAGAATTTACATAAAGGATTACAAACTGCATAGCACAGGGCTAGCATATCATCAGAGTATTCACAACGAACAACATAGACAGCATGGAATCTTTCGTCTTCATGTGCCACAGGCGAGCATGTTGAGGATAGACTCGTAACCCTAACCATCGTAACTCACTCGTCTTTTAAAATATCTGCAACAGTTAAAGTTACAGCCACGAATGGTCAATACATTTGAATTGTATTGGCAAGATGACACTATGGTGGACTCAAATGGCAACCTAAATCTTAAGTGTACATTTGGCTGGTAGAGCTCAGGTATATTTTGCATAAAGCCAATTTTCTCCTATCTTTAATAAATCCTTTTCTTTTATTAATAAAGATTGGATATCGTCGGTAAATCCCCGAGGAATCCTGGATACCACCGGTAAATCCCCGGTGAACCCTTTATAACCACACATCATGTTGCTATCAAAATTTTAATTAAGAAATTGGGATGAGGAGACTTTCGAACAGGTGCCTTGTCAGTTCGCTCAAATTGTCCGTAACCGGGGACACGGCTAAGTACTTAGATTTACACTCTGCAGAGGTTGTACAACTTTACCCACAAGACCTAGTCTATTCTTCTACCATTGGTGCACATTTTTCTCAATGGACAGATGTCGACTAGGACGAGACTTTTCCGAAGTGATCCCCTAGACCGTCCTCTACGGACCCGTACCAACCTACCAACACTACATCATCTGTCATGTAGGATCTAGGTTCACCCAACATACTCTGTCAAGCCAGAGCCCATATAGCATGTGGCTGTACGGTAAGCTAATGAGCAAGGTTGTCTATTATCTCTTTGTTTCTGGGTGGTCGTCCACAAGTGCGATACACCTGGGGTTCAGAGGTTCGACGATATGTCCCCAGAATAACCACTCAACATAAACCAAGCAATGCCACTTTCCACCCAGGTAGTTCATTGAATTTAGTTGTTTTTCCATAATCACTACTAAAACATTTTCATAGCATATCTAAGCATCAACTAAATTCAATGGTGACAAATATAGTCAAGTGGAAGTAGCTAAACTACTGGGATTATAAAAGCAAAGCAAGCATACACCCTAGACATGTATACTACAAAAAGTACTACGGTGCATAGATAAAAACTGGGACAGTTGTGAATGGTGTGTCACTTGCCTTTTTGGTAGTCGAAGAGCGTTCACTTCTCTCAATCAAAACGCGTAGCTCTCCGTACGAACTATAAGATAAAAGATAGCACAACATAAACATACACACCAAAGCAACAACGAAATCAAGAAAGACAAACAAAAAGTTGTTACTCATTGTATTTTAGTCTTTTGTATTCTTATGGATCATTAGGCAATAAGGAATAAGTCTTGAGGTTGGCTTGCAACATATGGTCTTGAGGTGTTCAATGGCAAGGTCATCAAGTCAAATACTTAGAAGGGAAAGGTTCAATTAGATACTCCCTCCGTTCATTTCTATAATGCCTATTGTTTTTTCGATTTTGTTTCAGAATATAAGAGTAAAGCTATGTTTTTTTGCAAAGAACCCCTTCCACCGATCTATTTTCGTCCAGAAAATCTGGAAACGAATCTGTTCCCGTCCAACAAATATGGTAACCAAGGCCGACGACCAGAAAACGTGGAACCAATCTAGTAGATCGCACGCCTCCTCTCTCTCTCAGTTCTCCTCACGATCAGTTATGGAAACAGGAGGATTTCCTCCGATCTGATTTATGTTTCCTATTTTCTCTCTCAGACCGGTAGGGGGTTTTGTGTCAAAACAATTGCTTGCGCTAATTTCCGTGCCAAAAAAGAATAGGCATTATAGAAAGGAATGGAGGGAGTATATTGGAAAGAATTGATAGGTTAACACAAAACATAGATAGTATTTGGAATGGTCCATGTGAATAAAATCACATAGTCTCAAATGCAATTTGACATAGTTGGACAATACTTATCAAAGTAGCACAAGATCACACATAGTATTGGGTATGAACTAATGATATATTGAATTACTCAAATAACTCATTTGAAATTTGAATAGCTCAAACTAGGTCACTAGGAGTGAATGGGAATGAATTTGGATAGGCATGATATTGGATTAAGGTAAAGTGTCTAGTGGTATTGATGTGTAGATATGATCATATGATTCACCTTTACAAAAGGAATCATGTTGAAAAAGAATTATAGAATTAAATCTATAATGAATATGTGCTCAAATTCACATTTTTTTAATTTGAATATTTGCAAATGGGTTCATCTCTTTTGTGCATTGGTGCTACTGGATAGAGAATGAAATTTGTTACCCTGTGCAAAAAGAATCATATTGAAAAGAATTCTGGAATTTAAGTTATGACAAAAGTACTCAATATCCCTCATATGAGATTCAAATATTTTATATTTGTCAAAACTCAAAACTAATGATTTCCTTGGGTTCTATATTTCCTAAAGATTCCAGCAATATAAAGTTTGCTAAATTTGGATAAGTAGAACTCAAGATATAGTTTTTAGAAGTTCGCGGCATTTTCTATCCAATATGACGAAAATGTAGAATTTATACAAGATATCAAGACACGTTGTGTGTTTCTATTGGCCAATACCCTTGTGGTCTCCATGCCAGCAAAGGAAAGGAAATAACAGTGGATAGGAAAGTGCAGATTGGATACATGCATGGTTTCAAGTTAGGTTTTGCAGAACGTGAATTCTTGACAGCAAAAAGAAAAACCCTAAATCTAATAACTGCCTGGGCACGCTCGTGTCTTACAGAGTGCTCCCTCGCTTCCTCCGTCCGATCAAGATCCTTCGGTCATATATTCCCACATGTAGCGGCGTGTCCGGATGATAGTCAACGACCAGGCCGACCAAAATTCCCCATTTCCCCACCTCACCTCCTTCCTGCAAGCTCCCTCCTCCATCTCACCTCCTTCGATTCTACCTCGTCGGCGGCAAATAGTCCGGTGGAAAGACAAATCGAGGGAGGTGGCGGTGGTTTGCGTTCTTCGTCCGACGCCGGGGCAGCAACAACAACAACAGATGGACGAGCTCGGGGCAGCGGTCAGAGGATCTGGTTCTGGGAGCATCGACGGCCAAGAGGGGCTACCCGGCGGCGAGGAGGGCTAGCGCGGCAGGTCTTCGTCGGCGTCCAACTACTGGCCGCGGAAGGAGGCGTTGGCGCTGCTCAAGATCCGGCCCAAGGTGGACGCCGCGTTCCGAGAGGCAGCGCTCGCCTTGCTGTCCGTGGCGTTTGCCGCCGAGCGCACCAGCTCCTCATCGGAGGAACGGTAGTGTCGGCAGACTGCGACCACCGCGCGGCACGTCAATCGGTATGGAAACACGCCGTATGCGCTTGATACGGTACAGTCAGTTGTGCCACCACCGGACGAGCACTGCGGGTCCGGTGATGGGCTAGCGACGGCTCCTCGGGAGGAAATCTCCAGGTAATTTAAAGCTCTTCAAAGTAGCCACCATGTAAATTCAGCTTGTACAGTTCTTCAGTCTACCACTCTAGACCGACGTCTCCATCAATACATGTCTCATTTGCATGGAATTTCTCATGTTATAATAGTAACTTTGCCCCAAGTCTGGATGTAATTTCTATGCTTTTTTTACATCTAAATGATGGAAAGATTAAGGTGTATTTCTCCTGATTTTAAATGTAATTAATTAAATTATAAAGCTGGGTGTATAAATTACCATAATTAGTTGTAAAATTCTGTATATAGGGTGTATTTTTTTACACACGAAATTTTTGATCATTTTTATTCAGAGGCGGTACTGAATAACCGTGAGATGTAAATTTGGGACAATAAATATATCCTGTTTCAAATGGTTACTGTGTTATTCTATTTTTTTACTGTGTTTCAAATTCTGTATGTATTTATTGCACCTAAATCACATGCCTTTTTTTGTTATCAATACTATCTAGGATGTATTTTTCTCCTATATGCAAAGTGCAACATCTCCCAATGGTATACATTTGAATCTGAATGCATGTATTTTCTGGAGACTAGCTAGCTCATGCCGCACCTCCATTATCATTATTATTTTTGAAGCTTCCAATTCCATCCTCTGTGAAACGCTATCGTATTTTCTTGCCTTTCTCTGTTGTTTCTTCTAGCCGGTGACAAATTACGTGGGCTGTGCTGTGTTGCAGGGTCACCTTCTCGAGGATTGTCAAGAGGAAATCGACGGAGGACTTCTCCGACGTGCCATACAACATAACTGCTGCTCAGCTGCCTCTTACCAACATGGTAACTAACCCGCTCCAAACACTTGAATCACGGTCTTGCACTCTGTTACATCCTTGGTTTCCTTTATGCCTCAAGCTATCTTTTGTGTGGGCTACTGATGCAAGGACGACACTAGTTGTAAGTACCAGTGAGTTAATACTGCAGATTGCAAGCTTTTTTAGTGAGGAAGCCTGATGGTCATATGACTAGACAGTAACTAGCGTTGTATTTTTGTGAATTTTGTCCTCAATCATCAGCAGCTCAGCATGCTAGTTGCCTGATGCAGAGCACACATGCAGATGGGTAAGAAAATGTGGATTCAACCGGTAGCTGGGAACTATTTTGGATGGGTTTGGGTGGATTATTTTTGTAGTCTGATTTGGCCTAGTATGCAGCTTTTAGTTTGGTTTGGATTAGTTGGTACACATGTTTCATACAATTTAGGTTGGATTTGGTCTGGTTTTGAAAGCATTTCCAGCTGTACAGTAAGGGATCATCTGATATTTTGCTTCAACACTAAGTAAACATGTGCATATGGATATATTATTATGTCCTAATAGGATGTACTTTTATATTCCTTGAAGTTTTGGTCAGATTAAACAGTAGGTTTCTTTCAACATGATGTATTTTCATGATTTTATCCAACATGATGTATTTTCATGATTATATTGTGCAGGATGTATTATTATATGACAGGAAGTACTTTTGCATCCCTCGAAGTTTTGCTTCATATTAGACAATATGGTTCTTTCCGGAACTTTTTTTTACTGAACATGATGTATTTTCTCATTAAAAATTGCATATGGGATGTATTATTCTAGTCATAGAATGCACTATTTTTATTCCCACAAGTTTTTGGTCAGATTAGATAGTAGTTTATTCTTGATTTATTCTTGATTCAACCTGATGTATTTTTTTTATTCTGATACATGTTATTCTTCCATCCCTTGATTAATTTTTTTGATCAAAACCACATCACTCTTTTCTATGCTATATGTAGTTTTCAACTGATGAATTGTATATGTAGTTTTTGATCTAAACTGCATTGTCGCACAACTATAAATGTAGTTGTTAATAGTCTGGAATGTATTTTTTTTAACACAAGATTAACCCGCATATGTAATAACGCTGGCATATTTACATGTAGGTGACAGCAGGGAGAGGCCTGGGTGAAGGGTACTTCTTGTCGATTACTTAGGGCCAAATTTTCATCTATGGGTTGCAAAGCAAGCGATGTGTTTTGTTGCATTAAAAGGACGATGGTGCAGTTGTATATATGATGTTCTTTTTTGGGTTTTGCCAACCGCATGTGTGAATGCATTATTTACAACATTTATATTGTTCTTTCTGCCATGTACTAGCAACGCGCGTTAGAGAAGGCCTGAGAAAGTACCGGGGGTAGCGATTTTACTCCAAATCGTGGGAAAGCTAAGCATCGCACACTGGGGCAAGGAGAAAACGTGGGGGGACCAAACTTTCCTTTTTAGTAATACGTGGGGCAGACATACCTGTTTCTTTCCATTTTGGGAGGTGACGCTAAGTGAAGACTATATGGTCGCTTAAGACTGTAGCAGAACGTCCAAAGAAAAAGGCAGGGATAGGTACTTTAATTGATCCAATGGAGGTAACACAGATTTGCTTCAGCGTTGTGATCTTTTCCTAGGTGTTTAACAGCGATCCTACGGTTCGGGAGAAGGAAAAGTAGCAGAACTCACCTACGTGAATAGGTGAAGTCGCTCAAATAGATTCCTGCAGCGATGGCACCAGGTTACTCGTCTCGCGCGATCTCCGGCATGCGAAATCAGAAGTTTAGTTAGGAAGGAAGATGTGCACGGTAGAAAGAGAGCCACAATGGAAAAGAATTGGGGACTGAATTCCGTGGTTACCTCGCCATCTTCGTCGCGGCGGGCGGGATCGGCATCAGCCGTTCTAGGATGTACATAATGGATTTGGATGCGTGGGTCATATTAGATGAAGAGCATCGTCTAGCAGAGCTTGTTGGCGAAGTGGTGGTCGTCGAGGCAAAGACATTGACGATCTTGGCGATGCTCCGCGGGGCTCAAGATGATGGCGAGGTTTGCTTCATGACGTGGTGGCGACATGGCTTCGGTGGTCGCGCGGAAACAACAACGACAAGACGGACGACCATGTCCTGGAGGTAGGCTACAGTGAGAGGAGTTCCAGGAACAAAAGGATTCAAGCTCGAGATTAACGTAAGTGACGTACCGATCCGATGAACTCCGAGGACGCCGCGGCCAACAGCGACAACATGATGCACCTCCATGTCCGGGAGATAGGCGTCATCTAGGGGAGTCTTCTGGTAGGAGGAATCGACGAGATGATCAACGGAGCGACCTAACCTAGCGATGAACTCGATTTTGTGGCTAACAAAGTGATGGCTCGTACGAGCTGTACAGGGCTCCTCTTGGAAAGGTTTGAGAACGAAATTGATGGAGAACAATAAGGGACACGCGGTGCTCCTCATGGTTTGCATAGATATGGGAAGAGGAGGGAGATCGGGAGGTGAATGCCAATGAGCGGCATTCGGGGCACCGGTTGCATTTAGACAATTAAGTCAATAAAGAAGGGAAATAATTCCCTGAATGAAGTGCCCATTCAATTTAGAGTAACTTTTGTATTGAACTCAAGAGGAAACAGTCACATAATTGATGGGAAATTAGAGAGGAAGAATTAGCTGCCATGAATGTACGTTTCCAAAGTGTACGTGACCTTGAGGAGGAAGACGAGCAACAAGCTCCATCGATTCTGGTGGGCTGGTCTCATGGACCACAAAATGGGTCTGTTTGGCAGCTTGGGTTGGTTTGGCCCTTTTTTATTTTCTTCTTTCTATTTTCTGATCCCTTTTTTTAAATTTGTTTCAAACTCTAATTTGATTCAAACTTGGTTGAAATATTTTCATAAAATATATTTTACAAATTTTAGTTAAATAGAACATTTTGGCACAATTTCTATTTTCAAACTAGATTTAGAATTATCGAAATATAGCACATATTCCTATAGGGCTTATTTTATCGAAGACAATCGTTTATAATTTCAACACCTTAAAAGAGAAGAAAAAGGTTTTGTTGAAAACATTTGGGTGTCCAAAATCTTTATGTTACTTTGAGAAAAAGCTTTTGGCTACTACACAAAAGTTTTAATTCCCTCCAGAATTTCAATCAAGACAAACAATTCATCCATTTTAATTTTTTTTAACATTCCAAAATTTGGAACATTTTGGGATGTTACATAAATATAGGTGATGCCCAAGAATATTCTAGATGCTAGACATGACATAATCTAATGTACTGAAACAGATCCAATGGTCAGCGATGTTGGGATTTGCCAATCTATATCCAACAGTCGATATTCAAAGTTATTCGTACACTACATAGTGGTATCGACATAGATGAGCGGTAGTTTTTGTCGTGGCCAGCTCTGGTGGCTCCGAGGCATGATGCATGCAGGCAACATTTTTCTTTATTTGAAACAAGGCAAAAGATTTGCCATTTTGATTGATTAAGGAGAATGTTTTACCTCTCCGATTCAAATTAATTGACTCAACTTTGTCTATATATGAATGCATCTAGACATGTTTTACCTCTAGATACATGTGTATCTAGACAAAGTCGAGTCAATTACTTTGAATCAGAGGGAATAGAAGTTTTTTAAACCCATCATGGCCATTGCCTCTTTTCTTCACAAGTCAGTTTGGAAAGTTTGGGCACCATCCAAAACAAAGTTCTTCGCTTGGCTTCTAACCCAAAATTGCATATGCCCCGAGGATTGACTTCAAAAGCGGGGGTGACCAAATTGTGGGTTATGTCCTTTTTGCAAGCAAACTATGGAGTCGGTTTCCCACCTCGTCGTCCATTGTAGATTTTCCACCCGGCTATGGGGCTATATAAAGGAATGTTTACAAAACAATGACATCCAACCGAACCATTGGGCAGGGCTCTCCGTTGAGCAATGGTGGCGCAACATGATGGGTACCCACATGCCTAATCACAAAGCAATCTCTTCCCAAGCACTCCTAGTTGCTAGAGAGCTTTGGACCGAGCGCAACGCAAGGGTCTTCAACAACAAGCATGCCACGACCCTTTTAATCTTAGAAAAAATAAAGAGGGAAGCCCGTTTGTTGGTTATTGCGGGTGCTAAGCACTTGGGGCAAATTATACCGAGAGAGTAGTCCCTTGTATGTTTTCTCGGTTTCTTTGGTTCAGACTATCTTGTCAAACATATCCACTTAATTAATTGATTGGTGCAAAGTATTTGCCCCTGTTTCAACAAAAAAAATACCATCTCAACCTTATGGCAAGACCAAAAATAACAAAACTAATCTTGCGACTTTATTAAATTACTTAAAGCCCTCGCGCCTGTAGTGTGGAACCACATTTCCGCCTCCTCCCTGATCTTCACTAGTAGCATTGCAACGGTGCGAAAAAACAAGTATTTATTTCTTTCCACGTTTCCCAAGAGACCAGCATTGCCAGGAGGATAAAGATTTTGGTTATTGCCCTCTCATATGAATCACTTCCATACACCACCTCTCGACGGATTGAAAGCCATGCCAAATTGTTGGATCAAGACCATGAATACCAAGTCAATTCTGTAAGTTAGTTGGACCATACTCGGATTGAGAACCAACACTTGAAAAGAAGGTGGGCGCAAACTCTTGATGTTTTTTTCTCGAGAGTCTGACACTTGATTTTTATTGCAAAGTTTACAAAGGCCAAAATTTTGACATCCTGTTTGTGCAAGTGTTTCCGCCATCCAAACTCGGTTTTGAAGGACGAACCAAGCAAAAAAACTTGCACTTTGGAGGAGCTCATGGTTTCGAAACCAAGGAAGGCATTGGAAAGGAAGTTCTGCTAAAAAACATCTCTTACTTCATGGTGCGCGCGCGGCTGCATGCTGCGCACGTATTAACGTACGTGTCTCGGGCATAGAGTACTATGATTTTCGGTCAAAAATATATCAAAATGGAAACTATAAAAAAAACCATCTCTCTGGTCAAACTGATGTGACGAGACAACACTGCACCACACGTCGTGGCAAATTTATAGATGGGTGGCGTGCTAGTCTACCTAAAGTCAAGTCGGCGCGCAGTCGCTGCAGGAGCCTATGGAGTACTTATTTTTTCCGCTTGCATGTCTGTCCATCTTCTTCTCCACCCTCCCAGAATCACGCCCCATGATGTCGATCCCCCCACACCTCATCACTAGTATACCTTTCGCTCCTTACCCCAGCCAGCCGCACGCCGCGTCATTCCTTACATAGCGCTCGACCTCTCCTCCAAAAACCCCAAGCGCATTTGCATCCGCCATCCACCCAAATCCATCTGCACGTGATAGCCAATTCTAGGCTCTCACCGGCTACAACATTGACCTCATCATTGTGCATCTGGACATTATCGGCACCGTCCGACTTGCCGCATGTTCCAGGGAGCACTACGACCGGGTCAATAAGGATGAAGGTAAGATGCACCATTGGGATGAACCCTGCCTGCTGATGCCTGAGCCTGCTTATTGGTTCGATGACCACTAGGATGAGGCGAGAGTAAATCATCTGCACGACACCATGTACGACCTGGTGCCCCTAGACCATCCTCGTCGTGCTGTTGTCCTGCCATTCATGCACCACAGAAAATGGTTTGGCATGAACGGCGACTGGATCGCCGCCGTCGATGAACTTGGGCAGTGGTGCCTCACAAACGTCTACACCGAGCGACATATCCCCCTTCCATCGCTACCTCCTTCGAACGTTGATCATATAATTGATTCATATCAACACTTGGTTCCTGCGGCATACAGTATTTTCTGGGGTCCAGCCATTCATTTGTTGATGATCATAATCTATGAAGTGCCCACAAAAGGTGGGAGGTACGCAGATTACGAATTCATCGCTGTGTTCGACATAGCAATCTTCTACCTTGAAGGGGATAGCGAACACTGGAGAATGCTGGAGGCCCAGACAACTGAACATGATAGTCTAAAGTTCTGTGATGCCATTGAACTTGGTGGCCACATTTTTGCGGTGGACGAAAATGACGGCTCCACGTACTGATGGGATGCCGCAAATGGTAAATTTTCCGTTCTTATGTTGCATTGCATGATACATTGACTTAGTCAATGAAGTTATTCATGAACTACCTTGTTTGTATTTTACCTTTCATATATGACTTAATGATCGCACTCCCTTTTTCTGAATATGAATGAACCGTTTCTTGTAATGAATTAGTACTAATTAGTCTTCAACAAACATAGTATACTCCGAATGTGAATGCATTCCTAAATTATTAACTCTATGCCACTACAGAATATGGATGTAATTAACAAGTATCTGAAAAGTTAACGTAGCACTATGAAGGCATCCTTCTTGATTACCTTTTGCACCCATTGTTTCATATAACTGATTGATTTTTGCTCGAAATGGAGGATGAGAGACCCCCGGCATCTGCATCGAAGAGATGCATAAGACCTTTATTTCGTACTTTGCATCCAAGAGATGCATCGGGCCTTTCATAAGTATATGACTTAATGATCACATCCTTTATCTAAATATGAATTAACTGTTGCTTACAATGAATTAGTACTAATCAGTCATCAACAAACATAGTATACTTTATATGTGAATGCCTTCCTGAATTAGTAACTCTATGCCACTGCCGAATATGGATGTAATTAACCAGTATCTCAAATGTTAACGTAGCACAATGAAGTCACCCTTCTTGATTAACTTTTACACCCATTGTTTCATATAACTAGTTGATTTTTGTTTGAAATGGAGGATGAGAGACCCCCGGCCTCTGCATCGAAGAGATGCATAAGGCCTTTATTTAGTACTCCATCTCATAAAAAAATGTTGGAATTTTTTCTTATTTTTGATGTACTCCCTCCATCCCACAAAAAATGTCCGAGATTTATCAAAATTTGAATGTATCTATATGCTTTTAGTGTCTAGATACATCTGAATTTGGATAAATCTCATACACTTTCGGTGTGACAGAGGGAGTATATAACTATATATACACTAAATATTGTCTAGTTTAGACAAAGTTAAGACTAGTTTCATGGGATGGAGGTAGTATAACTGATATATTGGACACTTGATTTGAACACATGAATGACCAATGTCATTAGCTTACATAGTCGTATTACTTTCAGCATTTTTGTATTTATACTGTGAGCACGAACGATGAACAATGCTGTTGTTTGAATATGTTTGCCAGTAACTGTGGCACCCCCGGGATCAGGGTTAGACAAATACCAGATCTTCGTCTGACATAAGCCTAACCTAGAGCTCGAGAGACTACAGTGAGAGAATCGGTAACACAACAGTGACTCTACGACTCAAAGAAGTAATACAAGCTCATAACTGAGCGAAGAACAAAAGCATTACAAGCGGAGGTCACTGACTTGACATACATCAATCAACGGAAGCGAAGTTATGCTATTAGACATAGCAAGATAGCAAAAGGCCTAAGAGGCCAGGAGCATAACGGTGACGTCCCAGCCCATAGATTCCAGGCTGCCACCTGGGAACCCCAAGCTACTCGTCGATGTCGACTAGAAACCACCATCTGTCATAGCAACTTCGTCTGAAACAAAAGCATGCAAAGCTGAGTACAGGGACTCAGCAAGACTTAGTACAACCTTTTAGCAAAGCGGGTATGCGGGCTTTCTGTAGATCTTCTTTTGCGTAAAGCCAGTTTTCCTTTGTAAGACAAGAGAGAGGAGAAGCTCGACTACTCAGAACCTTTAAAAGGGGATAAGAGAGCGATATCCCTAGCTCTATTGATCATCATACTGAATCCACCAATCTTCATCATCTCGAACCACTATCCTCGGATCAGCCCCTCAACACCCGGAGAAGGTATCCGTAAACACACATTGTTTGCCAAGTTTTACGATTAGATTCATGTTCTCTATGATCTCCACGTCCGTTCCCAAGTCGTCCGTAACCGTGGACACGGCTTTTCGAAAAGATTCATAACCTCCGCAGGGGTGCACAACTTTACCCACACGTACCAACCGACTCTTAATGCCAAATTATTAGCTCTCTTCCTTGGAAAGCCGGCAGAGGGTGGTTGACCACGACCTTTACCTTGCCGTCGCCGAGACCATGAGTCACGCGCTAAGGATTGTTCCGCCGTAACGGGTCAAGTCCCGAAGTCGGTCCTTAACGATGTGTGCCGAGGTGGGTTTCCCCGGAGGCCGCAACCCCCGACCACCACGACCACGCTTACCTACCCGTTATGTACCTTTTCCCCCAAGCAAAAATGCAATGCATATGTCCAGGTAAAGCGCAAACTATGTGACTCATGGAATCTACTAGGCAAATTAGTGAGTCGAGAGGGTACCATAATAGGGCCTCGTGTGGTTGTACGCTCAGTCTTGGTTCAAGAGGCGAGAACTCGGTTCCTAGGGTCGGCAGAAACGAAACAACCCACCACATCCCAATGTGGCCTCTCGTCTGAGCCTTTAATCATTTTAACAACATCTCTACACTTACCACGTCAACCTGTCATGCTAGATTCATTTGATTGTAAGGCTCCAGTCCGAAGACCGGAGTAGTAGCGTAACAAACTAAGCATGGCTAAGCATAAGAGATAAAGGCTCTCGCGACGCACACATGCCAAACCTAGTTATGCTAGGAGCAGTGGATCATGGATTTGAGGCTACAAGGGTGAAACATGCAGTAGATAGGATAACTCTACCTATCGATAAAAGACAGTTGAATCGCATGCAATATGAAGGAACCAGAGTAAAAGCATTTCAAAATCATATATGAACCAGGCTAGGGCTTGCCTTTGTCCCTGACAAACCAATATGGATCTTCGAGTTCCCCTGCTTGAATTGTTCGTCGATGGACAATTATTGATCTGCGTCGTTGTCGATCTTCATCGTCTCGGCATTTGCTCTATCGATCGCGAAGAAGCAAATACTAAAAATAGAGAAATAACATTCAATACATGGCATAATGCAATGCACATACAATATGAATGTATGTCATATTAATGGAATTGAATAAATCCTAGGTGCATCATCAAGTTAAAGGGGTTCCGGCATCAGACCCCGACATATGAGAGGGGTTAATTAGGGTTTCACTACTTATGCAGTTTTATTTGTTGCAACTATGCATGAATTACATCTAAACTTGTAGAGAATGTTTTTCTGAACATTTTGATATATTATACATAATTTTCTGATTTAAAATGAATAAGTTATGAATTTTACAAGATTTATTCAAATTCTGGAATTTCTGGAAAATAATAAAAGTCTGACATGCCGGACCCACTGTCAGTGTTTTATTTATTTCCTAAATATTTACGAAATGATTAAATATCTGATGGACGGGGCCCACCTGTCATGATTTTCTATTTACAGAAAATAAAAACAAAAAGGAAAAACAAAAAGGGCTGACAGCCAGGGGCCCACCGGGGTCAACCTTGTGGTCAACCGCCGGCGGCCTGGCGCCGGAGACGAGCGGAGCAGCCGCTCCAGGCCACGCCTGGATGCGCGACCGGGCGCGTTGGACGCGCGCCGACGCGGCGAGCCTAGGGGTGGCAGCGCCGCCCGAAGAAGGTCGCCGGAGCGGCCGTGCCGGCGAGCAGCGCGGCGGCCGGGCAGAGGTCCGCGAGGCGGCGGCGGTACAGCGAGCGAGGGAGAGGGCACAGGGGCGCATGAGGACGGCCAGCTCACCAGGAGCACGACGGGCTAGCCGGCGGGGTCGGAGGAGGCCGGGAGGCGGCGCCATGGTCGACGGAGGCGGTGGCCGGCCGCGGGGAAGATGGGGTCGGGGCGGCGATTCCGGCCCTCCCTCACCGATTCCTCGACGAGGAGGCTCAGGGAGGCAAGGCGGAGCGAGTGGTGGTCGCGGCTGGGCGCGGGGGTGGCCGGAGCGACGGCGGCGACGAGCGTCGGCCGGGGCCAGGGTTTGCTCGGGCGCTGGCAGAGAAGAGGAGAGGAAGAGAGGGCGCGCGAGAGGAGAGGATAGGGACGAGGGAGGGAGGCGCCGGGGTCCTTATCCCCTCGTCCAGGGCGGTCGCGGCGGCGCGCATCCCCACCGGGATCGACGGTCGGAGTAGCGACAGGCAGCAGCTTGCCTGGCTGCAGGAAGAAGACAAGGGCCAAAATTGCCCAGAACCCCCTAGGGTTTGAGGATTTTTCTGAAAAATAAAACAGGGAAGGATTTGGGGATCTTTGGGGTATTTTGACCCAAATTTCAAGGGGGGTTTTGCACAAGATTTGTTAGAGCAAAATACAACATTTGCAACTTTGTTTCAAACCATTTTGGTGCAAAATTTCTCAAATTTAATGCAAATGCATGCATGCTTATGAACAACTTAGCAACATTATTGATTAACAAACATGGGATGTTACAGTAACACCCTTTTTGTCTCCATTTCTAATGTTGCAGCAAACCTGAAGCTGCCATTTGTAATCCCCTCACCGGTGGTGGATGATCAACCGTACGCGTGTTTCGTCACTCGATCTGCTGACGGCAAGCGCTTGATGATCATCCTTACAGTAAACCACATTGAGATTTCCCATGGTGAAGTACCTCGTGACATTCCCTACGCTGCTAATGGGCTTCATCTACGGCAGTATCCTCATGTTGCCATCTACGTCTTTGAGCGGGATCAAATATCTACTGCACCTGCAAGGGTTTTAGTTTGGAGGCAGGTTAACAGCCTCGGCGACCACTCTCTATTCCTCGGACTCAAGACTCAATTACCCGATCATTGACAATCTAAAGAAACATGAAGCCAAAGCTCCTGATAGCACATTTGTTCCATTCATGAGGAAAAACTGCGTCTACATAGCATACCAGAGGTTTCTTGGTAATCAATACCCTAATATTTTGCGCTGCAACCTGCAGCCATATGAAGGTGAGACTGTGGGAGTCATCAGCCTTCCCAGAGATGGTTGGGGTAGTGTCCGACAAGCGGCTATGTGGTTTAAGCCTGGTTTAGACATTGTCCATTCGGTGTTACATTGAAAAAAAGACTAACGCACTTTTTTATTGTGCTTGAAGTGTTGAGAAGTAGTACACATTTTTTAGTATCTACTAGTTTGAATCAGTTTATTTGAACACTGCCCTGCTTTTGTATTTCGTGATGCCTTCAGATTATAACCCATGTATGGTTGTTTAATGATTGGCTTTATTTCACCACTATAATTACAATGTGTGTACATCCTTTATAATATAGCCACCTCCTGTCGATCATACTTTGAGAGGACCATTCCTATTTTTTTTCTTAGCTAAAGGGGAAAGTATATGTCACATCCCAAAAATTTGGAATGTGAAAATAAAATAAATTGAGTGTTTGTCTTTTGTCATGGTTTAAAATTCACAAGGAATTAAAACTTTTATGTTTATTAAAAAGGTATTTCCAAAAATAGAGTTTTCATAAACCTTGGTTTTCAAAAGATTTGCCAACAATACTCTATTTTGTTCGGAGGTTTTGAAACTTATAAAATCATTATTTTGAGAAAACATTTAAACCCTAAAAGTACACTATAGCTACATAGACATGTTTGTCAAATTTGGGTTTTATAAAGTTTATATTTTTATCCCAAATATGGTCTCATATTGAAGTATACTTCATAACGAATCCAACGGTACCTTATTTGTATTTTTCTGATTTTTTTTGGAGCCGCAAAGTGTATTCTCAATTTTATATACAAAAAAAAAAGAGATCGCATTTCGACTATAAAAGAGATCCCAAAGTCAACATGCATGGGTAGCCACATATTTGCTCTAGGCTTGTTCGAGTTCGATCGCACACTCATGGTCACATCAGATGGACATATAGATGCATGCATGATAGGAGTACAGCTAGAAGCTACAACTTGTGGCGATGGAGCCACCATGTAGTTCAGAAGCTTCCGAGGCAGACAGAGACACGGACCGAAATTAACAAAGCTGGTCAACTAGCTAGCTATCCAGCTCGATCCGTCACATGGACGTTCGTCACACGGATTCTCTCCCCTTTTGTGACCTGCTGCAGGGTAGGTCATTGGTAATAGTTTACTTGTTTCTTTAAGAGGTAGATGGATGATGCCCTTGACTTCTGGGACGAGTGTACTACAGTGCAGGCGATCAGTGTTTAATTAATACTCCTATACTGCCTGCTGCGTATGAATATAATATATCTCTCATTTTTCCCTTCCATTTAATCCGTGGACACAAGACTTGCTATACTTGAGGCAATCCAAAGAGTCACCCACGAGGTATCAACGTGTATGGAGCATGTTGGAGGCTTTTCAAAATTACAGGTTGTCGACGGGATTTGTTTGAACTACACTGTTTAGGTACTCTCTCTTTTACATTCTGCGTTTAGTCAATTGACTACACTGTTTTTTGGCAATACAGACTAAATGTATGCAAAAAAATAATGAAAAATTTATATAAATACATGTATTTGACTACACAGTTCTAAACTGACTACACATGATTGCTGGCCTGGCTCCGCCACTGGCCACCGCACTGCACTGTAGACGACGGCAGTGCATGAGCATGCATGCATGTGGTGCAGTAGTTGACCTTTTTCTGTTGTTTTGCCTTTCACTCGAAAGCTGGCTGCTGCGCGCGCGCGGCTGTAGTTGACCTTTGTGGTGTTTTTCCTTTTGGTAGAGATCGGCAAAGCTCGATCATCAGGTTGCAACAATGAACAAAACTGCCCTTAAGGCGGATGAGGTCAGTGCCGTGGCGGATGAAGACGCAGCATCTAGCTAGTCAACGAGTTGGACTTTGTGGCCTGCCAGCCGGCCCGGGCAGGACATGCAAGCTTGTCACAGGCTCACGGGCACAAGCACGGTGATAAGGGGTGGCCCGATCTTCTCGGTAAGCACGGTGGTGATGATGATCACGGGATGAACACAGCGGAGATAACACGATGATGAAGTGGATGATAACTTGTATGACGCAACGAAGTCTCTCGATTGGTCCCTGTCGCCAATGCAACAGCTCTCAACCCTGCAAGATATTCGCAACTCCACACACTTGCGCACGTAGCCGCCGACCATGAAGCGGTAAGTTGCAACCGTCTAATTTCCAATGGAACAGCAGATCACACAAGATTTTCAGGGTATACACCAAATCAATGCAATATGGTGTAGGAATTCGATAGAGTTGCAAAGCAATCAACTATGAACTAGGGTTTATCTTAAACGTGGTCTAAACCTAATTTGGGGGCGTCCTGGGCACTTATATAGGGGTTCAGGATGACCAGGAATCGAAAAGATACATATAAAACCGACCCAGATTGGATCTGGTCGAGACAGACTCGGACACGGCCGGTCTGGGGACCGTGCCTGGGACCGGGTGGTCCGGTTTCAACCGGGCCATGGACCGGATGGTGACCGGGCGCGGTTCGTGTGGCTCAGTACACCCGCCCGGTTGGCACAAGCGGAAGATCCGGTCGGCGCCGGGCGGACCCGGCGTGGCGTCCGGTTGAACCAGGCTGGGGACCGGGCGCGCCGGCGTGGCGGCCGGTCTGACCGGGACTGGCGCCGGCCTGGACTTCTTCTTCTTCCCTCGCGCATGCCTCCCTCTCCTCCCTCGCGCTTCCATGGGATGTCTTCATGTCCAGCTCCATGTCCAGCTTCACGTCCAGCCTTCTTGTCCAGCTGCTCCTCTCCTCCTCGTGCCATGCTTGCTCCCTCTTCATACCCGATCATACATAAGTAATAGGACTTAGGCGGTATAAAGTTCTCATCGATCAAAGTATCACTTAGGAACAAGTTCACTTGTTGTTTGAGTAGCTTCGCACGAGCTCTTGTCATTGGTCCAATCCCGACTTCATTGGACTTGAGTTTCACGAGCAGCATTGTCTTCATCTTGCAATGACGGAGGTAGTAGTGTAGTAGGGATGTCCTCATCATCTCCCCCCTTCAAAAGGCGTCGACCTCGACGCTCCAAGGTCTTCTCCGTCATATGGTGTCAAATCAGCCATATTGAAAGAATTGCTGACACCAAACTCATCAATTGGAAGATCTATAGAGTATGCATTATCATTGATCTTGGCAAGCACTTTGTAAGGACCAGCACCACGAGGAAGCAACTTGGACTTCCGTAGCTTCGGGAACCTATCCTTGCGAAAATGTACCCAGACCATATCACCAGGCTGGAACAACTTCTCTTTGCGCTTCTTGTTCACCCTTGCATCATTGTTCTTGCCTTTCTTCTCTATCAACTCTTTAGTTTTCACATGTATCTTCCGTACAAAATCTGCCCTCTTGCATGCCTCCATATTAACTCTCTCATGTATGGGTAGAGGCAACAAGTCAAGTGGAGTAATGGGTTTGAAACCATACACCACCTCAAAAGGACACAGCTCTGTGGTAGAATGTACCGCCCTGTTGTAAGCAAACTCTACATGCAGCAAACAATCTTCCCACTCCTTCAAGTTCTTCTTGATCATGGATCTCAAAAGTTGTGACAATGTTCTATTCACCACCTCAGTTTGACCATCAGTTTGGGGATGACAAGTAGTGCTGAAAAGTAGCTTCGTCCCCAGCTTTCTCCAAAGCGTCTTCCAGAAGTAGCTCATGAACTTCACGTCACGATCAGAAACAATAATCTTCGGGACTCCATGTAGACGTACAATCTCCCTGAAAAACAGGTTAGCAATATGCGACGCATCGTCGCTCTTGTGGCAGGCAATAAAATGTGACATCTTAGAAAATCTATCCACTACCACAAATATAGAATCCTGGCCTCTCTTTGTACGCGGCAAACCCAACACAAAATCCATACTAATATCCTCACATGGTGTAGTAGGTGCCGGTAACGGAGTATACAAACCGTGAGGCTTCAGCTTGGACTTGAACTTGTTGCAAGTAATGCATCTCTTCACATACCTGTCCACATCCCACCTCATCTTTGGCCAATAAAAGTGATCAGCGAGCATGAGTAACGTCTTCTCACGCCCAAAGTGACCCATCAAACCTCCAGCATGTGATTCCTGTAATAAGAGCAAACGCACAGACGATTACGGAACACATAGTTTGTTAGCTCTAAACAAGAACCCATCATGTATGTGATATTTCTCCCATGCTTTACCAATAGCACACAAGCGATATGGTTCAGCAAAATCATGATCAGTGGCATATAAATCACATAGTACTTATAATCCAGGAATTTTAACATCAAGTTGAGTTAATAGCATATTCTTCCTAGATAGAGCATCAGCAACAATATTATCTTTTCCCTTCTTATGCTTAATAATGTATGGAAAAGACTCAATGAACTCAACCCACTTAGCAAGACGCATATGCAATGTAGATTGAGCTTTCAGATATTTCAAAGCTTCATGATCAGAATGTATGATAAATTCTTTTGGCCATAAATAATGTTGCCAAACCTCAAGAACTCTAATTAAAGCATACAATTCTTTATCATAGATAGGATAGTTCAACTTAGCACCAGAAAGTTTCTCAGAAAAATATGCAATTGGGCGACCCTCTTGCATCAACACACCACCAATTCCAATACCACTAGCATCACATTCAATCTCAAATTGCTTATTGAAATCGGGAAGTGCAAGCAACGGTGCAGAAGTTAACAATCGTTTCAGTTCATCAAAAGCATGATCTTGGGCTGCGCCCCACTCAAAGACAACACCCTTTTTAGTCAATTCATTCAAAGGTGCAGCAATAGTACTAAAATTGGGCACAAATCTTCTATAGAACCCAGCTAGACCATGAAAACTTCGTACTTGACTCACATTCATGGGAGTAGGCTAATTTTGAATTGCTTCAATTTTAGACACATCTACTTCTACTCCATGCTTAGAGACAACATAACCCAGAAATATGACCTTATCTTTGCAAAATGTGCACTTCTCAAGATTACCATAGAGTTTACTATCACGCAACACTTGCAAAACATGTCGAATATGTATAGTATGATCAGATTCATTGCGGCTGTAGATTAATATGTCATCAAAGTACACAACCACAAACTTGCCAATAAAATCACGCAAAACATGGTTCATCAGTCTAATGAAACTGCTAGGTGCATTAGTTAAACCAAAAGGCATTACTAACCACTCATATAAACCAAATTTTGTTTTAAAGGTTGTTTTCCATTCATCCCCCTCTTTCATCCTAATTTGATGATAACCACTACGCAAATCAATTTTAGAGAAAACAGCAGCACCACTCAATTCATCTAGCATATCCTCTAAACGGGGAATAGGATGACGATATCGAATAGTAATGTTCTTTATCGCTCTACAATCTACACACATGAGCCATGTACCATCTTTCTTAGGAACTAGAATAACAGGAACAGCACAAGGGCTAAGGCTTATGCGGATATAACCTTTGTCGAGTAGCACTTGTACTTGCTTCTGTATCTCCTTCGTCTCTTCGGGGTTCGTCCTATATGGCGCCCTATTGGGCAGCGAAGCTCCGGGGATCAAGTCAATTTGATGCTCAATACCACGCAATGGTGGTAATCCAGCTGGCACCTCCTCCGGAAAAACATCGCTGAATTCCTGCAAAACACTAGAAACACCAAGAGAAATAGGGGTCATATCGTTAGAAACCAAAACCTCACCCTTGTACATGAGCACAAGAGGCATGGCTGTAGGATCCTCACTAAATTCTCTCATGTCCTCTTTGGTGACTAATAAGACTAAGGAATTCACTCTCTCACTTTTTGTTATATCACTCACGGCATTACAATTCTCTCGCCTATCTGTAGGTGCATCCTCCAAGTTTACTTCAACTTTTTGACGAGATTCATTGACAATTTGCTGTGGTGACATATGCTGCAAGTTGATTTTCTTGCCCTTGAACTCCAAGTGATATGTATTGGCACGGCCATTGTGTTGCACAGAACGGTCATAGAGCCATGGCCGACCCAATAGTAGGTGACACACCGTCATAGGAACCACATCAAAATCAATGGAATCCTTATACGGGCCAATCTCAAAGTCAACACGCACCATGTGGTTTACCTTCATCTCACCATTGTCGCTCAACCACTAAATATAGTATGGATGCGGGTGCGGTAGATACTTCAGTTTCAGCTTGGTACACAACTCCTTGCTTGCTAAATTGCGACAACTTCCGCCATCAATAATAACCTTGCAAGCTTTATCAGGACCAACTAGTGCCTTAGTTTGGAACAAATTGCAGCGCTGAGTAGATGCACTTGGCAACACATTAAGAGCACGCTGAGACACAACTATAGTGCGAGCTTCAGACGGATAAGCATCTACACCATCACTGTCATAGTCATCATATTCTGGAGCATATGGATCAGCATCATCTCCAGTCTCATACTCATTGTCCTCATTAATAATCATGACCTAGCGGTTAGGACAATCTCTCTTGAAGTGACCCTTGCCACCACATGTATGACAAGCCATATCACGGTTACGCGCAGTAGATATGCTAGAACTACTTGTACTTGCAGCAGATTCGGACTTCTTTGTGTTGGACACATTGGAGACCGGTTTGCTAGACGAAGTAGGAAAGGGTGCGGAGCGCGAAGATGGCGCCGGCGCCGTGGATGAAGGCGCCCTAGGCGTGTAGCGCCCAGCTCCCGTAGCACGACCTTTGAGTTGCGCTTCTTCAGCTAACTGTGCTTCAGCTTCTCTTGCATGATGTAGCAACTCATTCATAGTAGTGTAACTGTGATAACGAACAATGCCTTTGATATCATACTTCAAACCATGTAGAAAACGTTGCATTGTCATTTGAAGGGACTCACAGACACGGCCACGCTGCATAAGCATCTCCATCTCCATGAAATAAGTATCAACAGTCTTCACACCTTGTCTCAATAGGGTCAACTTATCATATATAGATCGCAAATAATTAGTGGGAACGAAACGAGCTTGCATAATGGCCTTCATCTCACGCCATGTAAGAACTGGCAATTCATTATCTTCCTGACGAGCACGTGTAACTCCATCCCACCAACACAATGCATAACCATCAAATTCTGAGGAAGCAAGTTTAACCTTCCTATCTTCAGTATAATCATGTAGACGCCACAACTTCTCAATTTTCAGCTCCCAAGTGAGGTATTCTTCAACATCAGCACCTCCTTCAAATTTGGGTATTGAGAACTTTGGCTTACCCAAACCATCGTCTTGCTGTTGTGGAAGGACACGGCGAGCTCCGAGTTCAACAAAGCCACGACCACGGTTACCACATCCATCACCACGACCAACACCAGGTGCTTCATCTTGAAGCTCAACATCGTCATCTTCCTGTTGTTGTTGTAGTGTCAGATTATCAACAGCTAGAGTCAACGCTTGAATACTGCGCTGAATATCCGTCATTTGATCTTGCATCTTGTTGACGGTCTCATTAGTAGCATCCAGCTTCTGGGAAACCTCCTGAATGGTCCCCTTAAGTTCGTCATCCTGAGTGCGGAATTCACGTCGTACCTCATTACGAAGAGCTTCATACTCCCTCCATGTCATCACATCAGCGGCATCCTTGTTTTTCTGATTAACAATTTTCTCATCACTAGAAGACATGGTTAGTAGGTTAGTGCACTAAAACAAATATATATGGTGGTACTCTCATAACTCACGCAAAAAATGATAAGAAAAGGAAATCTTACCGCTCCAAAGTGAATTAGTATTGATGACCACTTGTAGTGACAACTAGTGCACGGATGTAGCGAAGCGAATATCAAGGGTATAAGAACAAATCACACGACAAAGCAGGATATATGTGGGGCTGTAGGTAGGCTACCTATTTGCACCAATAACAAGCTCTAGCGCTGACCGTAGACAACCAATGATACTCACACAAGGCGATAAATGTGGCAATGCAACTATATGGATGAAAGGTTGCAATGCACTCGAGAGACACGAGCAAAGCTCAACGAAACAGGCACAAGATTGCTCAACTACCGGTGCAGAAAAGTAAACTAGGCCTTCACTTGATCTTACTAGCACTTCACACTTTTTCTTTTTGGATTTTCTTTTTATCACACGCAGCTATGTAGCTCTTTTTGCTTCTTTTCTATTTTCACTTTTTTTTTTGATTTTATAACTCAACTCCTTGATAACACGGCCAACAGATAATGCAAAGCACCAAAACCCTAATGAGCAGCCTGTCGAGCGGTAAAACTAGTCTCTTATGGGGAAGTTCCTAGTCACTTATATCGAAAGGCTGTGTCTATGGTTGGGACAATTAAACTGTACGCTATGTGGACTCGGAGTAACAAAAACTGACACTAGATGATAGCGGAAACACAAACCCTAACAATACTAGATGGAAGAAAAAGATACGCAAAAACAACTATGAAAAGCAACTAAAACTCGAAATTAGTGCAATCTAAAGCTATGGCAAACCCTAACCCTAACTTTTTATGGCTTTTTCTGGATAGGAAAACACTCACAACTCAACTATGGGGTGGATTGTGGATGGCTTACCGAGGAAACACTGAAATCTGATACCAAGATGATAAGGGGTGGCCCGATCTTCTCAGTAAGCACGGTGGTGATGATGATCACGGGATGAACACAGCGGATATAACACGATGATGAAGTGGATGATAACTTGTATGACGCAACGAAGTCTCTCGATTGGTCCCTGTCGCCAATGCAACAGCTCTCAACCCTGCAAGATATTCGCAACTCCACACACTTGCGCACGTAGCCGCCGACCACGAAGCGGTAAGTTGCAACCGTCTAATTCCCAATGGAACAGCAGATCACACAAGACTTTCAGGGTATACACCAAATCAATGCAATATGGTGTAGGAATTCGATAGAGTTGCAAAGCAATCAACTATGAACTAGGGTTTATCTTAAACGTGGTCTAAACCTAATTTGGGGGCGTCCTGGGCACTTATATAGGGGTTCAGGACGACCAGGAATCGAAGAGATACATAGAAAACCGACCCAGATTGGATCTGGTCGAGACAGACTCGGACACGGCCGGTCTGGGGACCGGTCGACCGGGCCTGGGACCGGGTGGTCCGGTTTCAACCGGGCCATGGACCGGATGGTGACCGGGCGCGGTTCGTGTGGCTCAGTACACCCGCCCGGTTGGCACAAGCGGAAGATCCGGTCGGCGCCGGGCGGACCCAGCGTGGCGTCCGGTTGAACCGGGCTGGGGACCGGGCGCGCCGGCGTGGCGGCCGGTCTGACCGGGACTGGCGCCGGCCTGGACTTCTTCTTCTTCCCTCGCGCATGCCTCCCTCTCCTCCCTCGCGCTTCCATGGGATGTCTTCATGTCCAGCTCCATGTCCAGCTTCACGTCCAGCTTCTTGTCCAGCTGCTCCTCTCCTCCTCGTGCCATGCTTGCTCCCTCTTCATACCTGATCATACACAAGTAATAGGACTTAGGCAGTATAAAGTTCTCATCGATCAAAGTATCACTTAGGAACAAGTTCACCTGTTGTTTGAGTAGCTTCGCACGAGCTCTTGTCATTGGTCCAATCCCGACTTCATTGGACTTGAGTTTCACAGCAGCATCGTCTTCATCTTGCAATGACGGAGGTAGTAGTGTAGTAGGGATGTCCTCATCACACGGTACATGGAGTATATATGTGCGTCACTAACCATGATGTGTATTCACACTTGGTCACTCGATCTTGGATACAACTCGTATTTTTAGATCTACAAATATCGTATTTCGACTATAAAATAAATTCTACAAATTATTTCCGAGAGATTCTTTTTACTAATGCTATCAAATGAAACCCTTCATTCAGTAGTACTAGGATCTATATTTTGCTACTGCTTTAAAATGCTCGTTGTATTTTTTTTTACGTTAGTATAGTCTATCATATGCGACGATAGTATATGCAACTGTAAATATAAAACTAAACCCATGGCATCATACACATATTTGTCAACCAGAGAAATAAATAAAGTGGTGCATGCATGCATATAGCATACATATTTTCTTGTTTGTGCATATCCATGTACACACCGTGTTCATGGTGCTATGTTTGTTTGTCTGTAGATTGTGACTGTGCCGATTGTTCCGTCTGTTCCTACGAGGACTGTTCAGCATTCCCCTCATCTCCAGGCAAGTGACACACCCTCACAAATGTCCTAGATTTTTATCTATGCACCGTAGTAATTTTTGTAGTATGTCTAGGGTATATGCTTTGCTTTTATAATCCCACTAGTTTAGCTACTTCCACCTGACTATATTTGTCGCCATTGAATTTAGTTGATGCTTAGCTATGCTATAAAAAGTTTAAGTAGTGGTTATGGAAAAAACAACTAAATTCAATGAACTACCTGGGTGGAAAGTGGTATTGCTTGGTTTATGTTGAGTGGTTACTTTGAGGACATGTTATCGAACCTCTGAACCCTAGGTGTATCGCACTTGTGAACGGCCACCCAGGAACAAAGAGATAATAGACAACCTTACTCATTAGCTTACCGTACAGTCACATGCTATATGGTCTCTGGCTTGACAGAGTATGTTGGGTGAACCTGGATCCTACGTAACAGATGATGTAGTGTTGGTAGGTTGGTACGGGTCCGTAGAGGATGGTCTGGGGGATCACTTCGGAAAAGTCTCGTCCTAGTCGATATCTGTACATTGAGAAAAATGTACACCAATGGTAGAAGAATAGACTAGGTCTTGTGGGTAAAGTTGTACAACCTCTGCAGAGTGTAAATCTAAGTACTTAACCGTGTCCCCGGTTATGGACAATTTGAGCGAACTGACAAGGCACCTGTTCGAAAGTGTCCTCATCCTAATTTCTTAATTAAAATTTGAATCAACATGATGTGTGGTTAGGAAATGATTCACCGGGGATTTACCGGTGGTATCCAGGATTCCTCGGGGATTTACCACGATATCCAATCTTAGAAAATAAAATAAAATGATTTATCAAAGATAGGAGAAAATTGTCTTTATGCAAATATACTTGGGCTCTACCCGCCAGATGTACACTTAAGTGTTAGGTTGCCATTTGAGTCCACCATAGTGTCATCTTGCCAATACAATTCCAAATGTATTGACCCTGCATGGCTGCACTTTTATGTGCAGATTTCTAGTTCTACAAGAAGATCTTCGAGTTGGGGTTACGAGTCTTCGCCCAACATGTCTGCATGTGGCTCCATGAAGGAAGAAGACCCCATGCTATTAGTTTACTTTGCCGCTTGAACTCTGAAATAAAGTGCTAGCCTGAGAGCTATGCAAGTTGTAACGAACTATTTTATTTCTTCCGCTGGATCATACAATGTAATATTTGACCTTTGCTTTATGATATTACATCTTAAACTGTGTGTGCTAGCAGTCGATCCGGGACTAGCACTGATGCACAGGGACTCTCGCTTTTTAAGGTGAGGTCGCCACAGTATATCCCCGCGGACAGCTGTTCTTGCTGCAGGCCATGAAACATGCTTCAACTAGTCCTGATTGATCGAGGTCTGTACCCCAAAGCAGGCCAAGTCGGAGCAAGGAAGTAGATGTGTGTCCTAGGTGATATCTGCTGTAGTGACTGTGTGGACGCCAGATGTGAACCATACATAATTATCCAAAAAGAAAAACATGTCACTCAGGCTCAGTTTGGCATGTAAGTTTTTCTAAAATCAAAGTATTGTAAAAATTGTAGTATTTTCTGTCTAGGTAACAAATACTTCAGTTTAGGAAAAAGAGGTCAAGATCTCTTTTTTCTATACTGCAAAATTCATGCAGTTTTGTGAAAACACGAAGTTTAGAAAACTGTAGTTTTTGCTGAAACCAAACACCTCAAAGTATTCAACACCATGGTATTTTCAGAAACCAAAATACTTTGAAGAAACGTTCTTGCCAATGCAGCCTCATTTACTTTTTGAGAATAAAAAAGGCATACGCTTTGACATCAGGCCGTTGGATGGAAAAATCCTAGTTTGTTCAAATATCTACAGTTTTATTCTGGGCAAGCTAGAATCCTGGGCAGATGGGCCGGTCGGCTAACGCATCTCATCGAAGCTGATATCTAGGCCCTATGGGCTATGGCCTTTTGGCGCGGGGTTATTTTTTTGGGCGCTCCCATGAAAATTTCATCTTGTATCCTCTCCCCCTCCCCAGTCCCCACTACCAAATCCACACCCCTCCCACCCCCGCTCCTCTCCCACCTACATTTGCCAATCCTCAAGCGCCACCATCACATCCATGCCATCCCTCGCGAACGGCTCGAAAGCACTCCGGCCCGGCGCTCCCGAGCTCCATCCTGCTCTCGGGCACAGCGTCCTATCGCTGAACCCAAGCATGTCGACGCGGGACAACGAGTATCGCGGGAGAGCCCTTATGGCAACCGTGGAAGGACTCCGTCCTACGGTCTCGTCGGAGGACCTTATTAAAGCTCTTGAGGCTAACTACGCCATCCTGTCCCGTGAAATTCTAGTTGAAGTCTGCGCGTCCCCTGTGGATTTTATGGTTGCATTCCGAAGCACAAGTGAATGCACTATTGTGTTCAACCATTCCCCCGTGCTCTTCCAGGGGGTACCGGTTAGCCTCGCACGGTGGCACCCAGGTTGGAGTGCCTCGGAGTCCTCCGAGCTACCCTTTTTGACAAAGCTGAGCTTTGACGCCCTGCTACGACGGGCCTAGGACCTCGAGACAGTGAAGGAGCTGCTAAACTTTCTAGACGGCGAGCTAGTGAAGATCTTTCATCCGAAAGATAGCCGGTGTCTGCCGGTGATTGCACGGTTGAAGGATCGCACGTGCCGAAGGTCCTCTGTGTTGAGTTGCCGGTGAAGGAATCCACAGTGGATGATGGTGCTCTGCACCCACCAACACAGAAGACATAGCATATGTTCAAGCACTCCGTCCTCATGCATGTTAAACATGTGCTGGACCGCAATAATTATGAAGGCAAAGATTATTTGGCTGACATCTTCCCTATGAGCCTCGGAAGGGTCGATGACACCGGTCCTGCTCCATTCCATGATGGCGGCCACTGCTTCTTTGGCTCAAGGGGCCGGGCAGGGGGTCTGAATCTTCATAGTTTCAGGTAATGAATTTGGTACTGACTCGGATCTATTGTATGTGAAATGAAGCAGTCATGCTCTGATGTGGTTATCCAACATGATGTGATGTGCTAGTGTACAACTAGTTGTTCACTGTCTGACCTGGATGTGCTAAGTATGTTAAATAGTTCATCTTAATTTGTATTTTGGCCGAGGCCCAAGAAATCTGATCTAGTAGATTGAACTCAGGACGTTATTCAGATTTTTCGATAAAGGACGTGATTCCGATAGATTCATTACATGTTGATTACACAGATCCACCCATCTTGGCCCTAATTTGGGCATATTTGGTTGTACTGAAACCACTTAGAATACATGCAAAAGAATAGGGACTACGAAATATAACTTCCATTGATCCATATGAGCAGGAAGTATAGGGCTAGGGCTTGCCTGAACTCTTTGAACATGAAAAATCAAGGCTACCGTCTCTCTCGTCTACAAATTCCACTCCTTAATGGTTTCGAGTACATTAGAACATCACCACAAAAAAAGAGTTCATTAGAACAAATTGGGCAGAACCCAATCCACCCAAGCTATCTACAAATATTTCCTCCGTCCATAATTACAATGCCACATCATTTTTCGTGTGAAATTTTGACTAATGATTTAGTCAAGAAAATGTATGCTATATGTCATCCAAAAATAAACCCATTGGAAAGTTCATTGAAATTGAATTTTGCATTCGTTGATATAGTTTTGAATGACATGTAACTAATATCTTGGTGAGCCAATTATAGTCAATATTTGCCTTAAAAAACAAAGTGGGCTTGTATTCTAGGACGGCCTTTGCAGAAAGAGATTGCACCCTGTCCCCCTCCCCCTCCATGAACCACATCCCCACTAGGCCTAAATATTTCACCTCCTGGCCTACTTTTAACATCAGAAGAACTGCCAACGGGCATTTTTGCTCGTGCACTTTCGGCCCCTTTCAAAATTAAACAGGGTGATCCTATGATTCGCCAAAAAAATCATGAAGATTCTACATATAAGTTGTTTTATTTCTTTTGTATTCTTTGGTTGACATTTTCTGAAACTACGCATACCAAATGTGAGAAACCATGTTCACTGTTGATGGCTGTGAAATACGCCATGTTTCCTCATGTTTAAACCCTTTTCTATGTCAAGAAATTAACTAAACTTCTCTCTAAATGTGCCACTAATGACTGATTATTGCAAAGGTGTGCAATCCTTTCTTTCTTTGAATGGTGTGCAGGAAATCAAGTCCTAATGGCAAATGGACCTGCAATTACTGTAGAAAATCTTGTCATAAGTGCAGCAAAGTTGACTAGAGGGTCAAAGGCGGTTCCAGAAGGTTTAACGGGCACTGGTACGGGCAAGGCCCGCCCGTACTATCCGCCCGTACTAGGTACCGCAGCATTCCTGAGGTCAAACCCTATAAGTTTCATGAAGGGAGCCTGATGAAAAAGAGAGCCATTCATCGCCAAACAGAGCCGCCATCCACCAGATCCATCTACACCACACCGAAGGAGATCCACCACCATAGTTCATCCATTCCATCTCCAATCTCCTCCATAGCCATAGCCATCACCATTGTAATAGAGATCTCCTTTAGAATTGGCGACCATTGTAAGAATATTGTGATTTCAATCCAAGTATTTGCAACAATGATTTCTATCTTTGATCTTGATATTATGTGTGAGTAGTCCTCATGGGCTGCGGGTTTGGGTGAATCCTCGCAGCATTTATGTGCATCTAATCTCATGATTTTGTGTAAGAATTGAATAGGAGTTTTGCAATCTTGTATCCTTGTCTCTTTGCCACGATTCGAAGGACTTGCAGGTACCCATGTCTCTCGGATCGATCAAGGGAAGAGGTGGGATGAGTGGAGAACGGTGTGCTATCGCGAAACCTCAGTGACAGAAAGGGGAAAGTAACGGTACATGCTTAGTGATTCGCTTGGGATCAACGACACAATCATCTTGCTTAATGCTTTGGTCTGTATTCATTTACTTAATAATTGTTGTTACTCACGATTGTGGAGACAATGGTTGCATCAAGAGACTATTGTCACCTCTGGTGACATAGGCATCCCAAATGGGCCTGCCGAAGATAGTACCCGGGGTTTACTGAAGGCCCATTACCCGAAGAATAAGAAGATTCGGAAGCCCAAGATATTATTAAGGAGAGCTAGAGTTGTAATAGGAAGTCTTGTTTGTAAATTTACGGGATGAGTTGGAAACCTTCCCGGACTTTGTAACTTGTACGGCACGAATCCCTCGGCTCCGCCTCCTATATAAGGGGAGTCGAGGGACGCAGAGATCATCGAATCATTGTCCCCCATGTGATCATCCTAAATTGTTTCAATCCTCAAACCCTAAAGGTTTATCACATGTGATCATATAATCCACACCTTACTCATATGTTCAACCTAAGAAAATTGATTCATGCTTGTGATCTACTAAAATAAAACTAGGACAATTCACATGAAGTCATCATTCCATGTCTTCATTCTTGAATAAACCTTGTATGATCCACTAGTACCATCTAGGTGTAAACCCTAGCTTGTTACCTCATGTTAGCATCATTAACAATCATTCTAAATACCATACCATTTGGAATAACCCTTAACCCCACAACTTAGTAAGAATCATAGTGATTAACCACCATAATACATAAGCATTGTAGTAATTCCCATCACATGCTCCTATTCAACTAATCCCTACTTAAGGAATAGTAAATCACCTAGCTTAGAAACCATTATTGGTTAGTAAACCCTAATAGTTAACTCATGGAACCACCTTGACAACCATCATTTGATATGATGCCTATGAGAAACCATAGTAATAAACATGCCAATACTTGTACATATAGACCCATTCTACTTAGTAATCAACTAGTTCTAATTAGTAATTAATGAAATCTAATAGTGAATCTTAGTAAACCCTAGAAACACATAGCTATATTTAGTAGTTCTTGTTCTTTATCAAACCTGTTCTTCAAGTTATTCTTTGAGAAGTGCTTAAATATAAGTATTCATAAAGTATAGTTATTATTTTATCTTATTATTTCTTAATCAACATGTTCTTCAAAATTTAATCTTTTGAATTATAATATAAGTAATTATCAACCATGTCCTCACACTGGACAGCTACTCTTTACTTGTTATACAACCATTCCCTTGTGCATGCTTGTTATAATACATTATATCACTTTTTTATAATATTAATATAACCGAACCCTAATAAGAACCTTGTTTGAGAACCATGCTAAAAGTGCAACACACCCTAAAGAAATCTATACAACTCACCCAATCATAAATCATCAAGGATTAGGTTACGCTCGGGGCGATTGCATCTCATACTATGCATTATAGCATCTTTGCCAGTTCTTTAAACATTGTCCTTACCGGACAATGATGGTATTTCAAGAATTTGGAGTTTATCACGTATCGAGACTTTAGCTTTTAGCCTGCAGTCAATCTTGCGGTCAACTTCATCGCTTGCTCATGTTAATTTGATTATTTTATCAAACTATATGCAAAATATACTATATCACTCTTTGCATTGAAAATAAAAATATTATTTTACAATTATGAATATGACTATGTGGTGGGCAATGTGGACACATAGTGTAATGAGCTGATTGGTTGGAGGTTCCCAGGAGTGCAACGGTTACTGGCTCATTACCAGGAATAGATCACCTACCCAATTGATCTCTACTATGTCAGCGCACGATATCGTGGTAACAAGATCTATAATGGTCTGCGGAAGTCAGTTGTATCTTTCCCTCTGCACATCAACGGACTTGATAGAGCTTTGGCTAGATGTTGGGATAACAGTGCAGTAGGTTGGGAAATCCTTTAAAATCCCCATCCGTGTGGATGAGAGGCTCTACCGTCTATGAGGGATTATCCATAGTACGTCGGGGGTAAAGCCGTATGATCGGGAGAAGTCTACCGGGATATAGATGGACAAAAGGGTGGATATGCAGGGTCGCGGAGAAGGTAGTGATTGGCTTGGATCTTATACTGGGCCCCACACCAAGGAAGTGTCGACGGAATCTCGAGCCTGGTTGGCAGCAAGGATAAGGTCTCTTATGGGAAGAAATGGCACCTGCGAGTGTATTGGTGTGGGCTGTCACTCACTGGTAGGAAGGGAGCTACGAACGTGGCGGGAAAGGTCTCGTGAAGTTTTGTTCAGCACATTGTGAAGACCGACCAGACATCATTTTCAGAATAAAATAAACCTTTTAAAGAAATGTTTACGAAAACTTGGACCACCTATGACTTTAAATTATTTGGCTGTAGCTAGTGCATGATACACCTATTTCCTAATATGTGAACTTGCTGGTACGCTCGTACTCATTCCCTCATTTGAACCCTTCTTAGATCAGTGCTTGGGAGGAGAAATTTCTCGTCAGAATAGAAGATAAAGAGTCCAACGCAACAAGACTGAAAAATCCAATTAAAGGAGTCAATTGAGACAACTTACGCATCGGTTAGGTAAACTTAGACTAATAATAGAAGGGAACTTT